>NW_022103899.1:30399724-30402029 GCF_000313985.2 Echinops telfairi | reverse complement strand
GCACCAACTCCCGTTCCACAAGTCCTTCCAGAACTTTACCCCTACCCCTTTGGAATCCAGCCACCAATCTTCAAGAAATCCTGGCATAGCTCAGGTTGCTATAGGAGACCATAGGAAAGCCCTACCTATATGGTATTACAGTCCTCATCTAATAGTCAGTCTCAACAATCAGTCCTGGATGTGAACAAGTTCTCATACGATTCTATTTCCTAGCTGAGTCTTCTAGCTGAGGGCTCAGACACCGTGGAGCAAATGAAAACGATCCTGACTATACCCAATTTAAATTCTCCACTGGTCAGGGCCAGGGTGAACTCAACTGTGCAATGTGTTAGTGTTCTGGGGTGGGTCTAATAAAATACTATATAGTGGGATTGCTTACAAAACAAAGATTTAGTCTCTCAGAGTTCTGGAAGCCAGGTCAAATTCAGGGTGTCAACAGAGCTATGCTCTCTTGGAAGGCTCTAGAAGAGTATCCTTTTTTTCTATCTTCTAGTCTTTGGTGGTTCCAAGCATTTCTTGGTTTATAGTGGCGTAAGTCCAATCTCTGCTTCCATCATCACATGTTCATCTTTCCTCTTGACTCCTCTCTGTGCCTCTGTATATCTGCTGGCTTTATAAGGACACTACTTACATTGGATTAGGGCCCACCCTATTCCATATGGCCTCATGTTAATTTAGCTAATTATATCTCCAAAGACCTTCTTTCCAAAAGAGGGCCACATGCCCAGGGACCAGGAGTCAAAACCTGAATATAGCTTTTGGGATTGCAATTTAACTTATAGTATGGGACAGATCAGGAGACCATCTCAGAATGAACATTCGGGGACTCCTGGGATGAAGGGCACTGGGGAACCAGTGTTATCCAATGGCTTGTGGAACTCGAATGGGAAGACAGAAGGAAGTACAATTAATACAACGACCTTAGCAAACATAACTGATAAATTTATAGCAATCCTAGTAACCTTAAACTCTTGCTAACCTTAAACTCATTGACCCCAACTTTTCCTGGTACACAGTTCCAATATTCCCCCTTTATAGTCTTTTCCTCTCCATTCTCTAGAGCTGCTGGCTAGGGGTCAGCTTGTTAAAACCTCTAAGTAAGAAGTCTCGAGATCAATGGGGTGAGTCCTCCAAAATTATGAATACAAAACAAGGCAATATGATGGTCAATGCACACTACATTTATCTGTAAATATGAATAAGACCGAGGGGAACCTTTTCCAAGGATCACCGAGACACTCTTAGAAATGAGCTGACGTTTGCGGACTAAGATAGACTAGGAAACAAGGCCTGGCTATTTGCTTCTAAAAACCAGTCATGAAAACCCTATCGATTGCAGTGGCCTGCCTGTAACCAATCATGGAGATGGTGCCGCACGAGGCAGCATTTTGTTCCGTGTGTATAGGGTCCTCATAAGTCAGGGGCCCCCTTGATGGTTGCTAGCAACAATAACAATCCAACTAGTCTTAAAAATGTACCAATTGTGTATTGGCAATGTGTACAGCCGTGCAGTGACAGAGGGAGGTGTTCTTAGCGTGTTACAAAATGACAGTTATGAAGCAGCAATGAAAATAATTTTATGGTTGGGGGGACACCACAGCATGAGGAACTGTATTAAAGGGTCGCTGCATTAAGAAGGCTGAGAACCACTGTCCTAGACACTGGGGCCTATTGGAGGACTATGTGATTAGCAGCCTATACAACTCAACACACCTAATATCCCCACTTGAGAAACAGCTCAAGCTGTATGGGAATGTAGATGTAGCCCCAGGCTCCCTAGCTGAGGTCTCTCTCACTGAGTTCTTCAAAGACTCCTCTGTGATGCGCTTCACAGCTCTCCAGAGATGGCCACAGAGCAGCTTCTTGATGGAGGAGCTAGAGAATAAATCAATCATTTAAAAATACTTTTCAAAGGACATTCTCCCGACCCAAGAAATTGAACATCTGTCTACTGACTTGCTTCTTCTGTTGCTGCATCATCTGGAGAGAGGACCTCTTCATTTCTATGTATCGCATTGTACTGAGTGCTAAACTGAACGACGGGAAGGAAGACTAGAGAAGAAGAGCGGATATGCTTGAATCATGGTCTTGGTGAAGACCATTGAACGTACTGTGGGCTGCCAGAAGAACAAACAAATCTGTCTTGGAAGAAGTACAAGCAGAATGTTCCTTGGAAGCTAGAATGGTGAGACTTCATCTCATACACTTTGGACATGTTCTCAGAAGGGACCAATCCCTAGAGAAGAGCATCATGCTTGGTAAAGTAGCGGGTCAGCCAGAAGGAGATGGATGGGCACGATGGCTG
>NW_022103899.1:30397401-30399142 GCF_000313985.2 Echinops telfairi | reverse complement strand
GAACTGACCTTTCTGTTAGTCGTGGGATTAACCGTCACGCTATCAGGGCTCTTGCTCCCCTTGTCCTAAGTATTTAACAAAAGCCACTTTTAAAATTCTAGCAGCAAATTGTATGTGATGAATGATCTGCTTGAACCCTGGGAATTGAGGGAAGTTCAGCCTTTTTCCTGGTGTCTTATGTGATGGGGAGGAATTGCATGACAGTCTGGGGACAGTGTCTTCCTGTTGGTGCATAGTGGGGGCTCCCCCGCCCCAGCAATCTGTTCTTTTACGTAAGTTGTCCTTAGGCCTGTGTTCAGAATGAGAGGGCCTCCACTGGATCCCTGTTCCCCTTTTCCAGGGTCCTAGAACCTGTATCCCCTATTTTCTGGCTCTGGCCAGTTCTGAGTTTCCTGTGAGTCTTTTGTGAGGGTTGGAAATGGAATGGAGGTACCGTGGAGATGGAGGGCGGCGTTCTCAGTGCACAGCCTGAAGCTCTGCTGCAACCACCCAGCAAGGTCGTCAGCCCTTTGCGAAGGGTGACCAGCTCTCTTGTGACTTCATCTAAGGCAGGAGCCCTTGAGCTTCAGAGCTACAAGAATCCTGTCCCTGCTGCACCTGTTTCACCACTACTAGGCCACACTGAAGCTCAGTTCTCCCCTCTAAAGCCCAGGGACAGCTAACTGGAAGGAAGCCTCCCTCCTACAAAATCTCCTTCCGGGCGTGACAAGGGCGGTGATCGCACATGTTTCACTGTCGTGTGGTTGCCACCAAGTGACTCTCAACCAGGGGAGGCTCACAAAATATCTTCAGCCCAGTCTCTGCTTGATTTTGAAAGTTTCAAATGACAAGAGGTATGTGTGGATCGGTTAAACATTGTTTTAGCAGTGGATAACAGAAACATCTCTAATGATAGAAACTTAACACAGACTAGTAGTTTATTTTTTTCTGCAGAAAGCACAGGGATGCAAACTCATGTTCGTGCTGTTTCTAAACCAGTTTTTAAGCCTTTTGGTTTCAGGAGCCCTGACCCATCTTAAAAATTACAGAGGCAAAATGATAATTTATAATTCATCAAGGGTTCAGGTAGAAAGAAAATGTTTTGAAAAGAATGATGGCAACATATGTAGAAATGCACTTGATACAATGCATATATGAATTGTTATGAGCTGTATGTGCCCCCCCCAAATACGACATATTAAAATAAAATAAAATAAAAAATACAGAGGCACTCAAAGTGCTTCCATTCATGTAGATTACCACATTGGAATGGACAATGTAGAACATTGTGAAGTATTTATTTATTTACAATAACAATAAGCTCATTATATGTTAAGATTAATAACACTATTTTATGAAAAAACACTTGCATTTCTCCAAACAAAAAGTTAGTGAGAAATGTGATCCTGTTTCACAATTTTATAAATCCCTATCTGACCAAGGAGACAACATCTCCCTTCTCATGCTGCGTGCTGCATGCAATCTGTTGGACTGGGTTGTTTTGGGTAAAATAGATGAGGAAAGTTCTAGGATGGATGGTTGAAGCTAGATGGTTAGAAAGGAAAGGTTGTATGCACCCCCTGAACAAGTGCCTTGGGGAACCTCAATACTCTCAGTCTACACTTTGAGAATTACTATTTTAAACCTCATCGTCTAACACAACAGCCACGACACTGCATTCCAAGTGCCCAAACAGGGGGTGTGTTGCAAGAAGGGTTGCTACTGTCCCTTGAAGAATTCCTGGAAGGTTCACACAGCATTG
>NW_022103899.1:30395989-30397232 GCF_000313985.2 Echinops telfairi | reverse complement strand
TTCTCCCTAGGAGTAACTGGTGGGTTCAAATTGCCAATGTTTCTGTTAGCAGTCCACTATTTAACCTATTGTGCCACCGGTGCTACTTCCTGTCAAAGACAGTCCTCAAATATTCATGAATGGGTACTATGTCAAAGACAGGTTTTAAAAAATACAAATGAGGAATTACTGAAACCTGAATGAAAGCTGAACATGGTAGTGGGACAAGAGGAAAGTAAAAGGAAATAGAGGAAAAAACTAGGAGGCAAAGAACATTTATAGAGATCTTAATACAGACATGTACATATGTAAATATATTTTTGTATAATGATAGGGAAATAGATCTATGTACATATATTTATATGTTAAAGATTAATGTAGCAACCACACATTGGACCTCTACTCAAGTACTCCCTCAATACAAGAACACTTTGTTCATATAACCTGGCATTCTGTAACACTCACCTTCTCGACATGATTGCTTTAAGTTGTGCCACTCAAAATCCTAAACACATCACATTCGATCCCCATAGCAAGTCTAAGAAACCCACGGCTGTGGAGTCAGTGTGACTCCTATGTAAATGTTTGCACGGGCTGTAAATCACCATGGGAGCAGAAAACCTCGTCTTTCCTCAGTGGAGCCCCTATAGAATGCACCAGGGCGCCTTAGCAAGGCCAAGAGGAAGGTCCTACTCTTGTCCTCATTTTTCTGAAGTGAAAACTGAGACACAGAGAGATTAAATAGCTTACACACTGCTGGCAAAGGGGATGAACCACACTGCTTCTAGCAGAAAGGTTGACAGTTCAAACCCACTCAGAGGCTCTTTGAAAATAGGATGTGGCAATGTGCTTCTGACAGGTGACAGTCTTGAAAACCTTAGAGAGCAGTTCTACTCTGTATCCATAGGGTTAACAGGAGGTAGGATCGATTTGACAGCTACTAACCACCACGACAATAGTGAAGGGTGAAATCAGGGAATGTAACTTCATATTTTATGCTGGGAAACCACACATAGAAGGTGTTTGGAGATATGGCTAAAATTGGAGGAGGTCCATTGGGTGAGACACAAATTCCTCACAATACAATATAGTAACACTGGACATTAGTGATAAGGCCAATAATACCCGTAACTGAGTAATGTGGCTTATTTGAATGCATACTTTACCCCTGTGTTTAAAAAAGAAGATATTAGCTTAAAGGTATCCTCTAAATTAGTTAGCATGATATTTATATGGAAGTAGTACTAGTTAATCAAGATAAGCA
>NW_022103899.1:30394371-30395339 GCF_000313985.2 Echinops telfairi | reverse complement strand
CACTTGCTGCTAGTTGTTTCAGCCAGCTCTGGTCAGCTCCACATGGGTGGGGGAGATTCAAGGTCACTTGTTGCTAGAAGCCGGCCTGGTATTGATCCGGCCATATACCTACCTGGAGCATGAGCCTGGCTGCTAGCAAGATATAACCAGTCTTGTGGAACATTCATTAACAGCCCAAACCTTTTCAGTAAAGGATTTGAATTGGTAGCCTGCAGGTGAAATTTTGCTTATGGATATGCTTTTTTTACTTTACTGAGTATAATTTTAAAAGAGCTGACTTACCCGCACCCCAAAATTAAAAACCAAGACTGCACATAAATTTTCAGATGAGAACTTCTGCCTCATTTAGATAGACCATGTTTCTCCCAGGTCAACCCTGTCCCCACCACCCTGTCCTCTTACTCCTGGCCTCTGCATGCATGTATGCTACCTGTCTGTTCCCTGAAGGCATTTGAGTTTGTAACCCTGTTTTTACAGACATTAAACTTCAAATCGTATTAGAACCGTATCCCTGTCCAGATGCTATTACAGCAGGACCTGTTCTGAAATTGCTCCACCTGCAATTTTCAGTTGAACTGATTATTCAGTCACAGTCCATACACCTGGTGGGTTCTTCAATCAATGGAGACACAGAAGTTATGATTTCTCATGTCTGCAGGTAGATAGAGGAAGGGCTGGAAATGCCAGGAGAGTTCAGAACCACAAAATAGTGGGATCAAGGTCTAAGGTTCAGTAAATGTAGAGCCAGGGACATCATAGGAGCTTGAACATGTATTGATGAGGGTTTGATGGAAGTTTCTTTTCTGTCCTACTCAGTGGCCACTATGATCACTGTGAAGGTCATTAGTGCTGCTCACCAAATATTTATCTTTTCGAGTTCAGGTACATGGCAGGATTGCATTCACGTCCAGTTGCTTTGTGGTGGGATGGAGCCATTTGGACTATTCTGTTGAGGAGATTGCAAGCCA
>NW_022103899.1:30392324-30393626 GCF_000313985.2 Echinops telfairi | reverse complement strand
AAGCACATCAGCCTGTGTGATCATGAGGTGTTGATGGGATCAGGTATCAGGCATCAAAGACCCAGAACAAAATCATAAATGTGAATGGGGGTAGGGGGGCGGGCATGGAGTGGAGACTCAAAGCCCATCTGTAGACAATTGGACATCCCTAACAGAAGGGTCACAAGGAAGAGATGAGCCAGTCAGGGTACAGTATAGCATCAATGAAATACACAACTTTCCTCTAGTTCTTTAATGCCCCCCCCCCAATCATGACCTCAATTCTACCTTACAAATCTGGCTAGACCAGAACATGCACACTGCTACAGATAAGAGCCCGCAACACAGGGAATCCAGGATGGATAAGCCCCTCAGGGCCAACAATAAGAATATAGATACCAGGAGGATTAAGGGAAGTTGGGGGGAGAAAGGGGGAATTGATCACAAGGATCACCCTATAACCCCCTCCCAGGAGGACAAACAATGGAAAAGTGGGTGAAGGGTGACAGAGGATCATATAAGATATGAAAATAATAATCTATAACTTATCAAGGGGTCATGAGGGAGGGAGGGCAGGGGAAAAATGAGGAGCTGATATCAAGAGCTCAAGTAGAAAGAAAATGCTTTGAAAATGATCATGAAAGCATATGTACAAATGTGCTTGACATAATGGATGAATGTATGGATTGTGATAAGAGATGTAAGAGCCCCAAATAAAAGTATTTAATAAAAAAATAATTAAAAAAGAGAAAGGTTATAGAGATAGAAATAATGCTTTCAAAAAAGTCCAGACAAAGACGAAGGAGAAGTGGAGAAATAATGGCTCTACATTTAAATATTTTTATTTAGTAAAGATTGTTATGATTTTATAGCAATACTTTTTACTCATTCTCAAAATTCTTTCTCTATGAGTTATACAGTCAGGATAGCAGTCACATTTAACACATCATACAGGCTGGAGCTTGGAGTACACCCAGAGCGGTCTTGAAAGAAATGTTCAATGACCTACTTCTAAAAAATCAGCACAATTCTGCATTTACCCACATGAAGTCACCAGGTACTGGAACCCCCTAACTGGCTACAGGTTTTAATATTTGTCATCGTGTTACAACAGACATTATTTTTAGAAGACATATAAGTGGCTACACCTTTCAGATAAGAATGTATCAGATACTGACATCACAATAAAATTCATAGCAATTAACAGAACAAATGGGATCTGTACATGTCCATGATACATATGGTTCTTCAATGATTGGAATATAAACAAGTAGATTCTGGAGTACATATGATAAAATCATGTTTTTGCTATTCTACACTTGC
>NW_022103899.1:30389405-30390723 GCF_000313985.2 Echinops telfairi | reverse complement strand
ACCACTTGGAAACTCATGATTTCATTCATCAGTGGAAAAGATGCAGCTGGCTGGTATGAGCTCCACTTAGTCACTCGTCCAGATCAGTTGGGGTCTGCAAAGCGTCAGTCTGTGATGGATGGTCCTCGGTGATTTTAATATATGGCGGAAGAAGTTGATGTCAGATTCCCTCTTACTTTATTCTCAGCTCTTTAATATGACATTTTGAAGTATTTTCGTAAAAATTTCCAATTGTTGATGTACTACATTGGGCAAACTTGCTGAAAAAGGCCTCCTTAAAGGGTAAAAAAGCAAAGATGTCACTTTTCAGACTCTGATATGTCTGATTGTGTGCAGTTATCTCATAGGAACATGAAAAACTGGCTAATGAATTAGGAAGACAAGAAAAGAATGGATACATTTAAACTAAGACACTGGCGAAGCATATTGAATAGACTATGAGCTACCAGTCCCCAATTTAAAACCAAATCCACTTCCATTGAGTTGATTCCAGCTCATCCCGACCTATTGGAAAGAGTAGAAGGGTTGCTTTTGGATTTCCAAGACTTTAAATCTGTGCCGGAGCAGAGAGTCTCATTTTTGCTGCCATGGAGCAGTTAATGGGCTCAAGCTGGCGGACGTGCAGCTAGCTGCTCAGTGCCTAGAACACGGGGTCACCCAGGCTCCAGCGGACTGCCAGGAGCACAAACACATTTGGAAGAAATACAGCCAGCATTCTCCTTAGAAGCAAAGATGGTGAGATTTTGTCTCATGTGCTTCGGTCCACTATTCGAAGGGACCAGTCCCTGGAGAAGGCGCTCAGGCTTGATAAAGTCAATGGGGAAAAAAACACCAAAAAACCTTCAATGGGATGAATTCTCATGGTAGCTGCACTAGGCCAGGGTTCAGCAAATTTCAGCTTGCGAGCTATATGCGACTCTTTTGATATGTATATGTGGCTCTGAAGTAAAACTGAAAATGAAAATAAATCTCTTATTCAGATAATGGTGATTTCATTTGTTTTGAAATATATATTTATGGCTGTACAATAATGTTTATGTGGTTGTGAGGAACAAGATTGGCTTATCCATCTGAAAGGTTTGCTGGCCCTTGGACTAGGCAGCGTGTCCTTCTGTGGTACATCGGGTCACTATGCAGCAGAACTGACATGATGGTGCCCAACGACAAGAACGTACTACTAGGCAGACAGACAGGAATGACCTTTGGTAGTCTTCTTGATCTCTTTACTTCAACAATGAAGAATTTATTCAGCATTTATTAGGCAGAGTTGTCTAGAGCAGCAAAACCAGTGGCACTTCTATATGTTAGGTGCCAAGTC
>NW_022103899.1:30386665-30388013 GCF_000313985.2 Echinops telfairi | reverse complement strand
GGGAACCCGTGCCCAGAGTCGCTTGCCTGCTCTGCTGAGACACATGCAGCAGTGGCAGGACCCCGGACAGCAGCTGCCCACTCGCGGAACCCACTAGGAGAGTAGCTTCTCCTTCCCACGGGTCCCCTCTTCCCATATGGCAGCGATCTGCCCTTGGGCCCTCGTCCCTCCCTCCATTCATCCAAGCCCCAGGTAACTGACCTGCAATCTACCTGGGACTGCCTGGGCGACGCCCATGGAGGACCATCCACCCCCACTGCTGCCTGGGACCTCTCCACCAGCACCCCGTTTGCCGGCCGCCCACCCCCATCAGCCTAGCTCCAGCTCCATTCCCCGCCCAGAAAGAGGAGCCATGCACTTCCCGCCAGCACCAAGCCTGTTTCTCTCCCCGACTCTGTCTCTGCTGGAGCCCCTGCGGAGCGCTAAACCCACCTGCTGCGGAAACCCACCTGCTGCGGAACAGTGGGCGATGTTGCCCACTGGGAATGCGAGTGACAGGGCTCTGCATGCTTGACAGAGCAACCTTGTCCTCCCTGGTGCACTAAGGGGTTTTGCGCGCCCAGCGGCTCTGAGCTCTGAGTCTGCTGCGTGGTGCGCTTGCCTCAGGGTGGAGGACAAGCGCCATTGCCAGCTGCTTCCTGGCAGAGCTGCGGCTGTCCAATCCAGCTCTGACCACTGCACTTAGGAGCCTGCACTGCTCACAGCGCCGGCAGCTCAAAAGATAAATGCCCATGGGCTAGGGAGCCTGGGAAGCGGCTTTGCGGTTCCCGCCAGAGCTGTCTGTGTGCTCGGACCGGCTCTTATCACAGAGGTGCCCCACGGGATCCCCAGCGCCAGCTTCCAACCCTGCCCCAGCCCTCTCCAGCCAGCATAGGAGGCGGGCGCTGCGGCCTGTGCCTCTCAGCACCCCTTTCGGCCCCAGTCTTTTCCTGCCAGTACAGGAGTCTCCTGCCTGCGTAGCCTCTGCCCACAGGCTCCACTCTACAGGCCTGCAGGGACCACGGAGGGCTTGCTGATCTGAAGAGCATTTTCCCCTCACATAGTCCTGCTCCGGAGCCCATTATCAGCACCATGCGCTGTGGCAGCGAGGCCTCGCCCACCTATGCCTTCTATTAGGCACCACTAGAACTTGGAGGGAAAAGAAGGGAGGAAAAATCTAAATATATACATACATAAATATCTTTTATCTCTTGCTGGTTTCCTCTTTTTTCTCTTTGACTTTTTGTGCTTTCTTCTCTCCCTTCTTTCTTCCTCCCTTTTCATTATTGCGATTACTTCTCTTCTTCCCCTTTTCTATAGGTTTTCCTTCTATCTCTGTTTTATTTTCCCACTTTCACTACTATCACTT
>NW_022103899.1:30376601-30377690 GCF_000313985.2 Echinops telfairi | reverse complement strand
CAGGGCACTAACCCACCCAGGGGGAGAGTATTGGTTGTGTCCCCACAGAATTGGAATGTGCATACAGACCCCACCAGGACATGCCAAACCAGGAGGGCAATGTAACGTGTGGAGGAATCCACAAAGAGACTGGACCATACGTCGGCCCTAGCCAGATTTAGCCCGACCCCCACCATGGAAGGGAGTACCACAGAAAATGGAAATAGATTGTCTGATGGGAGAAAGGACCTGACCTACCACACCACACCCAGAAGGAAGCTGAAGCAAAGGAAGGAGGAGGAAAGGAGCGGAGCACACCTGGGCCCACCAAGCTCAGAGGTCGATAGCCCAGCCCGGAGGGCCTAATATACACAGAGGACCATATAGCTGCCCCCATGGCGAGATGCGACATCCTGCACTGACCCATGGCCCTACATGGGGCAACACCGGAGACACAGTGTGGGATGTGCGACTGAGCTGACCCCACCACACTGAGGCAAAACACGGGGCGTGCAATGGAACGGCAGGGAAGCAGAGCAAGGAGGTCCCCAGGGAGTACAAACAATGGACTTTGGGGCCAGGAAGTGGCACCCAATTAGACTTGTCCGGAAAACAATCCTAAAGGTCAACAAACAGACCTTGAACTACTAACAGGCTTTCTTTTTTTCTGCCTATTTGGTTTTTTCCCTTTTTTCTCTTCTTTTAAATTTTGTATGTCAGTAGCTTTTTTGTTTGTTAGCTTGTCGGTGCTGCTGCTGTTGTCGCCATGTTCTTATGTGCCACTTTGGTGCAGTGCTGTCAAAGCCATCCCCAATTTTATGCACATATTAATATATCTGCAGGTCCACCTAGATAAGGGAGGCTGGAAAAAAATGTGAGAAGAAAATAAAGGGACCAACTGCCCCGGAGGGACATGAGAATGTGGGGGGTAGGGGAAGGCAGGAGGTGTTGGCCAACCCAGGGACAAGGGAACAATGAGTGGTTCAAGACCAATGGCAGGGAGGGGATGGGAGGACTGGTAGGGAGTGACCAAGGGCAAGGTAACTGAGAGGAATTACTGAAACCAGAATCAAGGCTGAACGTGGTAGTGGGACAGGAGGAAAGCGTAAG
>NW_022103899.1:30366740-30375369 GCF_000313985.2 Echinops telfairi | reverse complement strand
AAAGCGAATTTTGAGAATGATGAGGGCAAAAAATGTTTAAGTGTGCTTTACACAATTGATGTATGTATGGATTGTGATGAATTGTATGAGCCCCAATAAAATGATTTAAAAAACTCTTAAAATCATGAACAAGATTAAGTTCACTGGTTCATATAGGATGGCGGAATTCCTGAGACTATGGCCCTTCGTCCCCTTTCAGCTTTGACAGTGAACTTATCCCTGAGTTGTGGGCAGTTAACACGGCCCTTCTTCAGACGATCTATTACGGTTCTTGGGTTTTATGTGCCTGTGGCTACCGTCCCCTTTGGAGGACATTTTCTATTATGCTGGTGGATAAGAGTGGGACGGGATTGAGACCTGCATTTGATGGAAGGTGTGGGTCCTTCGGTTCCTTGGAAATATCTTTATGAAGCCACCTTGGGAGAGGGTGTGAGCCGGATCACACCTTTGTTTCCTTGAGGACATCTTTGAGTTTAGAGCTAGTAAAGGGTGTGGCTTCAGACACCATCTTGATTGGGACATGGAGGCATGCTGGTTCTAGCCAGCACACACCACGTCGCCTAGAAAGTCACACTTCCTGGTTTCTGACTGAGCTTTCCTAGAAGCAGAAAGACCTGCTGTGGCTTTTGGATATTTGGGGGTTTGGGCCCTGGTGGCGTAGTGGTTAGGCATTGGGCTATGTCCCACAAGGTCAGCAGTTTGAAACCTCCAGTCAATCCTAGGGAGAAAGGGATTTCTAGTCTGCATGGGAACTCACAGGAGCAGTTAGACCCTGTGTGCATAGGGTCACTATGAGTCGGCATCAACTCCATCGCAGTGAGTTTGGTTTGGGTTTGACTCTGGGCGCTGCACTAGGCTCGCCTGCTTGACTCTCGGATTTTGGACTGACCAGAACACACCACCATGTGAGATATTTCCTCAAAGTTTTGTGAGTTTCTGTGAAACTTTATAGTGAATTGCAAAACCCAGGGATATGGAAGAATGTACTTAAGGGGAGAGTAGAGGGAAAAACAGAGTAGACTAGCATCTTGGAAGTGTCAGACATTTGGGACATCAATCTCCAACTCTTTGGGACTAATTTGGTATTACTTCTTATTAAAGATATTTTACTACAATCCCCATGGCTCCATTCTCAGTCAAACAATAGACAGGTTTATGTAGGCAGGCACTAGGTTTAGGGAGGCAGGCTTGCCTTAGAATAATCAAACATTTGAGGCCAAAAGGCCAACATTCACCCAAGAACAAAGTTCAAATGGGTTGGGGACGAAGGATGAATGAAAACAGAAAACCCAGGGAGGATGTGGAATTCGTGATGTTACATTGTGGGGGTTGCAAACCACAACATGAAACAAAATGCGAATAAATTGTTGAAAAGAAAAACCGATCTGTTCTGTAAATCTCCACCCAATCACAGTAAATGAGCAGGGGAATGAAACAGGGGCAGAGGCGAATGGTGTTTTTCCAAGTAGATAAGTCCTTGAAATTTTGCCTGAAAATCTTTGAAGATCTCTCTGAGAGGTATTTATTTTAGAGTAAAGATGCCTGGGTTAAACTTGATTCTACCAATTTCTATTTATACCCCTTTCAGGATTCATTCTCATCTGCCCTAAATCGAGTTTTCCTCCCACAGGAAATTTGGGAGGATAAAATGAGGTCAGGTTGATCAAATAACTTCTTGAATTGTAAGGTGCCCTACAGACGTTCGGTGTTCGCACTTTCAGTACGCTGACCGCTACTCCTTGTCTGGTAGACTATGTTTGGGGATGTGTACCCCAAGGAGGGAAGGAATCTCTGAGGGGCCCCACCACATGATAAAATCATATTTGAGCATGCTGAAAACATTTGTGAAATACATAATTAAAACAAAACTCATGATTTAAGGATAAAATATTAATGAAAATGCTCAAAAACAAGTAATAAAATATAAATGTGAAGTAGCTCGCATTGTTCTGCTGTTTGAACAGCTTCGGAATCTGAAGAAAAGCAATGATGACAGCTTGATCAAATCTAATCCACAGAGTGGCTTGGTTTTCGCTGAGCCCTCGCCTCCTATAGGAGCCCGCGTGGCATGGTTGAGGCTGGAGAATAGCCTGTAGACCAGCAGTTGCAACCTACCTGCTGTTCGATGGGGGAACGCTGTGACAGTTGGCTTCTGTAAAGATCGTCAGCCTTTGAAACCCTATGGAGCAGTTCTGCCCTGTCCTATAGGGTCCTGGTGAATGGACTCCCCTCAATGAAAGTGGATTTGGGTTTTAGGGTTTTGTTGTTGTTATTAAGTGCCTTCTAGTCATTTCTGAATCCCAGCAACCCTGTGTACAATGGAACAAAACCCTGAGTGGTCCTGAGCCCAGTGTAGCTGCTGGGTCAGACCATCTTATGGGGGTCATCTTCTTTGTTCACGCTGGTTGGAAAACATATACCTCTCTGCTTGGTTAGATTCTATTTCTCAATTGTGTACGGGAGGTGCTGGCTTTCAGATGCTAATCATTGTAATTGCATTCATTTCCTTTTTGCTGCTGTAATGAATGACCAGAAACTTGGTAGCTTAGAATAACCCTTGTGAATTATTTAACAGGTTAGAAGGTTAGGAGGTTAGAAGCCTAAAATGGGTAGGCAGGGCTGCATTCTCCTTGGAGGCTCCCAGGGATGAATCTTACTTTTGCCTTTTCCAGCATGTCGAAGCTGTCTGCTTTCTTGACACTTTGACCTCTGCCGTCCTCTCACAAGGTCTCCTGCGTTTGCCCATCTTCTTCAGCAGGGCTCTCTCTCCAGCTCACGATCCTTACATTACTGACAAAGGAAAAGTGCCTGTCCACATGTAATAAGATATACTCACAGGTTCCAGTATACAGACATCTTTCAGGAATTGGGGGTGGATGGGTGGGTGGCATTATTCAACATACCCAGTCAGCAGCAGTAAACACTTATTGAGCTTTTTTATCTGCCAATCACTTTATATAGATTACATTAAAAAAAAAACCTTATGATATATATAATTATCTTCACTTTAAGGTCAGAGAAGTTGAATAACTTGGTCTAGGTCACACAGCTAGGATTGCAACCCAGGCAGGCACACTCCAAAGCACAAAGTCTGTGTCAGCCTGTGCTAGTAGTGCCTCTTGAAATGTGAACAGATTAACCCACGAGACTTGGAGGAAGTCAAAACTCAAAGCCTCACTGCCATCGAGTTGATTCTGACCCAGAGCAGAGGCTCTAAGTGCCAGTTTTGCGTCACTTTATTGTTGTGATAATTTTAGAACACTAACAAACACAATGGTAAGACATTTGTTATAACGGTTTTCAATGTCTAAAGCAGTCCCTGAGAGCTTCCATGAAACCCTTCCACCATCCTGTAGTTTGCCATGCTTGCTGCCACGGTATCATTTTCTGTTTTAGAATATTTATAAATGGCAAGCAGTCATAGTATGTCTTCCACTACTTTGTGCAGTTGTTTCTTTGTTCTGTCTGGTTCAGCTGCCAGCCCCTTGTGTAAAAGTAGACATAAGCCTCTCCCAATTAAAAAAAAACTCAGAATAGTATAGGGAAAGCATTTGATGAGCTTTTGTTTAATTAAATAGTCTACCTGAGGCACAATTTTATTCTAAAAGTACTACAAACCCAAACCAAACCCACTGCCATTCAGTCAGTCCCAACTCAGCAACCCGACCTTTTGAGGGTTTCCGAGGCTGCACATCTTTCAGGACGCAGACTGCCTCATCTCACCCCAACAGAGCGGCTGGCAGGCTTAAATAGCCTAGTTTTTTGGTCAGCAGCCCAAAGCTTAAGCAACGGGGGGACACCACCAGGGTCCTTGGGAACATATAGATATGGTAAATTAGCATTTGGATGATCCCTGATAAATGATGCCTTCTGGTATGTAGGGCCCTCTCATTTGCATTCTGCGCTGAGTCTATACCTATTTTTACCAATGGAATACAATGGAAGTGATGCTGTGCCAATTCTTGCTCAGCCTGGCAGCTCCTACTTCCCCCCTTGGAACCCTTCCTTTGGGGGTGTTCCCTATGGAGTCCTGCCACCACGCTGTGAGGCGGCTCAAGCAGCCATGTGGAAGACCCGTATACAAGAGAGGTGCCTCCTGGTAGCCCTGGCTAGTCCAGGGAAGCCTCTAGATGTCTGACGCCACCCACGTCCCTAACTACACCTTGGGAAACGGAAGAATTTCCCCATTCAATCTGTATAGTTGAGAAGGGAAATGTGAGGGAGAATGGGTCAATAGCCATTGCTAAAAGAAACACAACAACGTGCTGCTGTAGACCCGTCAGAGAGTCAGAGATTCCGGGCTGAGGAGACAGAGATCCTGTCACCTACATGCCAGTGAGTGGGTGCCTGGAGCTTGAAGCAGAGTCTTCCTGTATACAGTTCAGAGACGAAGATGGAAAGCTCACGTAAGGTTTTCAAAGACTGGGAACATGATGGTGGGGGAGGGGTCCTGGGGCCTCATGCTACTTTGGATTCTCGCGCCCTCCCTTTTCCTTAGGACTTGGCAGGCGCGTTTCTTTCTCTTTTCTTTTCTCTTCGGGGGTTTTCCTAACTCCTTCCAATGGAGCAGATTTGCTTTTTTGTTTTGTAGTCTGTGCTACAAATGTTTTCTTGTTCTGTGTTCAGGCTCTAGATCTCTCATGTGAGCAAAAACAAGAATCATGGCATCAAATGGGATTGATCCCATTCCTGAAGCCATTGTCCCCATTCCTGACCCAATTCCTGACTCCAATTGTCTCAAGAGACAATCCCTTAAGGTTCCTCTTTTTAGCTGGAAAGCATTCGCAGAAGATGCCTAGGAATTCACAAGAGGTTCAAGTGCTAGTCACAGCAGGGGGCATCACCGTGAGGATGAGCCTTGAAGCCATGTGCCCAGGGAGGGTCTTCATGATGGAGCAGGGACCTTCCACACTCCATAGTCTTTCTTTCTCAACTCTTCCACCCCATCCCATTTCCAAGCCGGGAGAAGGAGAAGACAAAGACACGGTCGCTATGGAAACCCCATCTAGCAGGAGCTCCTGGTGCTGGCTTGTGTGGCTGCAGTAGGAGGGCCAGTAAGGGGTGAGATGGAGACTGAGATTCAAGTGGGAGGAGCATCAGGGAGAACAGGGGAAGGAGGAAATCTAGCTCAACTGACAGTATAAATTCCCTTCCGGACTGATGTTCTGGTTAGCAGGAGGAAATGTATGGGAATGGGCATAGGTAATTGTCTGAATCAAAGTCAGGCTCCCACTGCAGGATAGGGAAAGGGAGACAGAGAAAATAGTCAAAGTCTTTGAACCCAGGAGAAGAGAACCCAGTCCATTATTCTCTAGCTTTGCTCAGACACTGTGAATATTGTATTTTTGTAGAACAAGGATTGGTTTTTTATGTAAAGCACAAAAAGACAGTTTATAAACAGGCTGGTTGGATTATTTATTTACATAGCCATTATTTAGTAGTGTGCAGTGTCTGCCAAATCATGCGCTAAGCACCTTACAAATATTAACCCTCCTAACAATTCTGAAAGAGAGATCCTTGAGGAGAATAATATTTTTTTTCTCTATTTTTTAGATGAGGAAACTGAGGCTCAGTGCGTCTAAGGGCTAGTCCAAGATAGAGTTCCTAGATTTAGCTAATAAATATACAGGGCACCCAACTAAATTTGAATTCCAAAAGAACAATAGACACTTTTTTCCACACATAAGTCTGCCTCAAATGCATGCTCATACATTTACAAGTGTACTTTGCAGTGCGGCTCTCCATTGCAGGCTGGCGTGCTCTGTGGCAAGACAAGAAATGAATCCAATCATCTTTTCTCCATTGCAGACCATTTCCTGGGAGTTGTGGTGGCATAAACTACCAGGTACTTGCTTGCTAACTTCAAGGTTGGCAAGTAGATCCCACGCAGCCACTCCTCTGAAGAAAGACCTGGTGTCTGCTTCTATAGAGATCACAATAATGAAGGCAAACAAACAACAATGGGACCGTGTACTCTGGCACACAGGATCACCAGTCCAAATTGAGCAGATGGCATCTAACAACAGACCCTTTTAAAGAAGAATTCAAAAAAACCAAGCAAATGATTTGTTAAGAAGCTACTTCTGATTCGTGGTGACCCCATGTCTATCAGAGTGGAATGCTGCTTCATAGGCTAATTATGCATGGGGAAATCACCATACCTGTGCCTCTGAGTGGACTTGAACCACCAAACATTTGATTAGCACCCAAGTGTGTTAGCCATCTGCACCACCCAGGTTCCCCCCTGTGAAGAAGCATAAGAGATGTGTTTTCTTTCACCCTCTTGGAAGGACAGCCAGTGCTTTGTGTCCATTGGATAAGCCTCCTGGAGAGAGAGGGGGTGTGTGTGTGTGCAGGGGTAGGGGGAGAGAGAAGCTTCCATTCTCCAAAGATTAAGTTTCTTAAACTATCGGCCCAAAGATGTTTCTCTAGATCCGAAGAACCCAGTCCAAAGGCTGGAATGCTGGCCTGTTTCAAAATCTGTGTATGTTTGACGCATGTAGTAAGATGAGAGGAACTCAAATAGGCTGACTGCTTGCATACCTAGTGTGGTAGTTATATAATCGTTTGTCAATTTGAGGATTAAGAGTGTTGGGGTGGAGTCTAGTATGTCAATCTGTAGATATCCAATGAGACCTCTGTGTGGGCCTGGCTTTCTCCTGAGAATTCTGGGAGACATTGAAGCTGACAAGACACATGGAACTACCTTAGTGCTCTAAGCTTGAGAAGCCACATGGCCCTTCCTGATGCAATCAGACCTCTGAAGCCGGAGAAGCCCCATAGAAACCCCTGCCAGCACTGAGATGCTCACAACGTCAATGGACCCAAAGACTTTCTACCCACTGATCTGTGACCGTCTTGCATTTGGTGCCATTTCATGTGTTTAGTGAGTCTGAAGAGAACTATATAGATTGGTATCAGACATATGGACTAATATCAGATTTACGGACTTGGACTGTACTGGGTTGGGATGCTTTCTTAATGTATAAATACCCTTTTTGTAAAACTCTGTTATACACATATGAGTGTGTCTATGAATTTGTTTCTCTTGTCTACCCAGACTAACACATCTAGTGAAGCTTGGCGATGCATACCATATTCAGGAACCTCAGCCAAGAGCCTTTGCAGCCTAAGACAAGCACAGTGGGAAGACAGTCATGTGCTTCTAATGGAACATGAGCCAGAAGAGGTGCTATGACTTCACCCTAATTCTTTGGAACCATGGACTTTATGAATGTCTCTAATCTCCAAAGGAGAAATGGAATATATTTTCCTCCAAAGCCATATGGTGATTTAAATCCACTCCAATTGTGTTAAAGTTCATATTTCTTTTCATGAATAGTTATTATGGGACTGACACATAGATTTTCTCATCTAATCCTGACAACAATCCTAATCCCATATAAATCAGCTCACAAAGCTAGAAAGAATTTGCACTTCAAAGCATAAGTCAATCTCCACCTAAAACTCAGACTTTATGCACATTGTGATAGCATTTGTCCAAATCAAAAGACAAATTTTCAACTTGACCCATGTTTATCAATGTGTTCCCTTGATCCTTGGGCTGGGTGGTGGTGGTGTGGTGTTGAGTTCAAGACCCAGGTGTAGGCTCTGCAGAGGAAATCCATCCTTAAACCCCAGCTGCTGCTGGATCAAAGAGGTATTGTGAATATAGAAATTAACCTTTTAGAATTAAATTTGCTCTTTTTAAAACCCCTGGACCTGAAATTCTAAATACAGACATCCAGTTGAGTGGGAATTGGCATCTCTATACATCACAGACTCTGAGATGACGTGGACGATATGGACCCAGTCTTAATTCTAGATCGTTTGCCCTGAGTCCTGGGTGAGTCACCCTTTCTTGACAGGCAGAGATCTTCTGGGGCCCACAGAGGGGCAAATCAATGCACTCAGACAAATCGGAGATGTTTCCAACATGAATCAGCAATTAATAGCCACTTTTTTCCTCTGTAAAAAGTCACATCTTTCACACCCGCAATACTAATTATGCTGTTTAGTTTTGTTTTTCCAAAGCGAATGACAAGAAGAATGTATAACCAAGGGACTGGCTGACAGAAGTGAAGAAATATGAGACAACTAAAACAGAGAACAAAAAATAATGAGAAAAATGATTAAAAGAACTGAATTGTGTAGCTTGCTCGACTGGTAATGAGCCTGAACTAAATGAAGAAGTTGCATGTATGTATGGAAGTTGCAAGAAGTTTGCTCCCAAGCTCTAACCTGGTGTTCCAAGCTAGGTGGAGAGTGTGACAGCAGTATGGCCCCGCAAATATCCCTTCTGCCTGTTATTTTTCCTGCTTCTCCATCCCATTCTTCCTCAACTTGACTGCACTGTTACAGGCATTCCCATGGCTCACATTCATACCCAACTCTATCTTTCCAGACTCACATGTTCATTGTTTATCCTCGCTCCATCTTCAAATCTATTGAATAAAAATTTTCACTGGTTTTTCTATCCTCTATCTCCCCCCCTGTCTCCTAAATACAAAAAATTCCCTATCTTTAGGAAAGAGGTTCATCAAAGAGGACTCAATTGTAACCCACCAAGGCATTCTTTTTTTTTTCTTCAATATTGTCAAGTTTATTCTCAATCATATAAAGTTTTCAA
>NW_022103899.1:30358049-30364870 GCF_000313985.2 Echinops telfairi | reverse complement strand
CCCCAGTGCTTTGCCTCAGTGTGGCGGGGTCAGATCAGGGGCAATTCCCACACTGTGTCACTGGTGTTGTCCCCCGCAGGGCCATGGGCCAGTGAGGGGCATCACGTCCCATAGTGGGGCTGGCCATGTGTTCCTTTCTGTGGACTGGCTGCTCTATTTGGGGTCATCGTCCTCAAGGCCTCCCACCAAGGCATTCTTAGCAACACCTCCCCACCCTGTTTCTTGGCTTTCCAATTTCCTTAGAGAACAAAACTGTTCGAGACTCTCATGCTGTCTCTTGTAAATGCCCCTCAAAACTCCCTTGACATGTCTTTCGCAGGCTGTTAAAATCTCACTCACTCGCTGACACAAAGTGGGTTTTGACTCAAAACTACCCTATGGAACGGCCCCTCTGAGTTTGTTTATTGGAGTAGACTCCCTTGTCTTTCTCCTGCTGAGTGACTGGTGGCTTCAAACTGCTAACTCTTGGTTAGCAGCCCAACATGCACCCACTACAACCCCAGGGCATCAGTGTGCTGAATATTGAAATCTTATTCTAATAAGCATACCTTCCATCGTCCTTCCTCATTCACTTTCCAAGCCAGAGACTGTGTAGAGACTGGGGTTTATCTGAGCGAGTCTGAGCTTAAGCCTGTCTATCCCAATGTCTTTTCTGGTTGGAATTCTCTTTCACTTTCAATATCTTGGTTCAGCCTGTAAGTTAATGGTCACCCTAGGGAGACTACTGTCCCTTTTGGAGACATTACATGAGGGACTACTGAGCACATAGGATTCGTTTCAGTGAGCCCTGAAGACTAGGCAGCACTCAGCATGGTGCTGTGCACCTAGTTGTTATTTGTCTTGGGAGAAAGAAGAGCCTTTCTATTCCCGTAAAGAGTGACCGTCCTGGAAACCCACAGAGGCACTTCTACTCAGTCTTCCACGGTGGCTGGGACTTGGAATCCACTCCATGGCAGGGAACTTCATTTCGTAGTTGCTTGTTGCCTTCATGTTGGCTCTCAGAGGCAGACCCTCGATGAGCTGAATTGATAGAGTGACTGCCACAATCAGCCCAAACATAACAAACGTGAGGGTGATGCCGAGCTAGATTTGCTTTGTCATGTTTGACAGGGGGCTGCTATGAGTTAGCATCAACCAGCAATGTCTAACAGAGAAAACGCTTCCCGTCCTGCGCCTCTTTTCAATCCTGGGTGTGCTTGAGTCTATTGTTGTGCCTATTACACCAACCCATCGTACTGAGAATGTCCCCCATTTTCACAGATGGTGCTCTTTCAGATGATGTCATTTTTGAGTGATTTGTCTTTCCTGATGATGTGTCTGAAATAAGTAAGAAAAAGTCCCCTTATCTACGCATTTAAGGAGAATTCTGGTGGTATTTCTTTTAAACTTGATTGTTTGTTTTACTGACAGTGCAAAATACAGCAAATATTTCTCACCAACCCCACAACTGGAATCAATTTTCTTTTTAATTGTTCAGCTTTTGCATGCATATGTAGAAATTGAAAAGACCTTGACTCTATCAAGCTTAAATTAGTCATAAAAGTAGCATATTTGCTTCCTAAAATTTTGGCACAGATTTGTCCAATGCAACACATTGTCTGATAGCTTGACTGCTGCTTTGATAAGCATTGATTATTAATCCAAGAAGAATGAATTGCCAGAATGCTAATAATTATATACATATTTATACAGATAGATATATAACATAAGAAATAAACCATTAATTAAATTATAAAGCAGTACAAATGGCTCAGTGCAACTCACTCCCCTGAGACAGTTGTGAGACACTGGCAGTCCTTCAAGTCTTAATGGCCACCAGGTAGTCCTCTGTAGAGCAATTCAGGCTATCCGGGCACCAGCAGCAAACAGCAAGGCAGGTCACCAACAGTCAGCCAGATGACAGGTTCCAACAGTCCCCATATCAAGAGATGTAAATTCCTATAATGTGGCGAAGCAGGTCTTGAAGGAACCTCAAATTACATGAACACAGTCCACGGGTTAGACGTCCCACAGGTAGTGTAGCTTGCAAATTGAGGCAAAGAACAAGCAAGGCAGCCGCACACTGGTCCGATGACCAAAGAGCAAGAGCAAGAGAGAAGAGGCTCGCTGATCCATTTATCTCTCCACCCTTCGATTAATCCCACATGTGTTCATTGGCTATGTTGGCATAATAAACATTAACTATCTCAAAGTGTAATGCCTACTGAAGGCTGTTGTCTCTGACCTTCATTAGTAAATGCTTCAAGGTCTCTTCACTTTCAGCAAGCAAGGTTGGTCCATCTACATATAAAAACTCAAACTAAACTTATTACCATCAGATTGACTCCAACTCATAGTGACCATATAGGACAGAGTAAAACTCCCCTGTGGGTTTCTGAGACTGTCAATCTTTATGGGAGTAGAATGTCTCGTCTTTCTTCCTCGGGGTGGCTGATGGTTTTGAACTGCTGACCTTGAGGTTAGCAGTCCAATGAGTTTTCCTTCAATCCTGATGCCATGCATTTCACTCATATAGATTAGTATATAGAGTGACTAAATAAGGTGAACGGAAAAAAATCCTACCACACACCTTCTCCAAATTTTTTTAAGAAATCATTTTATTAGGGGCTCATACAACTCCCTTCTTCAATTTTGAACCACAACCTTTTGTTTTCTGTTTGAATGACTGCTAATTGATCCATTCATTTGTTGAAAAAATTAATAGCATTGAGGCCCTTGCATACATACGGCTTAAATTTTAGAATATTTATTTTGTATTTTCGTTTCCAAGTTTAAGACAGGGCAATTTGTTTGTTTTGGGTGGGTTTTTTTTATAGCAATGTAGCCATTAAAAAAATAAAAGAATGAAAGAAACTCACTGTCATTGAGTTGATGCTGACTTACAGCGACCTTACAGAACAGAAGAGAACTTCCCTGGGGTGTCACTGAGCCTGGAACTCCTCACAGGAACAGAACGCCTCCTCTGGCTCCCACAGAGCAGCAGTGGTTTCACACGCTGACCCAGCGGTTAGCAGCCAACCCCAAGCCACTATGCCCCAGGGTTCCCTTCTACCTAGATCCCCTCATTCCAAGTCAAAACTGTTTCAACAAAACAATTAGACATAAGTCAGTTATGCACCAATTTTGTTCATTAAATTCGTTACCTAATCATCCAATCATTCAATGGCCTTGAACTCGTCCTACATTAAATACATTTGCACTGGCCTTGGAAACTCCATAGTTTGCATGTGCCCTTCAGCTCAACTGGCTTCTAAGAAAGTTATGCTCCCAACATGTTCCTCCAAGAGTTTTTCAAACTCTATTCTCAATTCCAATCATATCATTTAACTGACAAGTCCACAAATGGAGAAATTGATATCAGTATTCTGAGAACCAGATGACAACATAAAATATCAGAATACTTACAACTTAATTATACTGATATTTAAAAAAACCAACAACTTCTTTATTGAGAATCTCCTAAGTCAAAAGATACTAGAGAAATGAAAGTGTGTGTGTATGTGTGTGTTTAAAGCTAAGTCACAATACATTGAATATATCTCAAAATGGAAACTTAGAAAAGTAAAGTGAGCCAATGCTTCCAATTAACTAAAATTAAAGCAAGAAAAAAATATTCAAGCCAATGTTAATGTTGTATAGTCAGAGGATAAAATAATTAACTGAAAAAAATTAAAAACAAAAACCATTTATACTTGGCATAATCCTATGTAGACACAATTTGAATGTAGAAGCATTGTCAATCTGGCAAATAAAACAAATGGACAATAATATTTAGGACATTATAACCCCAATTCTGCCTGTGAAGATCTTCATGTCTCAGCGGATCTGCCTGAAATCTTGTCTTGACTTGCTTCCCAGGGGCATTATGAAGAAAGCAACAAAAGAGAGAATGAGAGAGGAAGTGGAGAAATAGTTAAGCCTATTGTATCCACCTAGCCTTCCCTGGTTTTACAGTATGATTCCTGGACACATGGGAGAAAGATGAGGCTTTCTACTCCCATAGTCACAATCTTAGAAACCCACCAGGGCAGTCCTACCCTGTCCTATAGGGTCGTTATGAGTTGGGATCCACTCAAGTGGTAGTGAGGTGTTCGTTTTGTTTTTTTTTTAAGCCTGGACATCTGAGGTATAGGAGTATTATTCATTTTTCACAGAGAAAACAAGTGAATCAGGATTAGTCTCAACAATGAACCTTGTTATTTAGCCAGCAGCAAAATTCTCATCCAACACAAAGCATTTGCACGTTCAGCTCATTGCTTGCCTGTGCACATCCCCATCAGCACAGAGAACTTTCATGACCCAAAGTGAAAGTCATACACCCACTGGCTCTATTCCCACCAGGGTCAGGAGGAAGATTACTTTGCTCTATGCATTTAATCTCATCTGCTGCTGGCCCTTTATTGCAATTTTCTGGACTTGATCTTACTTAGAGTCTTTATACGACAATCTATGCTAGTTATGAAAGAATTTTCATTACTAAAGAGCTATTTTGACTTAACCTCAGGTGGCCACAAATGTAGTGAGGCATGAAGACAAGACGACAAGAACTTTACTGATAAATATTAGGAAATTAATTTAAGCAAAGGTAAACTAAGATGAAGAGAAAGATATTCAGTCCTTTATTTTTGAGTGGTCGCATCATGTTTCTGAACATAGATAGAAAGTTAGAAGAATAAATTTAAATTTTATCAAAGAGAGAGAGAAAAAAGGCAAGACAAGAGAGAAATGGATGTAAAATTCCTCACAACATAACTTGGGGTATATACAAAACCAACATTAGTCTTAGCAGAAAGACAAAACAAATCCACGGCCATAAAGTTGATGCCAAGTCATACTGACCCTATAGAACAGCGGTTCTCAACCTTTGGGTTGAGAACCCTTTGGGGGTTGAACGACACTTTCCCAGGGGTCGCCCAATTCATAACAGTAGCGAAGTTACAGTTATGAAGTAGCAATGAAAATACTTTTATGGTTGGGGGTCATCACAACATGAGGAACTGTATTAAAGGGTCATGGCATTAGGAAGGTTGGGAACCTGTACGACAGTGGATTTTTGAAGCTGTAAATCTTTATAGGAACAGATAGTCTCATCTTATTCCTGAGTAGTACTTGTTGGATTTCAAGGGCCCACTTTGTGGTCAGCAGTCCAATCATTACCCTTCAGCGCCAACAAGAAATACTATTGGTTACAGCAACTAAGAACTACTTGGTATATATCTTAGGGAAATAAGAGCCAAGACACAAACAGATATGTTCACACCCATGTTGATAGCAGTGCGATTCACAATCTTGAAAGATGGAAACAAGTTAAATGTCTCTCAATGGAAAAGTAGATACACAAACTATGACACGTTATTCACCGGGGATACATTCAAGAATAATGATGAATCTGCCAAGCACCTTATAACATGGATGAACTTGGATGTCATTAGGCTGAGTGAAGTTAGTCAATATAAAAGGACAAAAATTATATGATACTACTATTATAAAAAGACAAGAAATGAGTTTTCCACAGAGGAAACATTATTTGATGGTCACCAGGGGTAAAGGTGGAGGATTGCTGTTAGGTGCTGTCGATTTGATTGCAACTCATAGCAACCTGATGTTCGACAGAATGAAGCACTGTCCAGTCGTACGCCATCCCCACAATTGTTTTGTTTGAGCTTTTTGTTGCAGCCATTGTGCCAAGTCATTTCATGAGGGGTTTCCTTTTTTTTTTTTTTGGCTGACCTTCTGCTATATTTGTCAAGCCTGATGCCAATTTTAGTGATTTGTCTCACCTGATAACATGTCCAAAGAACATGAGACAAAGTCAAGGGGAGGGAGGTTCAGTTACTAACTCAAGGGGAGACATATATTAATTCGAGTGAAGGAGGAGGCAAATAAAGAAATAATAGCAGAAAACAAGTGAGGTGTGCCAATAAGAAAAATAAACAAACAAAACTAAGCTCAGTGCTTTGAGGCTCACTTTTAAACATCACCACTCTCTTCCCTGGGCATCTTTCTATAGTGGGTTGTAGAATGTTTGGAGTTCAAAGGTGTCTTCAAAAGTTTGCTGAATAATTGAATAAAAGAATGAATAAATTGAAAAGGCTACACGAATAAATATTTAAAATAAACAGTGGTATCTCCATGCAGTAAAATATAATTTGCAATAAAATTAAATGCATTACTAATGTATCCTACAACACAGATGAATTTTGAAGCTATTACCCTTATGCGAAAGAAGACAGTCACAAAATACCATAGATTGTAAAATTCCACTTACCTAGAAATCTAGAATAAGCAAATCTTTAGAGCTAGAAGGTATCCTAGAGATTTCTAAAGGGCAGGGAAGGAGGGATAGAAGGCAGTCATATGAAGTTCAAAAATCAAACTCACTGCCATCGAGTAGACTCAGACTCATAGTGATCCTGTAGGTCAGGGTAGAACTGTCTCTGTTAGCTTCAGAGTCTGTAACTCTTTACAGGCATAGAAAGTATCACTTTTCTCCCTTGGAATAGCTGGTGGTTTCTAACTGCTGACCTTGTGGTTAGCTGCCCCACACATAACCCACTACACGACCAGGGCTCCTTCAGCTGGCATGATTAAAAGGGACATGATGACGTTTCTTTTGGAAGATACAAATGCGCTAAGATTAGTGTGATGAGGGCAGCAGAGTCTGTGACTATATTGAGCAGCATTGAAATTGTATTCTCGAAAGGGTTGAATTTTATGGGGTGTGAATTATACCTCAAACAAATGTTTTAAGATCAATCTAAAAATAATAATTTATAAACTATCAAGGGCTCAAGAGGGAGGGGGGAGCGGGGAGGGAGGGG
>NW_022103899.1:30337404-30356868 GCF_000313985.2 Echinops telfairi | reverse complement strand
TGACAACACATAGATCAATCAGCGAATTGTCAAGGAAATGAAACACGATGAACACAATAAATGCCAAGATGATTTCATATGTTGAAGCTCTACCCTTATACATTTACATGGCAACACCGAGATCAAAGCATAACTGCAAAACCGTAAATACGAATCACCCAGCCATCGGAAGGAGCTCCAAGTCAGTGGTGTGGTTTCCTTCCCAAGAAAGTGCTGGTCCCTGTCAACGGAGCTGAACGCGGATTGTCCGTTGCTGGCTGGAGGACCATTTGCTGCCTCTCAGTTGGAGCATCATTATGTGTCACATTATTGTTTGGGTAACATCTTTCATTTGTTTACTATGTATGAAGCACAAACACTTATTAGAAGATACCCTGGTGGTACTGTGGCTTAAGCGCTGGACTGCTAACTTCAACCTTGGTGGTTCAAACTCGCCAGCTGCTCTGTGGGAGAAAGATGAGGCTGTCTGCTCCCGCGACCTTGGAGATGCTATGTAGGGTCATTTGGAGTCAGATTTGACTTGATAGCAGTCGGTTTCTTTTTGGTTAACTCTTAGTAGTAAAACTCATTCTCACCCCCCCCCACCCCATACCCATTGTTGTTTAACGTCCTAAAGTCACACTCTTAATTTTTTATTTTTAGCTAAAGCACTTTTTCATTCTGGGTACCATACCATTATTTTACATATTTATACAGGGGTTATTGCTAGTTATCTACAATCTTAACTGCATTTGGAGATATTTTCCCCTGGTCAGTGTTTCCGTTATAACTTCCAATTCATATTTTCCAGTGAGAAGGTTCTTTTCTCTTTTCAAGATTAAAATACGTCTTAATTCTGAATTCTTCAACACAGAACCAAATTCAGCTCTCTGGAAGTGGACTGGTATGTGAACCCCAAAACACATTTGATTCTCTGGTTCTTTGTGTCTTCCGCTCACTGGACATGCGCAGCGGTCGGATTTACTGATCAGCGGATGTGATATGAGACAAACAGTGGGTCAAGACTGTATCGTGAGAATCAGGCAATATGAATTTGCTCTCCATTTAAAAGCGAGCAGCTTGTTTTCAAATCTCCCAGCATCTATTTCCATGTGGTGTGGGAAGCCTCTCTCTGCCTCCACCTCTCCCGCCGTTGTGCCTTCTTTGTCTCTGCAGCTGCGGCGAAAAGATCAAAGTAGAGCTCAAAAAAGGGGCTGGGTCGCTCCTTTTCTTGCAGTGGGGAGATAGACACGATTTCACAGTAAGAAAAAAAGATATCTGATCTTTGTCGTGCCCTTTGTTTTTCTCCCCCAGTTTTACAGTCCTTTTTATCTGTAAATAATAATAATAAAAAACTTGCGCATACATTTTCAAACTGTGCTGCATAATACAACTTCATACATTTAGGAGGCTGACAGCTGCCCTCTGAGGTATCGCCTGACAGCCTAAATTCCAGGAATCAATCATTTAGATATAGTGATGCTATGCGATTGCTCCCGGTATGTATTGCGGCACCCAGGAACCACTTATTTGAGATATGCCATCGTAACTCTGATAGATTAAAGTACCACATCCAGGAAACAATTGTGTGTGGGGGAAATGCTATCATAGATCTGCCATGTTACAGCCCAGAATCCTGCAGACGAAGAGGCTGAGCTGATCTGGAGCTTCCAGAAACCAGTGCAGCAGCGTGATGACAGTTCTGTTCCTCAACAGCCCATTATGAACTAATTAGCATACATGAATTGCAGATTTGAAGCATTAAAGTGATGTACAAATCATTAATTTTTTGTCAAATCCATGTCATCCTTGCGTCTGCCTTTCTATTTTATTGTTGCATGACAGTGGAAAGAGGTACAATCCTCTGTATATAGAGAGGAGAGCTTTGGTGTAGCTGATCTAATGAGATCTATTTAAACACTATGAATTTTCCAGCTCTGAATCTATCTGCTTGGGGAAAAAATATGCAACATTGGTTCCATTAGGTTAATTGTGGAAGAAATATTAATATATTCAAAACTCAGGGGGTCTTTCTATATGTTGTCCATAGGAAACAAGGGATATACGACCAACTTCAGCTTTAAAAAAATGTTTTTTTAAGGCTTCGTTCTGATGAATGGAAAGAACGCTGTGGTCTTTCTCAGTGCTTGGGAAAGGTGGAACTGCTGAGATCAGGAGCGGGTCTTAGGTGTCAAGGTTCCAGGTCAGCCCATTCTTTCCCTTTCCCGGGAAGCCAACCCCAAACTTGATTTACAAAGATGTGTAAGGAAACACACCGGAAGAGAGGAAACATCTCAAAGCTGCCTTTCATACTGGAAAAGGCTTCTAAATATTAATTTGCAGTTTTCTGCATTGTCTCTACGTATTTAATTACTAAAGCTATTTGTGCTTAAACAAATGCTTGGGGTTTCATTTGAATTTCTCATTTCATATTACAATGGAGTCACGATGTTTAATTTGTTAGCGCAGTAATAGTTTCCATGGTAACAGACTCTAATGTTGTACATAAATATGTATGTGGTATGTATATATGTGCATATTATAAATATACAATATAGATGATTATAACTTCATTTCAAGAGCACATCTCAGCAGACATAGCTCTTAAGGAACACCCTCATTTAAAACGCAGGTAGACTGTGAGTCTAGAGAGATGGTCACAAACTCACTTCTCTTTTTACACACAAGGAAAGTGGCAATTTCAAGAAAGAGGGGAACAGTTTACATGCCTGCTTCTTGTCAGTTCTCTTTTGCCGGGGAACAGAGCCATCATGTCTAGTATCCATGCTGTGTGGACCACTTCCTTCTGGTCTTCCTGCCCCCTTAGGCACCAACTTTAAAACTGAGGTCAAACTCCAGGAAGAGATCATTTTCCAACAGCAAGAAGCATAGAAGGAGGACTTGAGAAAGGAGTGGGAGAGGATGAAGAAATTGATTCCATTCGCACAGGTGAAGGAAGATCATTTATAATACTGAATATTATATCTAAATATAGGATAACAGTGTTTTCTATGAATGTTTTAAAGACTGTTCTTACACACACACACACACACACACACACACACACACCATACTATTTTAGTTAGGCATTTCACGCATTTCTATTTTTGATCCTCATAACATATCTAAGAGGATTCTCAACGTTTGTGAAGAGTTACTGCAGATAGAGTTAGGTTAAAAATTTAACATACTATCATCTGTTTTCCATGTTGACCTATCTTTAATTTGTTTCGTTTCAATTGATCTTCTTCCACTTGGGTTGAGGTTTTCAGGTATTTTATTTTGTAGTCATTGTTGATTTTTTAAATGATTTTCTTTATATGAAATCCAGGAGAGGGGATTCAGAGAGACAGTAACTATCTCATTAGTGACTTAGGGTTATGGGACAGGAGGTCGGGAGGGAAATGGCAACAAATAATAATGAAGAAACTGTTCCAAAGTTGATTATCAGAATGATGACATAGCTCTTTAATATATTTACACCATTCAATTGTATGGCATGTGAATTATATGCCAATAAAACTATCTCTCTTTCCAAAAAAAGCTTTGTGGAAATATTTCAGGATCTTTATCATCTCATTTCCCCATGAACTTATTGAAGCCACCTCATAGTTCCTAATGTCATCAAGTCAATCCAACTCATGGTGACCCTGTAGGAGAAGCATAGAACTTCTCCCACAGGGTTGCCACGGTTGTGAATTTTTACAGAAGCAGACTGCCACATCTTTTCTCCCATGGAATCATTTCTCCCACGGCTGGTAGTTTCAAAGAGCTGATCTCTCAATTAGCAGTTGAGTGCTTTAACCTGTGAACAATTAGGACTCCTTGGAGTAAATATTTGAGGTATTTTCATCTTTATTGAAAAAATAAGTAAACGGAGGCTCAGAGTAGATGAGTCAAAAGTGAACAGTGGGTCAATAGTTAGCCAAACCTGTGCTCTCTCTAGCTACCTACCTACCAGGAGACCTTCTTTAATACAGTGTATCAGAGCCATAATCTCATTCCTCCCAAGCCATGATCTCATACCTGGGATTCACACTGTTGAGCCCGGACGGTAGCAACGACATACTCAATGTTGGTTATGACTCTAGTGGTAAACTAGGATAAATTGATTGAGAGTACCATGGCCATTTAGACCACCAGCAATTACTTTTATCTCCCAGTAGCAATAGTAACAACTAAACAACTACAGTGGCTGAATAAGTAGGATTTTGCTGATGCTTTCAAATTATTACAAAAATCTAGAGATAGGTATATCGGTTGGTGTGGGGGCACTAAGATGCTATTGGGGATTTGGGTTGCTAATCTTGCTACCCTGCCATCCTTAATATGAGGTTATAATGTTCATGCTCTCAAGATGGATGCTGTCCCACTTGACATCACAACTGCATTCCAGCCTGAAAGAAACCCCAACTCTCTGCCATCCAGTCTTAGCAACCCTATAGGACCGAGTAGAACTGCCCCTGTGAATTTCTGAGCTGTCAATCTTTATGGAAGTAGGAAATCTCATCTTTCTTCTGGAGTGGCTGGTATATATAAACTGTAAGAAGACCTAACCCCAAAGTGCTGGTTATTGGTTTGTCTTGCATTGTATAGCTACCCATCTCACTGCCATCAAGTCGATTCTAACTCATAGTGACCCTATGCAACAGAGTCGAACTACCCTTTTGGGCTTCTAAGACATTACAGGAATAGAGAGCCTCATTGAAAGCCTTTCTCCCCAAGAGCAGCTGGCGGGTATGAAGTGCTGGTGGGCTGAAACTGCTGACCTGCAATTAGCAATCCCAACGCGGAACCAATGACACCACCAGGGCTCCTTTGAGCCGCCCCACAGAAGCCTGGGGAAGTCTGTGGAGCTCAGTCATGTTCACGGAGCCCAATGCTGACGCTAGCAAAATGGAGGCTCCATTAATAATGATAAATGGGAGAACAGTTATTGGGTAGACAGTGAACAGTGTCATCTAATGTGACAGCTATTTCTTTATGTTTGCATCAAGAATACACATTGATATAGAGAAAAGGGTTCTCTGAATTTCAGACAAACATTAAACGTGTATTCTTGAATATGGTTTGACATCAGTATGAATCACTCTTTTTCTTGCTATGTAGTTACTCTTTATTTTTTACTCTCAGGGCCCTCCTCTAGTTCATCCCTCCAATTTAGCTACTTATTGACGACTTCATTGGCTCCTTCACTTTAAAGCCATAATAAGGTGGCAGCAGTAGACACAGCGTGAGCAGGTGAGTTTTTCAGAGCTGTGAAGCACAGTTCCTGAAAGTCACAGTATGGAGTTCAAACATGGTTACAAGTTGGTGTGCAAGCTGCAAGGTCAGCAGTTTGAAACCAACAGCTGCCCTGCAGGAGAAAGATCAGGTTTCCTGTTGCTGTAAACCGTTACAATCTCAGAACCCCACAAGGGCAGTTCTGCTCTCTCCTATAGGGTCACCATGCATTGTAATCAGCTTGAGGGCAGTGAGTCTCTCTCTCTTTTTTAGCTATGCAACTTTAAGCAAGTTCCTTAAATTCCCTATGCCTCAATTTTCTCATCTGAAGCGCAAGGACAATAAAAAACACCTGCCTCAGAAGACTTCTTTAGGAGAAATATGTCAATGTGCACATGTGAAATATGTGAAACACCTAGAGAAATAACTGACACTTATTTGACCAATGCTAGCTATTATAAATAGTAATACTGTTAGACAAATGAACTTAGATGAAAATATAGATTGCCATGTTCGTGGACAAGTTACTAAATCTCTTTGACCCTCAGTTTTGACCTATGGAAAATGGTTACTGTTTATGACTAAAGATGTGATATGCATGTAGCGTATCTGACAAAATACTTGGTAAAGAGGAAGAGAAGTAAACACTAGTAGTTGCCTACCAATAGCCATTCCTCTTCTCCCTTACTATCAGAATTTCATTTTGTTCAGGATGGCAATTTACCCAGCCGAAATTATTCACTCTCCTCACTCCTTACAGGTAGGAAATGGTATAAGTTCCAGCCAATATAAGTGAAATTTCTTACCTGAATTTTTCTGAATGTAAATGCAAAACCTTACTTTATGATAATGCTTTTCTTTATATCCTTCCCCATCAAATGCCTGGAGGGGCTATATTCATCTTAAAAGAATAGGCAAAAGTCACAAATGAATGATGACAGAGCAGGTGGCTATATCATGTGTCCCTGATGGCATCATTGAACCCTTGCACCACCGGGCTTTTAGCCACAAGGTCAGCAGTTCAAAACTGCTCTGAGGGAGAAAGATGAGTCATTCTGAGTCATACAGATTTACGGCAGTTCTATTTCATTCTGTAGGGTCACTAGGAGTTGACATTGACTCCAGGGCAGTTAGCTTGAGTACCATTCATTACATTAGAAGCATTTGGTTTAATAATCCAATGATTAAGCACTTATCTCCCTCTCAAATGGTCAGTGGTTCAGTCCCTCAGAAGATAAAGACCTAGCAATCTGTTCCCATGAAGTTAACAGTCTGTGTTTTTCTGGGTTGACTAGAGAAACAAATTCATGGAGACTCTTATGTGTCTAAGAGGGAACTTTATATCAAAGAGCAGTGGTATATTAAGAAAACATCCCAAACTAGTCCAGATCAAGTCCATAAGTCCGATATTACCCCATATGTCAATACTAGTCCATAAATTCCTCTTTAGACTCATGCAGCCATGCAATGACTCCGAATGCAAGAAGATCACAGGCCAGTGGGTGGAAAGTCTTGTGGATCCAGTGGTAGTAGAAGCATCTCAGGGCTGACCAGGGTCTCCATGTGTCTCCTCCAGCCCCAGGGCCCTAACTCAGTCAGCTTAGCTCCATGGCTTTGTCAACAGGAATGTCTCACAGGGAGTGTGTGTGTTTATGGCTTCCAGTGAGCTATTTACCTCCATTTGCACCTCCCAAATGAGGTCATCAAGCTGCGACCTGATTGACAGGCTAGACTCCACCCCATTCACAAGTTGACAGGAAATTATGTAATTGCCACACATTCTAAGACATGAGGCAGCTCTACTATAACTTACAGGTGGGAATTGACTCCAGAGCACACAAAAATAGATTTCATTATATAAGGAAAAATAAACCTTTACTATTTAAGCTAATATTTCTTAAGTTTCATTTTAATTGCTGCCAAACACAAAATAACACTAGATTTTGACCATGTGAAAATTACATTAGCAGTCTTCCTCCTCCTCCTCTTCCTCATGGTCACTGTTTCCTACCACTTCTGTCTATGGCATGGCCCCAGGACTTCCATATTTATGTTCTAGTCTTAGTGTGGTAAGACAGCCCAATGTATGCCTGGAATTTCACTGAATTCCTCTGGGTCTTTAACATAGAGATCAATGGGTTTATTACCCTTGGATTCCCTATAAACATCTGAGTTAAAAATATCCAGTAATGGGTTGAGAGAGAGAGAGACCCAGTGCTAACTGAAAGACAATGTAAAGATTATCTTGTGGATAATGATAGCCATTGATAATTAGATGTGGTGAGGGATAATTATCTCTTTGACAACCTCTTCTCTAGATTCCAATGAAAATAAAAATCTGACCAAATGTGGCCACACACCGTGCTGCATATTAACAAGCATGTATTAGGAAGGAGGCACAAACAGCTTACGTAACCTATTCAGTAAGATTGATGGAAGTCTTGCTCTCGGCCTTTACATAGTTTAACCACACCATGCATGAAATGTTCACTTGAGGCAGATATAACAATATAGTACAGGTAACTTTCAATTAACCTTACCAAAGATTTTAGGCACTTGGATGAGTGGACACAGGAAAATCTAGTAATCAAACTTTAGGTAATATCCCTAAGGGTACAGGCCGCAAAGTTTTCTGTAATCTTGATTCTCCATTTATGCAAACAGGAAAAGAGTCTTTAGAATATTTTATATAATGTACATATTTATTATCAGTATTTTCACCAGTTAAAACACATTTATAATGCCCTTAATACTAATTCCTAGCCACTCAATTTTACCAGTGAAAACTCATTTTTAACAGGCACTTTGTAATTAAGAAGTCTTCTGGTGTTGTAAAGAAATTAAGATAGCAGACTCCTTGTTAGTAACTACCTCTCGAGGGTAGGCTTTCTGATCATATTGAGGTGTGAAGTCTACATTAGGACATTCAAAAGGTTAGGACACCCTTCAGGTATCGTTTAAACGAAGTGGCACAAGCACACATTTTTGCTATCTGCCATCATAAAGATTTACAACTTTGCAAACTCTACATAGGGTTGCTATGAGTAGGCAGCAAATGGATGGCAGTAGGTTTGGGATAACATTGGGGAAGGTTATGTTAAAGACATCATATTAGGTCACCTGGGTAATTAGCAAAGGCAGTAGCACCCCAGCTCATTGTCACAACAAATAGTCATCTCTAAGGTATTCAATTAAAGTCATCAGCAGTCCCACGAAACAAAAATGAAAAATGTAGATGCTGATGTTTATCTTGAAGGAGTTTATAAATAAAGTCAGATTAAAATATAGAGCGTCAGATAATAAAAGTTTGGTTTTGTAAGACGCCGTCCAGTGTAATATACAACAAAGTTGGTTATTAGAAAATAAGGGAAAACATGATCATTGTTAACTGAGAAGTTCAAAGCCAACCTCATCATGTTATCATCTTTCATCTATATTAACATTGAAGTCTTTGTCTTTTTCAGGTCAGCTTATATTTCATAACTACTTATATTCATCTCTTTAATATTCACTTTTTTATTATTAGCATCTACTCCATGACTTCCAATTTATTTTTACACAAGACATGATGGGCAAATATTTGGGTCTCCAAATGTAAGTACTTGCTTTCGTGTCATGGGTTATACTTTCAAAGAAGCGAAGGCAGCTTCTGATATGGTTACTCAGTGGTCTTCTGAAGAAAACAGAAGACAAGTCTAGACCTGGTAGTCACGTGCTGCTATGTGAACCCATCCTGGGTTTCAGAGGACTAGGCTGGCCACCCCTGACCTCCCCTCCTCACTTCACCTTCACACATCTCACACAGAGAGGAGGCCTTCTGATCTTGGTTCATTGTTTTGTTAATGGATCTGTGTAAATATGTTTAATGTCCTTTGGCTGCTCTTCTGAAGGAAACTCATTCTAAACTGTGCTGTTTGTTCAATTATTCAAGGTAATGGTGAGCTTCACCAACATAACCTATCAAAAAGATGTCATTGTATTGAAGAGTTTGGTAAACATGAATGAACACATTGATAGAAGCCTAGTTAATGATGAAATGATCATATTTTCTGGAGGGGATTAAAAATGGAGGAGGCATACATATGACTAAACATCACAAGGAGACAAATGGCTGTAACTTCATAAGGGGGAATTAACGAACTAACTCACAGTCATCGAGCTGATGCCAACTCATACGGACCCTGTAGAGGACAGGGTAGAATTGCCCCTGTGAGTTTCCAAAACTGTAATTCTTTACAGCAGTGGAATGCTCCGTCTTTCTCCTGTGAAATAGCTAGTGATTTAGAACTTCTGACTTTATGGTTAGCAGCTCTGCAAGTAACTGTCAGACTTCCTCTCACCAGGGAAAGGAAGGTCATTATCAGCACCAATCCTACAAGGCCGATGATTCCTATGATGGAAGGTCAGATATCTTTCTGAGGGATTGGCCACTGAAAACCTTGTGGCTAGCAGTGGAACCTTGTCTGATACAGTGCTGAAAGACGAGTCCCTCGGGTTGGAAGGCACGGAAAATACGCCTGGGAAAGAGCTGCCGCCTCAAATTAGATGCAATGTTGGTGATGCAGCAAAGCTTTCAGGACCGTCATTTGCTCGTGAGGCAGGACTCCAAATGAGTTTTTTTCCCCTTTCAGTTCTTCAGCTTGAGAAATTCCCAATGATTTCTTCCTTTGCACATTTCATTATAATATCTTATTTTACATTATCTTCCTGCCCTTTAAAAAACTCTGGTATTACAATGGGTTACACACTGAAATGCTAACCACATGTTCGGCAGTACAAACCCACCCGTCACTCTGTGGTAGAAAGATGTGATTGTTTACTCCTATAAAGATTTAAAGCCTTCAGAGAGCCAAAGGAGCGATTCTACTCATCCTATAGGATCTCAATGCATTGGAATTGACTACATGACAGAAAGCTTGATGTACCTTTTGGTATCTGCCCTTTGGAATTTTCTATTCACTTCTACTTCTTCATTTGCTTTAGCTACTTTATGTTCAAAATCCAGTCCCAGCGTCTCCTCTGACATCCATTTTATCATAAAATCATGATTGGCAGCATATCAATTAATCAGTGTCACAGGTAGGACTATGAAAGCGGGAAGGGGAAAGGGACCAGCCAAGATGGGGATACACTTTTACAGACAAGATAAGCTTAACTTACTCAGGATTGGTTCTGGGGTACACCTAGGTCAGAGCATAATCATGACCATGAGGCCCTGGGACCCTAATTTCCATTAAGGGGATTCCCACACAAATACCTGAGGGCAAGCCAGACCATCCCTGGATTGGCAAAAGTAATCCACTTTCAAACACTCTGTCTGAGGGCCAAAGTTTTTACACGATCAGAACGGACCCAAGGAAAGCTGAACTTATGTCAAGACTCAGTACGGATTCAAGGCTCCCTCTGTAAGCTACAGCCTTCGAGCAAATCAAGAGCTCAGGATTTAATCTCGAATACAACCCTTACAAGTGAAGATAAAAGACTACATCCTTGAGTATAGATTACACCTCCACATAAAGAAAACAAAAACCCTCACAACTGGACCAATGAGAACATCATGATAAAGGAAGAACTAGCAGGTAAATGGATGGGAAAAATGGATAAGTGTTGATTCGTCTAAGTATTGGCCCTTTTGCTTTAACCCAAATATCAAAGGCTGAAGGCTATGATAAGGAATTCAAAAGTATTCTAAGCTTAACACTTCTTTGGAGAAACCAAGCTGGTTTAACTGATATAATTATTGTGGATTCATTGAAGTCTGAACAGCAAAGTATTTAAAGCACTGTCAAGAAATATTAAATCTCCCTTCTGAGGGTAGGATTGAAAATAGGTAGGACAGTTCATTTTTCACATTAAAGCAGGATTGGGCCTGATTAGTATTTGAAATATTTCTTTCCCAATTTGGGGGCAGTATTAGATTTTGGCTAGTGAAATATAAATGAACATCAATTGTACATGACAACTGCTGATCCAAACCACTTAAAATTCCCTGAATGTCCTTTTCTCTCTTAGACAGGCGGCCAGCGTCTCGTAATCAAAGCCAGCAGAGCCGACCAAAGGCAGCTCTGTGGTGGAGGCCCCGCCTAAACTGTGAAGGGTTAGAGAGTTAGCTGTTTGTTCTGTGAGGACATGAATCACTATCAGGGCCATTACAACATGTCAAGCTAGGGCACAGTACTCCAAGTCACTCTCTGTTTTGCTCAGAGGCTAGGGAGCTCAGAGACTTGTTGCTGCCTCTTTGTTTCAGTGGAAATGAAATCCATTTCTATCACCACTTCCCAGGCTTTAGAGGGTTGAGCCCTAGCAATTTAAGGGAAATAAATAAGCATCAACTCTAAAGCAATAATAATAAAGACAATCAAATTTCCCAGCAAACATTTTTGTTTATAATTTGAGAAATTTATGAATACTAAAATTATTATCATTCAGTTTGTTATTGGGGGGAAATTTTATCTTAGTCTTTGGCCATCGTAATGGGTTCCTCAAAGCAACATTACAGGCTAAAATAAACAGTTCATTATGTACAAACTAATGCAAGAAACATCACCTAATATGAATAGTAATTCAAGAAATAAGGATAATTTGGCCTTTTGAAAGCAAGGTCCTTACCTTCTACTGTTGTCATTAGGTAGCTGTGAGGTGGTCCTGCCCCAATGTAGAACAGAATGCCACTTGGTCCTGAACCATCCTCACAATTGTTCTTAGGTTGGAGCCCATTGTCGCAGCCACTGTGTCAATCCATCTCATGGAGGGCCTTCCTCTTTGTAGATGACCCTCCACTTCTCCAGGACCTGGTCTCTTTGGACAACATGTTCAAAGTACGTGGGGTGAAGTATTGCCATTCTTGGCTCTAAGGAGCATTCTGGCTGGACTTCTTCCAAGGCAGATTTGTTTGTCTTTTGGCACTCTGTGGTACTGTCAATATTCTTCTCCAGCACCATAGTTCAAGTGCATCATGTTTCCTTTGGTCTTCTTTATTCAATGTCCAAAACAGCTTTGGACATTGCATGCATAAGAGGTGATTGAAAATGTCATGGCTTGGGTCAGGCACACCTTAGTCTTCAAAGTATCATCCTTGCTTGTGTTAGTCTGGGTAGACTAGAGAAACAAATTCATAGACACTCATATGTGTATAAGAAAGAGCTTTATATAAAGAGTAATTATACATTAAGAAAACATCCCAGCCCAGTCCAAATTAAGTCCATAAGCCCATTAGTCCAATACCACTCTATAAAGTCATCTTCAGACTCACGAAACACATGCAATGACGCTGAATGCAGGAAGGTCACAGGCCATTGGGTAGGAAGTCTTGCGGATGCAGTGGTGCAGTAAGCATCTCAGCACTGACAGGGGTCTCCACGTGGCTCCTCCAGCTCCCAGGGCTCTGGCTGTATCAGGGTAGCTTCATGTGGCTTCTTGTCAGAAATGTCTAGCAGGGAGTGAGTATGTGTTCTGCCTCCAGTGAGATATTTATCTCCTTAGTGCTTCCAAATGAGGTCATCAAGCTGTGACCTGATTGACAGGTAAACTCCACCCCTTCACTCCCAAGTCTCAAATTGACAACAGCTTATGTAACTACCACATTGCTTTTCAACACTTTAAAGAGGTCTTGTGCAGCAGATTTACCCAATGCAAAGAATCTTTTGATCTCTTGACCACTGCTTCTACAAGCGTTGTTTGTGGATGCAAGCAAAATGAAATCTTTAACATCTTCAATCTTTTTATTCTCCACTTATCATGATGTTACCTACTGGTCCAATTGGGAGGATTTTGGTTTTCTTTGTTTTGAGTTGCAATCCATACTGAAGGCTGAAATCCTTGGTCTTCATCAGCAGGTGCTTTAAATCCTCCTCACTTACAGCAACCAAGGTTGTGTCATCTGCGTATTGCAGGTAGTTAATAAGCCTTTCTCCAATCCTGATTTCACATTCTTCTTCATATAATCCAGCTACTCTGATTATTTTTGCCTAGCATACAGATTGAATAAGTATGGTGAGAGAATACAATCCTGATGCACACCTTTCCTGATTTTAAACCAACTTGTTCTTTGCATACAACTGCCTCTTCATCCTTGTACAGGTTCCTCATGGAAACACAAATAAACATCGTTCTAGTATTCTCTGCTTTCAGCCAAGATCCATCTGACATCAGCAATGATATCTGTTGTTCCACCTCCTCTTCTGAATCTGACCTGAACCTCTGGCAGCTCTCTGTCAATCGAGTACTGCTGCAATCAATGTTGGGTGATCTTCAGCAAAATTTTACTTGCATGTGATCTCAATGATATTGTTTTTTGAGCACTCTACAGAGTTACCTTTCTTTGGAATGGCTAGAAGTAGGGATCTCTTCCAGTCAGTTGGCCAAGGAGCTCTCTTTCAAACTCCCTGCCAGAGACAAGTTCATAAGTGCTTCCAGTGCTTCCTCGGCATGTTGAAACGTTTTTATTGGCATTCCATTAATTCCTGGAGCTTTGATTTTAGCTAATGCTTTCAGTCTATAGTCTAATCTAAAAATCAGGTTGCTATATCTATCTAAGATTTCAACCTCTCTCCAACACCTTTCTCTCTCCCACCCAGACTTGATTTCAAGATCTTATTTGTAAGATCTATTAGAACAAAAGACCTCTAATTAAGCAGCTAACCCCAAGACTGTGTAGTTAGCCTGGGGGGAGACTTGTTTTATTCCATTAATTTGAGAGCTGCTTCTTTATCTTCACAATAATTGGTGTGCTAAGTCTACCTCTACCCACTGATATGGGAAAAGATACCACAATTTACTCTAATTCGAACTCCATTTTATATCAGTTTACACAGGCACATCCTACATCTTTCTTTGTTAGCTATCTTACAGCTCCACTTCTATCTACAGCCCATGCAGATTTCTTCTGCTTAGCCGAGTCTATAAGGGATGAAACCAAAATGCTTAGCAGATTTTGGATTGATTTTGCTCTCCACAGCCCAGTCTGCTCTTTGCTATATGAATTGAGCATGAAAGGTCACAGTGAATCAATCCTGGCCTGGGTTTGCAAAAATGTGAATAGAAGGTAGTCAGTCATGGTAACTCCCTTTTGTGAGAAGGTTATTAAAGTTCACTGGAAAACAATTTCCCCAATCTCACATTTGTAATTGAATACTGCTGTTGTGAGGTTTCAATGAGATGAAGTATGTGCAAGTGCTTTGTAAAGTGGGTAAAATAAAAAGTCTGAAAGGAGAAGCCCACAATTATTAGCTGGCTCATGCTGAAAAAAAAAAAAGGGATTCTGGGAGAAATGTCAGTCAAATGTATACACTTAATTCAATGGCTGAAAATTTTAAACTACAGATATGTATCATAAAATCAGCAAAACATATAAGCATCTTTCCAGTTTTAAATATAGACAGGAAGGGAAGTAATAATAGGTGACCTTTTACCACTCAAGCCCACTGAATACAGAATTTCCAATGACTAAACCAGGGCTAACTGTCAATGCTTTTTTAAAGGGGGAAAATTAATATAATTTATGTAGTTGAAACTAGGAGACATTCAGCTTGATTTTTCTAGATTCATAACATATTTTGTAGGTAGAAGTTAAGTTAGCTTTTAGGAAATCATGAAATAAGATTGCACTGCGCTTTCAGCTCAGTGTGTGCAAACAGCTCAGTCATGAATAGTCTGCAGCACCTACTGAAGATTTAGGCCTTCCACATCTTTACAGCAGAAGACACTCAAGAGAATTTTCGTGTCAAGGCTTAAGGAGGGGGAAATGGGTGAGAATTCAGGGACTTGCTCAGGTGCCAGGCTTCATTCCACTGGGAGCTTCGTACCCACGACCTTTTAAAAGTCATGTACCTACGTGGTATACACAAGTGCAAAATTTCATAACAAGTATTGGATCAAGTAATTAGAGAAACTTTATGGTTACAATTTGATCAGAGCAGCAACTGGCATCATGATTTGGAACATGCATCTTAGGAAAAGCCTCTTGCTTGCAGTTCAACTGCATTATTTATGTTTTGTTTATCTTAATAATGGGCAATCAGGGTTATAAAGTGTCTATGGGACCCTGGGCTAATGAGAGTACTGGAAGAGATAGAAGAAGAAAAGGATTTTATTTCTCTATTTCTTAACTAAAATTTTCAAGCATATACCCAAGAGAGAAAGAGAAATAAAAAGCAATAAAAAAATTCCATTTAATACCTAAATTCAACAATTATCCTTGTTTTCCCTCATTTGCTTCATCTACCTGCCCCTACTTTTTCCTGAAGTATTTTAAAGCAAGTCAAAGACTTTATGTTATTTCAGCCCTGTAAAATGATGATGCAAAATAACAATTCCCCTTTAAAGACGCCTTCCTCTCATCAACTAGGGTTGATTACTGTCAGATGCAATTCATACAGGGAAATTAGGTGAAATGCTTACGTATCTCCTTTAATTGTCAATTGTCAGAATAAAGACATGTATGTACGTTGGTTCCAACAGTTCACAGCAATTGTGTGTTGTTGTTTCTTTTATTACTTTGATCACACTTCCTTTTTTTTCAGTAGGGACTTGTGGGCTGGTTTTTCGTTTGTTTTCTTGTTTTAAAATATGTATTTAATGTTATAGCACATGCTATCAGTACCTTGATCGTGTCACTTCAGCATCCGTCATTTTTGCAGGGAAGACAATAAGCGCCCGCAGCGCTCCTCGTGAGAGTACCATCTACCCCTGAGGGAGTTCTCTTGGCCGATTGCGTGCAGCCTGCAAGAAGTGCCAGCGACCTAACCCAGGGGGAGCAGCCCAGCGTCGATGATGAACACAGTGGAGGACGAGGACAAGTCTGAGGATCGTTCCTCACAATCTCGAAACGGTTCCAACAGGATTGAGCTTGAGTTGCACTTTGTGGTAACCTGCTATTAACATACCTTTTATTGGCCTCCAATCCTTTCCTGTCTTGCTTCCCCTCTGTTACTCCTGTCCCAAGGGATCACTTTCCAAAAAAGCATGCATGCAAATCCTTGTCTCATACGTCTACTTCTGGGAAGTCCAAGAACGCCAATGCTGGAGTGACTTTTGGAAACATACACAGGATGGAATTTAAGAATTAGTTAACTAGATAGATTCCATTACCATTGTTATGTGGGACATTGATCACCCTGGCATGGCAAGGCATCAGAGTTTGGGAGGGGATTTTCTGGCTCATGCCATAATAGTTCTATTCTTGATTTATATGAGTCAGCGATAATTATGAGGATTAGAGAATTAATTGCCTGTTATTAAATTTCATAGGAAGGAAGGAATAAAAAACCACCCAGATCAGCCATCTATCAACTCAAGGTATGGTATAAAAGCCAGATTGCTTTTATAGATCTTTAGCTCCTTCATCCAAAAGGCTTTGCTAAACATCAGAAATCAAGATCTAAATGTGAGATTGGTAGAGTCACAAAATGGACTAAATTCAGAGCCGCTATGTTTCCTACCCTAATATCTGACACCTGGGACTGAGTGGATGCCCTTGAGCACCTCCAGATTCCTTATGTGTTAGTCTGGGTAGACTAGAGAAACAAATCCATGGAGACACTCATAGGTATATAAGGAAGAGGTTTATATATAAGAGCAATTGTACATTAAGAAAGCATCCCAACCCAGTCTAGCCCAAGTCCATAAGTCTGATACCAGCCCATATGTCCAATACCAATCTATAAAGTCCTCTTCAGACTCATGAAACACCGCGATAAAGCTAAAGGCAGGATTATCACAAGTCATGGGTAGAAAGTCTTTGGGTCCAATGGCGTTGTAAGCATCTCAGTGCTGGCAGGGGTCTCTACATGGCTTCTCCGGCTTCAGAGGTCTGGTTGCATCCATGTGGCTTATCCAGCTCAGGGCACTAGGGTAGTTCTATGTGTCTTGGCAGCTGTAATGTCTCCCACGCAATGAGTAGAGAGAAAGAAGTGTCTCCCGCCTCCAAGGAGGAAGTAGCAGCTTTCCCAGAATTCTCAGGAGAAGGCCACGCCCACACAGAGGCCTCATTGACTATGATCTGGGTGTAAGCTACACTCCTCCACTCTTAACCCTCAAATTGACAAACGATTATATATATCTACCACACCTCAGACCCCTCCAAAGCAGCAAGGTTGTCCCTCTCCCCCGTCTGGAGAAAAGTAGCCTCTCATTTTTGGAAACCATGCAAAATCTGTACTTGAGAAGGATGCCCTTCAAGATGGGGAATCCTACATCTTTCATCATGTCACTACTTCTTACTCACTGCTATGTAGCCACTTCGGAACTATAACCTAATTAGTGATGTTCAATTATGAACTAAAGAATGAAATAAACTCACGATTTCTTTTCTCAGTTGCACAAACAACATTTCAAGAACTAAATAACCATGAGGATGTGGCTACTGGCTACTGTGTTGAACACAGCACATTGTGGAACATTTGCATTGCCTCAGAAAGTTCTACTGGGATGTGCTGGTCTAGATCAGGAATTGGCAACCTTTTTCTTAAATGATCAGCTGGCCTGAAATCTATTATAGCATAAAAGCAAGCACAAATGACACATGTACAAATGGACTTGGCTGTGTTATTTAATTTAGGCAGCTATACTGAAAGTACTAGTTTGCCAACCTTTGATCTAGACCAATAAACCCAGAAACCCCACTCTTGTCGGGCCAATTCCTACTCATAGCAATCCTATAGAGTAGACTAGAATCTCCCAATAGGGTTTCCATGGCTAAGCATACTTATGGGAGCAGGTTACCATACCTTTCTTCCATGGAGCAATTGGTGGGTTAGCAGCCTAGCACTTTAACCACTGTGCCACCAAGGTTCTTCATCTAGATCAGTAACTAGAGCCACTTCTTTGTATAATTCAAATAGGAAGCACTGCACTTGTTATGGGAAGACATGAAACTTTTATTTATCAAAAGAAATGTAGGACCTGGCTTACGTATGCCAACACGAATCAGGAAAACATGCCTTGGGATGTAACTCAAGGGAGCTGTGGGCGGATGAATATAAGAATATATATTTTTAGAAAGAGCTGATTGATATGAGTGCAGGCAAGATTGAACATTCTGCCAAAGACTTTTGGAGTTAGGCCTAATACAATACAGGAATGCCTCCTTAACTGTCGAGCCTTCCATGTTCTATTTAGGCGTGTAGTAAATGAAGTGACGATGCCAGACTCTCTTGGCAGAGTATTAAGGAAGGGGTCAAAAGACCAGAAATGGGGATAAGTTAAAACGGATTCATTATATAAGATCAGAGAGCTCCAGGCTGTGCTTGCTCCCTGGCAGGACCCACATGCCATACCTTCACTAAAGCATAAAGATTACGAGAAGCTAATGGTCATGTCCTTTGTGGGCCAGTGGCTGGGATGGGAGGCTGCTATCATCACGGGCTAACTAGTGCCCATGGGGATGATGAGCCTCTGGCTTATTGGAGGCCAGTTGGCACCACTTAACCATTAGAAGGAGAGGTGATTTTTATTATTATACTTACTATAAATTGGCTCTCTTCTTTTGGGAAGTGCCTAGTCAATGTTTTTTTCTATTGTTTTATTGGTAACTTGACTTTTCTTACTGGTTTGCAGTTGTTCTCCACTGGTATGATTTTTCAGGAGCTCAATCCAATCTGTTCAAAACTGATCCCATTTCCTGTGTTTTCTAGTTTAGAGAATGGCACTCCCTGAAATGGTCCCAAGCCTGAAAACTGGACATAATGGCAATTGTCTCCAACTCTGACTTCCAAACAGTCATTACTTAATGTCAACTCAACTTTCCTAAATAATCTATATCCAGGGCTACTACTTCATTCAAGGCTTCTCTCATTTTTTGTCTGTTCATTGAAGCATTCTTTTAACTTTTCTCCTGTCTCTAGCCTGACTACTTTCCAATCCATCATCTGCAATACTCTCAGGATAATCATTCTAAAGTCATATTTGGTCATGTACCTCCCCTCCTTAAAACCATTCAACCACATCCCAGTGATTTGCGGGGGAGGGGGGGAATGACAGCACATCTTTTAACATGACTTCTAAGCCCATTCCTGAGATATCCCCAATTCATCTAACCTCATTTCTCATGGATGCTATTTGCATTTCCCCATACCTGGGGTCACCATCAGTTAGAATCAACTTGAGGACAACAGTGGGTGTGGTTTGTTTTTGTTAAAGGAGTCACCTTCCCCCTTACTTAAGAACTTACACACCATTTCTTCTTCCGGGGGAATTCCTGGCCCCATTTCCTCTGGAGTACATGTCCTCTATTCTTTTACTATTCTCTGGTACTAATTATACTTT
>NW_022103899.1:30317433-30336668 GCF_000313985.2 Echinops telfairi | reverse complement strand
TCTCTGGTGTCAAGCTTTCTATCTCAGAAGACTTAGGCTTTTGCCTGTAGATCGGGCCTTTTTGAAAACAACATTCATCCCCTGAAATCTCCACACACGTTTTGTTTGTTTGTTTTTCAGCTAGGTGCACCCCTAGGTTTCAAGCTGAAAGTGTTAGGCAGTGTTCCGCCACCTACTGACCTCTACTTGCCACCTTAACAATGAACCTTTGGTTCTCAGCCACCTAGAAAGATAGAATGATAGCAGCAAAAAGAAAGGGTTGGGACAGGTGGATGCTTATTAAGGTGTAACGTAGGCCGATACTCTAGAAACCTAACTGTCAGAAATTGTTAACACACAATCAAGGAGAAAACAAATTGTCTTCATGATTAGCAAACGGAGGAATTCAGTCAAAGTCAAATGATGGTGATGTGGCTGCTCCTTTCCTTCATGTACCCACATTCTGAGCACCGAGTTGGCTTAATAATTATTGCTGGGACAAAGAATTATTGGTGGAAGCTATCTATCTATCTATCTATCTATCATCTATCTATCATCTGTCTTTCAATCATCTACCTACCTATCTAGCTATACCTACAGTGAACAAACAAACAAAAGAATTATTGATAAGGATTTGGGTGTATAAACTCTATATTATTTTTGAAATTTGAACATACAATTAATTCTGAGCAGTTATTCTGCTGTGTTGTTATTGATTGAAACTAGCTCATTTGTCACAAAACATTGAAGTCAGTTTCAATTTTACTTTGACCTTTTTTGTAAGCACTCATACCAGGGTTTAGATAAGGAAACTGGAGAGTTTGGTGGCTGTGACCCTTCTCTCTGTTTTAAATTTTATTTTTAAAATTAAATAGGAAATTTACTATTTTTATTATTTCCATTGTGTCATATACTAGCATCCAAAGAAAGCATGCTAGAACATGGCACACAGGCCATCATATCAGAGCGGTCACAGCAGCCCAGGAATCCTGTGTATGTGGCTCTTTCTTCTTTCTGTTTTTCTCCCTCCCACCTCCTTCTTCCTCTCTCTGCTTCCTCCCCACCCTGTCCTCATGGTAGTCTCCAAAGTCTCTTCGTTGGGGTGAACACCATTTTTCTTTCTTTTTCCCCTCCCTTCCTTTTAGAATAATGGTGTCATGAAGCATTTCTCTTTATGGGATCGACTAGCTTTCCTGAGCATGATGTCTTCAAATTTTGTCCATGCCATGAGGTGTTTGACCATCTCATCATTGATTTTTAGGGATGCATCATGCTAATCTTTTATTAAAAGTATCTTGTTGTTGTTGAAAATGTTTAAAGAAAATTTAACATATTAAACAGTTTCTGTTGTTGTTAGGTCTGTCAAATGAGCTCCGACTCACAGTGCCCTTATGTACAACAGAACGGAACACTGCCTGGTCCTGCACCACCCTGCAGTGGTTGCTATGTGTGAGCCCAGGGATGCATCTCATCAAGCGTCTTCATCTTTTTTGCCGCTCTTCTACTTTACCAAGTATAATGTCCTTCTCCAGAGGCTGGTGTCTCCTGATAACATGTTCAAAGTATTTCGTGTTTGCTTTATATATTCGATGCTTACCTATTTATTGCTAAATCGTCTGGATTAATTTACCTTTTTATTACTTCACAGGGTCCTTCATCTTTACCTGTTTTAACACATCTTGTCTTAAGGTCTGTATTGTGTGATATTAAGGTTACCATTGCAGGTCTTCTTCAGAAATTTGTATACAAGGTGTATTTTTTCTGTTCTTCCACTTTTAGCCTATCTGTGTCCTGAAGTTTAAGATGACTTTTGCAAACAGCATAGAGATGGATCATATTTTTGTATCCATTCTATCGCTGTCTACCTTCTGACTAGCACATCTAGTTCATTTACATTTACTCTAATTACTAAGGAGCCCTCATCATGGTGTAGTGGTTGTGAATTGGTCTGTTTATCACCAGGTCAGGAGTTTGAAATCACCAGTGGTTCTGAGGGAGAAAGATGAGGCTTTGTACTTCCATCAGAGTTACAGTCTCGGAAACCCACAAGGGCAGTTCTACCCTGTTCTATAGGGTCACTATGGGTTGGCATCAACTCTATGACAGTGAGTTTGGGTTGTTTTAGTAATTACTGATGCAAAGTGACTTACTACTGTCATTGTGTGTGTGTGTGTGTGTGTCTTAAGTCTTCCTTGTAATTTCCCTTTGCTATTGTTTGGTTTTATCATCATAAACAATTTTGGTTTCCATATTTCCTTTTGTATATGTTTTAATATGTTTTCTTAGTGTTTGTCATAAAAATAACAGTAAACATCTCCTATTTATATCATTCTAGGATAAGTTGGTACCAGTTCAACTTTAGTATCATATAAAAACTTCTATACACTGTTCCTCTCCCTACACTTTTGTTGTTGTTATCATTAAATATGTTTTGTATTTCATGTGCTCTGTGACATAATCTTATCCATGCTCTTTATATATTAATTCTTTTTAAAAAGTGAACAAAAATTTAGACTTATTAGGCATAACTAGCTTATTGTCCTTATATTTGGTTATATATTTTCCTTTATTAGAACTATTTTCAAGGATAGCTTTGAATTACTTTTCAGTATCTTTTCCTCTTCATCTATAGAACTCTATTAGTAGTGTTTTTGGGGGGTTAGGGGTGTGGGTGGGTGGAGTCTGATGGATATGACTCTCTCAGGTTCTTTTAGCCTGGGAGATTTAAAACTTCACCCTCATTCTTGGATAGTGTCTCTGGGTATAGTATTTTCGGTTGATCTATGACTGCATCTCTCAGTGTGTTATGAAAGAAAGACCACCAGTTGTCCAAACTAAAGAGCTTTAGATGCCCAACCATGTCACAGTGGATCATAACTGGGAGGGCATAACAGAATCACTACTGCATGAAAAAAAGTGTTGATTGGAAACATGCAGGGTCACAAAGGTCCCTTGCACAAGATGGCTCAAGTTCTAAGACCCCTACCAGTTTAACACCTTCATCTACATCTGTCTCCAATGGTATCTTTCTATGTAATCTTATCTCAATCAGTCTCTTAAGAGTGTGTTAATTCTTTTTTAATAAGCAAGAGGTGGGGAGGGTAGGCTGTTGAGTGTAACTTGGGCTTTAGTCACACAATATGTAGGAAGATCCAATATGGATGGTTACTGGGCAAGGACAGATTATCTGAAGCAATCTGTCCCAGATCCTTTTGGAAAAAACTGTCTTGAACATGTCTGCTTAGCCAATGACTCCATGCAGGAGACCAGCAATGCTTTGTGTCATCATATAAAACTCACGTGTGTGTCTTGGTAGGTAACCAGCTCCAGATGACACACAAATGCAAGGGAACACAAATGAGTAGACCATTCCAGGGACTGGGAATCTAGAATACCTTTACTATAATGCTAACATACTTAATCATTTAAAATAATGCTAGCATAGCAAATATCTCAAAATACTAGAAATATTAATATTTTCTAACATACAAAATGTTAATTTATGTATCAGGGGAATTTTTGCTTGCATTGTCCACTGCACAGGACATTGTGCTTGATATCATTTTCTATATATGTTAACAAACAATTCAATCAAGTTGATTCCAACTCACAGTGGCTGAATACAGGGACTGTATTACTGAGGCAGTAAATCTCTGTGTGAGCAGACAACGTCATCTTTCTCTTGAGGTCAGCTGGTGGGCTTGAACTGCTGACTTTGCAGTTAGTAGTTCAATGCCTCACCCTTGGTATCATCAAGATTCATATTAGGTATGTTAAAAAGAGGCTGGAAAAAAATGAGGAGCTAATACCAAGGGCTCAAGGAGAAAGAAAATGGTTTGAGAATGAGGAGGGCAACAAATGTACAAATGTGCTTGACACAATGAATGTATGTATGGATTGTGATAAGAGTTGTATGAGCCCCCAATAAAATGATTTTAAAACAAAAGCAAAATAAAAGAGGCAAGACTCAATGTGTATTTATATAGCAAAATATATTTTTGTTTTGCAACAATAAGTGTGTTTCTAAATTTTTGTCTAGAAATCAACAAGGGGCATTTATCAAAACTCTACATGTATATTTTATCCAAATATTTACTTACTTCTGTGTAAGGAAATGGAACAGGTCCTCCAGGAAACAAATTAAATGAATATTAAGATAATAAAAATTATATAAATGTGTCTCAGTTTCCATTTCCCTCAGGCTGGCTTTCTTTTAAGAAATTGATTGATATTGTTATGACTTGCAAAGCAAACTTGCTTGCCAAGAAGTCGTGCTACTGTTATATCAATTATGTATATATCCACAAAGAAGAGAGCTGAATAATTCCACAAATAAACTGTATGTTTTATACATGTTGTACACGATAACAATTGTATGTTTCTTTAGATTTCTGACTAGTTGGATATGAGCTCACATCCAGTTCTCTTTCATTGAGCACATAAGAATTTGGCAGCAGCACTATAATCATTTCACTCGAGTTGTATCTAGTCCTGTCCTATACAAGGCAATCTAAATACACGTTCACATTGAACAGCCCTTTGCATGCCCTTGAGATATCTCTCTCCCTCCTAAGGTATCAGTGGTAGTTCAATGTACTGTGATGATATAATATCAGAGAACAGAAAGTAGGTGTGCATATTTCTTAGAATTATTTCAAGATGAAAAATACTTAACATATGCAAAGGGCCTGCCAAGAAACATTGTGTGTTAGACTGGATTCTCTAGAGAAACAAAACCAGTGATATGTAAAAATAAAAACATATAACAACAAGTGGGTAAATCCAATCTGGATAAAGTCTGTAGATCAGGTATTTAGCTGGAGGCTTTTCCTGACTCATGGAACTGTAGGGGTTGCTAAGTCAGGAAGCAAGAAGAGCAAACAAGAAGCAGGAAGACCAGGTTGGTGGATGCAAAGGCAGATACATCCAAAAAGCAGGTCAGGTGGTTGGGTCCGGTGAACCCAACGTCAGCAGGTCAGATGGCAGGCTGCTGATGGCTCCCAGGGTTGGCAGGCAATATGATGGGCTTGAGTCCAAACCAGATGCAGGAGGTAGATCCAGCAAGAAGCAAACAAATTCTCTAACAGTAGTGGTTCTCAATCTTCCTAATGCCGTGTCCCTTTAATACAGTTCCTCATATTTTAGTAACCCCTCCAACCATAAAATTATTTTCATCGCTACTTCATCACTGTAATTTTACTACTGTTATGAATTGGGCGGCCCCTGTGAAAGGGTCGTTCGATCCCCAAAGGGGTCATGACCCACCGGTTGAGGACCGCTGCTCGACAGCATTTACTTGTATTGGCATTAGGTCAAACTCCCAAGGAAAACTGCGTGACTGCTCACAGCTGATCCCCCCATGGAGGTTACATATGTTAGGTTACATCAAGGGGCATCACTAGGCCAAACCACTGGGAATCCTGGGCCAGTCAAAATGACACAAAACACAACTAGAACACCTTGTGTGACAAATGCATTAATGACTTCCTTGTAAGTACTATTTCTTTGGACTATTTCAGACCCAGGAAGGAAAAAAAAGGACATGATCTTTGTCAATTTTTTTACCTATTAATTCTCAAAGTTGGCTCTTTGTGTGAACATCCAAATTCAAAGGTAAATTTGAAAATTAAATGTACTGCTTTTATTAATTTTCAACTACTCAAATTTATTTGCTGCCGTAGAACGAAATTTTAAAAGTGATATAATTTTATAACTAGGTAAAATGACGTGGAACACACACAAAAGATCACAGAAGATGAAAGAAAAGGGTTTGTGAAGCTCTAAAGACAACTTCAAAATTAACTTTCTTTTCAAAATGTAATGAATCAGAAGCGACTTCTTTTACTGAGGGCTCAAGTTTAATGGTACAAATTGTTGTAATAATAGTGTGATTGCTAAAATTACCAATATCAATATGAACACAATAGAGTTACTACCAAATTCTGCATCTATTCTTTGCTATAGAAAAATAAATTAGTAATGGTATAAAAAGTGAAGATCTCTTAGAATTGGAAATTGCTGCCTTTGCAATAGAAATACAGAACTTGCTTGGTGGAATACCTTTTGTTCTAATGATGTAAATGATTGGATCAAAATAATGCCATATGATTGTCAAATCACTGTGTGCTCGTTGAAAATATGAGTGCAGATTTTCTAGATCGTGAGCCAATAATGTTTTTCAGGCCCAACATATTCCTAGGAGAAAAAACTAATGGTAAAAGTTATCAAAAGGAGTAGCTACCGTATTTACCATTAGACAACGTTGTGTAATGTTTTGTTTGCAAATGATTCAGTCCTAAAGAATTTAATCCTCTCTTTGTTACAGATAGATTTAGCAGTTGGTGCAATGAATATGACTGATAAACATAAGAACAGTTCAATTTAGAGAGACTGAGTGTTGTTATTTCTTAAAGGAAGATATAGTTTGAGTTTAACTCATGAGCTGGAAACACAATTTAATGAACAATGTCAGTATTTGAAAGACATTTTACAACATATATTGCCATTATTATAACAATCAGTGATCCTGAACTATATTTTGGAAAAGAGAAATTGTTTGAGTCCCCACAAAATGGAATTTTGAGGGGTTACTTAAACATATTGATCAATATGATATATTGCTAGCAAGTCATCATTCAAATATGGTAACACAAGAGTCACTCATCTTATGTGTTTTTGAAAAAAATGAAGAATTATTATCAATTTAATAAGTAATAAAGTTCAATCAACTATTTTCAGTGAAATAAGGATAACTTGATATTCCAGTTTTTGTAGATTCCATTCCTGATATTTCTCATATAGATCAGCCAGCGTTGTTTTTAGATATGTATCTCCAACAGATGGAAAACCTGTTGTGAGATTTTTTTCCATTTACTATCTTTTAAAAAATCATACCAGTCAAGAAATTGCAAATAAGATACTTCACTATTCTCAAAGAGAAGGTGACAACATTGCCGGCGAAACACAAACGTTGGAGTAAGTATTCATGTTGCCTATGTGGAGTTTTTATTGGATAAGACAAGCTTTCAAGACTCAGAAGTAAATTTAAAGGCAAGCACAGATCTCTACTGGTCATAAACAGGATATTTACGTAATTTAATAGAAGATTAAAAAAATTAAAAACGCAACAAAACCAATACTTTCAAACAGTGATTGTCAAGCAGCTCACCATCATAGAAGGTTTACATCGTGCGATATGAGTTGGGATCAAAACCAAATTCAGGAGGTGGCACTGCACCCTATTCTCCCCACAACTGCTTAGCTGCTTCAAAGATCACCAAGTGGACCACACTGAGTTAGGTCACATTATGGTAAAAGCCTGGCCCACCCAAGTGGACAGAAAGCCTAACTAGCACACTCTATAAAGCTTCTGTGACGGTGAACTGATTAACGATAGTACTTTCTAAGTATTCGTTTTGTTGTCTAGAGAACTCAGCTAAATACACAAAGAAACAGGTAAGTGATGAAAGTGTTTCCGAAATATTGAGTGCCAGAGATCAACTGACTCCACCAACATCAACACATTTGAATCTTACATGACAAGAATGGTGAAAGTGTATGAAGTTCTTTCCCATTGATTTTCCTTCTTAAACAGTATGGATGTATCTGGTGAAGAATGCACGAAGGCACCCCAAATATTAGTGCCGGTTTAGCATTAGGGCTCAAACACAACTTTTACAGAGAAGTGTGGCAATGTCCTTCTTAACACGATTATTAAATTGACTGATTCAGACAAGACACATTTTAATCATGTAGGCATGTGTGGTTCCAAAACAGATTAAAACACGATGTGTATTTCCCAATGTTGAGATCGCCTCACGCATATTCCACACTTTAGTGATGCGAACTGCACCACACGGTGCTCATTTCGGCCTCTAAGGAGACTCAAGAACCCTCACTGGATAAGAACGAATCAAGAAAACTTGATTCGTTATTCTTATGATGTATAAATCAGGTTCGGCAGCTTAATTGTGATGAAAGCATGGGTGAATTTAGAGCAAAGAATAGAAACTCTTTTTAATGACAAGTTAGAGATTAAAGATCTGTCTTAAAATAAAGCATAGCAATTTTGTGTAATATTTATTTTCTGATCATTGAATTTTCTTTTTATGACATATTGTGACCTGCTCAATTGTCATAGCTCTTATTACAAAACAACCATCAACACTGATGTATGAAGTGTTTACAGCAAAATTTGTGGAAGTCAATTTTGTTGTGAGAAATAAACAGAATTTTACATTGATCGTTGAAATAACTAACTTCACTGACTCGTTTTCTTTGTAGCAGAATACGCAGGATATTTTCCTTATAGAAATGTATGTAATATAAATCTTAGAATCCTGAATTCACTGAAATATTTACAATTCAATTAAATCACATCCTGCTAAAAGGGCATATGCCACTTTTGTATTAAACTGCTAATATCATAGTCCCTTTTAAAAAGAAGTTACATCAAGAACAGTTAGGTCAAACAGACACAGATAGATGTAGGAGGGCGGGCTTCAAGGGTTTCTGGGACAAAAATGGAATTAAACTATAAGGGAATTCTCCCGTGAACTCTTAAAGTCCACAGACGTGCCCTTGAGTTGGCTTGGACCTACGTGCAACAAAGTATCACACTGCCCGGTCTTGCACCATCCTCACAACTGTTGCTATACTTGAGCAGATTGTCAGGGACCATCCTCTTTTCTCTGACTCGCTTTATCAAGCATAATGCCCTTCTCCAGGGACAGGTCCCTTCTAATAGCACATCCAAATACGACATGAAGTGTTGCCGCCTTTGCTTCTGAGGCACACACTAGCTGCCCTTCTTCTGAGACAGATGGTATATAAGTCACATATCCTACCTGATTGAACGAGTAAGCAGAGGAGAAGTCACAAAAGATTATAAGTATTTAGAGCCTCCACATGCCTCCATCCAGCCCTGCCCAGGATGGGCCCGTTAGTCTCTTGTCCCATAATTCCATTAATATACATTCAGTCTTCAGCCTTCATTACTTTCAGTGTCTGTAATTTTAAACTATAATTCACTGATCCTTTCTTCTGCTTGACTAAATCTATTGATTAATTTTTCCATGTGCTTTTTATTTCAGTTATTGTCCACTTCAGTTGCAAGATATTTTTTTAGATCTTCATTTTGTCTGTGCATTGCCTTCCTTATTTCTTTTAGCTTTTTGTCTATAGCTTCCCTTAGTTTGTCAGCTATGTTTAATTGAATCATATTCTTCAATTCTTCCATTATTCTATCATCCTTAGGTGCTTTGTCACATTCATTTGAATAGTCATTGCTTCTCTGTTCTACAAAACACTCAGGTGGGCAGATCTTTTGGACTTACTGTCTCATTTCCCTCTCTGCAATAGCTCTTTCTCTCCCCCTGATTTAGTTATAATATGAAAGTTCAAGATATAGTTTCCAACATTTTTTTAAAAAATCACTTTGTTGGGGGCTCATACAACTCTTGTCACAATCCATACATACATCAATTGTGTAAAGCACATTTGTACATTCATTGCCCTCATCATTCTCAAAACATTTACTCTCCACTTAAGCCCTTGGCATCAGCTCTTCATTTTGCCTCCTCCCTCCCCACTCCCCTTCCCTCATGAACCCTTGATAATTTATAAATTATTACTTTGTCATACCTTACACTGCCCGATGCCTCCCTTCCAACTTTTAACCTTTCCCAAACACATCAGAGAACATGCTGTGGTCAGTCTGTCCACAAGTGTGTACCTCCACTCAAGCAGATATCGTGTACTTAGCTATGTGTTCACCAGGGGATGTGGCTCTATGGTTATAACTCCTTTCTCGTCTTTGTTTCTGCAACCGTGTTCCTAGTTGGGAAATCCACACGGGGAAAATCTACTTGGGGGCTGGGCTTTGCCCTCTAGTTTGGCCTGAGGTTCTCTCACTTCTATCGGGCCACTTGTATCTGTGCTGCCATTCAGGGCCGACTTTCATCCATCTCAGAGGGGAGGGGGCTGGCACTCCCCAGAAGACCTCTTGAGAGTTCAGGATAGCTTATTTCAGAGCACCGGTGGCCCTTCGTGGTTGGCGTAGATGTCTCCACTTATGTAGCCCACCTCCTGAAGGCCCGCTGTTAGGAGCCTTCTGAAGGAGTTTGCTTCAGTTCAGTAGTCAGCAGTGACTGGTTGAGGGAAGGGCAGTCAAACTCGAAAAGGACCTCCTGGGAGGTCTACCTTCTTGCTATCAGCACCCACTGGAGCACGTTGGTTGTGGGTGTAGCCTCCATTACAGATACCTGCTTCCTAACACACCCAACTTTAGTCAGCGATCCTCAGCACTGACTGAAAGGGGGAGCATACAGACCTGACCTGACTCCTCAGGAAATTTTTCTTGATGGTTTCAGAGGCTTGCACGATGTGGTTCATAAGGAGGCTAGTAGAGTGTTTGCTAGGTGAGCACATGCCACTGAGTTGGCCTTCTGTCGCAAGGTGAAGCAGGCTTGCCGCTGAGAGTGTCGAGATGAGGGGGGTGCTGGCACCTTCTTCAAATGGAGGCCTGACTTGCTATTTGTGGTCTCCTCAGTATTGCTTGTGGCTGTAGCCTCCAGAAAGGATGAGTTCTTCCCGGCACACAGCCGTCCAGCCACCATTCTCAGCACCCATTGAGAGGGGGAGCAAACAGACCGGACCTGGCTCTGCAGGAGGTAGGTCTTTTCTGTTTGTGTCAGAGGCCTGAGCTACAAGGCACGCAGAGAAGGGTGGCCTCTGAGAGTATACCTCCCATAGCAATTCACAGTAGGTTTGCAGCTGAACGTACCCAGGTAGAGAGACAGTGAATACTCCAAATGGACCCTTGGAGAGGGCAGCTTGGGGGTCTGTTCTTGTAGACAAAAGGGCTGTGTGGTTAGTCAAGTAGACTCCTACTCTGGGCTCACTTTTCTGGTCCATGGCAACTGGTGACATGTAAGGCTATGGGGAGAGACAGATACCGTGGGGACAGTGGCATCGTTAGGGTGGTGTGGCCGTATAGACCACTATTAGAGAGGATTACATCAAAATGACTGTCTTTGTAATTTTTGTATAGTATTTCAGCAAAACAATATTAAAATATCCCTGTAGTTAGTGATAACAACAAAAATATACTTTGTAACCCAGTTTATATGTATTAAGATACCCACACGCCAACTTACTTTTTGAACCTTCTAATATGTTTCAGTAAAAGATGACATTATTCACCAATTACAGTGATGCTTTGAGTCGTGAAGTTTTGTCTGCGTGAGCTACAAGGATGCTCCTGGTGTCTTTAAGGTTACTGATTTTTTTTCCAAGTGTCCCATGTTTTAGCTACAATATTGTAAGTAGCGTCTGTGAGTCGATATCCATTACTTTTTTGATATAGTAACTACAGGAAGAGAAGGAAGCTTCTGCTCCATTACTAAGAACATGGTACTTAATAACAGAGTTCAGTGTAGAAATATTTTAGAAAGCATTTTTTTGTACTTATATAATCTAAGCTGTTATAATTAAACACTTTACCACTGTGTTTATTACCTATTGTTCTATGATTAAAGTTGATAATAAAACATAAAGTTGGTCATAAATATTTTTTAATATCTGTAATCTGGGACTGAGGATGTCCGTGGGGGCGTGGGGTTGTGGTCATACATGACTGCACAGGGGCTCCAGACTCAGAGACGCTGCTGGGTCAGGAAAAGTGATTTCCTTGCCATATACATTTGTTGATTCATTGATTCTCCCTTCATTTCTTTTCCTTTTTTTTAACCATGTCATTGGGGCTCATACAGCTCTTATTACAATCCATACACACATCCGTTGTGTCAAGCACATTTGTACATATGTTGCCATCATCATTCTCAAAACATTTTCTTTCTACTTGAGCGCTTGGTATCAACTCTTCTGTTTTTTTCCTTCTTCCCTCCCTCACAAACCCTGGATAATTTATAAACTATTATTTTTTCACATCTTACACTGACCAATGTCTCCCTTCACCCACTTTTCTTTTGTCCGTCCCCCTGGGAGGGGGTTATAGGTAGATCATTGTGATTGGTTCTCCCTTTCTCCCCGCACCTTCCCCTTCCCCTCCTGGACAGGTAGGTGGGATAAACAATCTGGTCCTGAGGGGGTTATCTGTCCTGGATTCTCTGTGTTTCCAGCTCTTATCTTTACCCATGTACATGCTCTGGTCTAGCTGGATTTGTAAGGTAGAATTGGGATCATGAGAGTGGGTGGTGGGTGGTGGGTGTAGGAAGCATTAAAGAACTAGAGGAAAATTGTATGTTTTATCAGTGATATAGTGCACCCTGACTGGCTCATCTCTTCCTTGTGACACTTCTGTAAGGGGATGTCCAGTTGTCTACAGATGGGCTTTTGGTCTCCACTCTGCATTCCCCCTCATTCACAATGATATGATTCTTGTGTTCTGGGTCTTTGATGCCTGACACCTGATCCCAATGACACCCCATGACACACAGGCTGGTGTGCTTTTTCCATGTGGACTTTGTTTTTTCTCAGCTAGATGGCCACTTATTTATCACCAAGCCTTTAAGACACCAGATACTATATCTTTTGATAGCCGGGCACCATCAACTTTCTTCACCACATGTGCTATGCACCCATTTTGTTTTCAGTGATCATGTTGGGAAGCTGAGCATCATAGAATGCCAGGTTATTAGAGCAAAATGTTCTTGCATTGAGGGAATACTTGAATAGAGGCCCAATGTCTGTTTGCTACCTTGATACTTAACATATCAATATGTGTACATAGATCTATTTCCCTATTCTTCTATATAAATATATTTACATATATGCCTGTAGTTAGACCTCTATAAATGCCCTTTGCCTCCTAGTTCTTTCCTCCACTTTCTTTTACTTTCCTCTTGTTCGACTATCATGCTCAGCCTTTATGTGGGTTTCAGTAACTCCTCTTGGTTACATTGCCCTTGCTCAATCCCTACCAGGCCTCCTACACCCTCCTCGCCATCAATTTTAGATCCCTTGTTGTTCCCTTGTGCCTGCATTTGTTAACACCCACTTCCTTTCCCTGCCTCCCCTCTCCCATGTCCCCCCAGAACCGTGGGTCCGGTTGTTTACTCCTCCAGATTGTTTATCCCACGTATCTTGTCTAGGTAGACCTGCAGAGATAATAATAAGCACAAAAACAAGGCAGAGCAAAACAAAACAATAAAGGAAAACCAAAAAACCAAGCAACAACAACACTTACTTTCCCGATGTTTTCCTTTGCTTGTTGAGTCACGTTCTCTCCAAGCTATGTCCCATTTTCTCATTTAAGTCTGGGTGAAGATCAGAATGATGGTCTCTTCATACCGCCTTATTCCCAGCAGCCCTGGAGGATGATAGGTTGAACGGCTTGTTCCACTCCAGCTATTAATTCCAATGCAAGCCAGTCCTGACTTGGGTGTGTGGTTTTAATACTGCAGGAGGTCTAGCTTTGGCAAGCGGAGTGTCCCAGGCTCCCATGTCTACTGACTACCTCAGCTAATGGGAGGCACTGGGAAGAGACTGGAGAGTGGGAAACAAGGAAACCAGTGTTCCCCTCCTTCCCTGTTTGCCCCAGGCAGTGTCTCTGGCAGAGGCCATGTCTCTCCACAGATCTCACTGGACAAGCCTGTGAACGCTCCAACTTCCAACAGGTTTCAGCAGTGACTCTCTTCCTTTGTTGCTCACTTGAAGGTGATAACACCTGCCTTCTATGGCTAATCTCCAGATTGCCTTACCATTTCTTGCTTTGTGTTTACTTCTTCCATGACCTAGATACAATCCCTTGTATTGAATCTCTTCTTTAAAAAAATGTTTTTCTTTTAAAAAAAGTGACTTTTGTTTTTTTAACATTTTATTGAAGGCTTTTATAGCTCTTGTAATAATCCATACATCAATTGTATAAAGCACGTTTATACAATTCTTACCGTCATTATTTTCTAGACATTGGCTTTCTATTGAGCCCTTGCTGTCAGTTCCTTTTCCCCTCTCTCCCCCTCCCCCACCCTTATGATAAATTATAAATGATTATTATTTTCATATCTTACACTGACTGCTGCCTCCCTTCCCCCACGGTTTCTGTTGTTCGTCCCCAGGGAGGAGGGTGTGTGCGGTTACGTGTCAATCACCACAATCACCCTTCTGACCAACATCCTCCCCATTCCATCTATCCCCATCATCCGTATCCCTTTCAAAGGGCTGCTTCTGAGATGAAGGTCTATTACCTGGAGCTGGTGCAACCTTACGAAATGGACCCCATCTGATTCCACCTTCTTCCCACTTCTGAACACTCACAGGCTCAGTGAGAAGTCCCTCCGCTATGCAGAAAGCCTCTTGGCCAAGAGCATTCCCTCCTCAGAGCTGCGTGCGATGATTCCCCAACAGCCCCAAACATTGCTCTATCTATACGACAGCAATGAAATGTTTTGGCAGAAGCCAGTCTGGGCATCAAAATGCTGAGGCCCATATGTTTCTGCTAAATTCCTGCCAAAATGTTGTTGTTTGAATTATGAAGAGTATAGCTTTTTAATCTAGAATAAAAAGGAACTCTAATCCAGGGATATATTTTAAGCAGAAAACAAACAAAAATAAGTTAGAAATATAATGAAAATGACATATGTGAAAGAGGAAGTAAGATTAGGAAAAGGTTGGGGGCAACGTGCAGGAAAGGCATACACGTCCAGGGGTTGCTACCGCCCGCCAGCCTCATGCTGCCCTTTTGCTCTCAGGAGGTTGTTGATACACAACAGTCCGGATGAAGCTTAAAATTAAAATAAAGAAAAATAAATAAATAGATGATAGATAGATAAAATAAAATAAAGGCAACAAAAATTTCTATGCAACTGTATCTTCCCACTTATATGCAATCAATGTTTATTCATCATCTGGAATTCCTGATGCTTGAATTCTGGGCTCTGCCTCAGGATACATGCTTGCCTCTGTCCACTTCGGTTTTTATGACTCATTGGTTCCCTCTTCTCCCATTCTGTTTACCGGGCTTATGTTGATAACTCTGCTTTCAGCTCAGTCTTCTACCTTGATGGTACTATACCTTCAACTTTGTCTCTCTCTACTCCTCAAAGGTTGTCTTTGCAGACATCCCCACCACCACCATGCCCACGCCCACCAGCTAGGCATGCCAGGGAACCCTCAGCATCCTTCTGCCAAAGAGGGGTACCTAGGAAATACCGAACCAGAAGGAAGAGAATAGCAAAATATGATACAGAGTGGTGAGACAACAATGGGCTAGAAAATATCAGAACACCTGCATATTGTAAGAAATATTCAAGAGTTCTAAATAATACAAAGGAGGTCCTATTAAGTAGTTGTGGCTGTAATAATTCAGAGAATCTGAGAACTGTTGTAAACATAGGTTAAGCTCTGGGCTCTTAATATACCACCTATACCCACCGACCCACTGCAGAAGTCAGCCACAGATAGCTCCCAGATATGCCAAGGACATCTTGCACCTCTCTGCTTATAGAAGCCTTCTAGCTGCGGGAAAGTGTTCATTGGTAGGCCCAAAGTGCTTGGTAGCTAACACTGAGAGGGCAAACCTCAGCCCGTGAGAGATAGGAATTCACGGATAAACACACGCTTTTTAACCATTGATGGGGCGACTATGAAGCGTCCTCCAAAGTCTCCTCAGTGACCCTCACAACTGGACCAATAGGGAACATCATTGTAAGTGGAGAACAGATTGATGATGTCAAGGATTTCATCTTGTTTGGATTCGCAATCAATGCTCATGAAAGTAGCAGTCAAGAGATAAAAGGATGCAGTGCGTTGGGTACATCTGCTGCACAAGACCTCTTTAAAGTGTTGAAAAGCAAGGACGTTACTTTGAGGACTCAGGTGTGCCTGACCCAAACCATGGTACTTTCTTTTTTAAAATCTTAACAGTTTTATGGACATTTAGTTCCCATAAGCCATGGTATTTTCAATCACCTCATATGCATGTGAAAGTTGGACATAGAAGAAGAAAGACAGATTGATGTATTTGACCCGGTGAAGACTACTGAAAATCCCAGGGACGGCCAAAAGAACAAACAAGTATGAATCAGAATGCTCCTTAAAAGCAAGGATGGCAAGATTTTGGCACATGTACTTTGGGCATGTTATTCGGAGGGACCAGCTCCTGGGAAAGGACATCCTGCTTCGTCAAGTGGAAAGGCAGAGAAAAATAGCATCACCCTGGATGAGATGCACTGCACAGTGGATGCAACAGTGGGCTCGGACAGAACAACAATCGTGAGGATGGCGCAGGGCTGGGCAGGGCTTCATTCTGATGTGCATAAGATTGCTGTGAGTTGGAGCCAACTCAACAACACCTAATGACAACAGCACTAGTGTCTCCTAGAAGGTTTACGTGGGAATAACTGCACATTACCCATAGGGGGAAGCCACTCGTTTACATATCTTTTATTGCCTTCCTTTACTTCCTTACCTCCATCCCCCAATTCCTTAACATGCTTCTTGGGATCACCTCCCACATATACCGCTTCACAAAAATCCTTGTCCCAAGTTTGTTTTTAGAGGAGAATTCATCCCTCTAATCCATGAGTTAGCCCCTCCCACAACATCCTTTAGAAGTTGCCAGGGATTTCAACATCAATTAATAACAGGGAATGCCAAGAATCCAGAGTAAAAGCTACTACCTTAAGACTAAGAATGCAAACAACCGATTTGCATGGCTGTCAGTGGTTAATCCTGCTTCTTATGACTATTTTTATAGAATACTAAATTCTGAATAAAGAATATGATATTCTTATGCATAAAGCCTGGAACAAATTAAAGTACACCATTAAATTTTAATATATAAACCTTTTCAGGGGAGGTTATTGTACATGCAACAACAACTTTATATGCCATGGTATTTAACCCTCACCACGACCCTATTGTTATTAAATAAGATTAAACTCCTCTTATGAGGGAGAAAATAAAACATTAGTGGTAAAGCAACTTGGCCAAAAATTTAAATTTCAGTTGTGGGCAGTTGAAGCTGATTTCTTTTGTGGGCTGTCTGTGAAGTGAATATTTTATAAGGTACATGTGCTCACTCTCACTCTATGTGTTTCCACACATTTCCCAGCCTCCACTGCAGCTGTTGGCATCGCGGGTGGCATTGAGTCAATTGTGACTCACAGCGACCCCAAGTGATGGCGTACGACTGCCTTACCGGGTTTTCCAGGTTGTGATGGTTACGGGAGCAGACTGGCAGGTCTTTCTTCCACGGGCTTGCTACCTTTTGGACCTCCCGCCTGTTCACTAGCAGCCGATGCTTTAACCATTGTGCCAGGAGGGCCCCTGCTGGTCCTTTGGAGCTACTGAATGGGGCCTGACCAAGCAGAAGGTGTTGCAGCGGTTCTCAACCCGTGGGTCGCGACCCCTTTGGCGGTCGAATGACCCTTTCACAAGGGTCGCCCGATTCATAACAGTAGCAAAATGAGAGTGATGGAGTAGCCACGAAAATAATGTTATGGTTGGCGGGTCACCACCACATGCAGAACTGTACGAAAGTGTCGGTTGAGAGGAATGAGGAAGGGTGACCACCACTATGTTAGAGTCATGCGAGCAACCGCCACATCCACCCCTGGCTAGTTTGCTCAGGCGGTCATCTAGCCCTTTCAGACTCTAATCGCGGTGACCTTTGAGGCCATGTATTTCAGGTAATACAATTAAAGATGAGGGAAGGTCGCTTGAATGCATTATACACTGTGTGAGCGGGCTATAATCTTTATTTTGTTAAGTCACTGCAATTTGGGCATCTGGCCATAATAGTCCTGTTTCATACATTTTATTAGTTTCCTTATTAACCTTTTTTATCACTTTTTGATTGAAAACTGGAAGAAAGGGAGGCTATCGGAAAAGTGCTACAATCTGTCTCCTACAAAGACATCTGGGAACAATGAGCGGATATCCATTGCTACAATTCCTACCAGCTGGACACCTGTAATTCAGCATTAGCTAGCTGAACAAATAAGCTTGAATGACAATCACAGCTTGCTGGTGTTAAAGGGTTAATAGATATAAACCAGGAGATGTTAAAATCAGTGGACTTGAGCATACCGACCTTTGTGACAATGGTGTGAGACGGAGGCAACATGTCATTCCGTCGTGTATGAGGTCATCATGCGTTGGAGGCAACCTGACATCACTGACAGCAATGTTTATATCCCCTTCCAGCTGCTCTGGCCGAGGTCTTAGCATAATCTTTGACGCCTCCCTTAATTTTCTCACTTCCACATCCTTTCTACGAGCTTATTCTGTTGGCCAAAATAAAATAAGCAAATAACTCATGGTATTGAGTCTGTTCTGACTCATAGTGACCGTGAGGACCAAGGAGAAGTCCCTTGTGGGTTTCCAAGGCTGGGCTTCTTCACAAGAGCGGAAAGCCTCGTCTTTCTCCTGTGGATCAACTCCTGTGATCAAACTACTGACCTTGTGGTTAGTAGCCCAATGCATAACCCACTAAACCATCAGGACTTCTTAATCTTGGTGAAAGTCTTTGCAAACTACCAGAGACATTCACTCTTCACACCTTCCACTTTCCACTTCCGATGCCTGCAACTTTCCATTTCTTACACCTCCGTGGTTACCACCTGTTCCAAGCCCTATCAGTTCTCATCCAGATTGTTGCAATGACTTCCTAATTGGTCTCTGCTTCTGCCCCAGCCTCTCACAGTGAAGTCTCCACACGTGAGCCAGAGTGAGCCTTTTACACTTCTTATTTTTCACTTCTCCCTGCAAAAGTTTCCTGTGTCATTTATTTAAAAAACGAACACGTTTTGACTTTACTAGAAGGTGCACCATGTGTGTCTCCTTCCCCTACCCTGTTACTTCTGTAACCTCATTTCTTGCTACTTTCCCCAGCGCGCCCCTATCGTGGGCATCCCGGTCTCTGCTGCATGGACAGTTGCTGTCCTCCTGGGGTCCTTCACGCTTGCTGGCTGCGCTGCAGATACAGCCACCTTGCTTACTCGCCAGGCTGGCAGGTCTTTGCTCGGCCGTGACTTCCTCAGTGGGGTCTTCACTAGCCACACTCTCTCGAAAGCAGAGCGGTGTTTCAGTCGTAAGTCATGTACATCCGATTCATCAGTCTTCTCAATGTACTATTGTGTACCCCGCTTCCTCCCCGAGCTTCCTGTTTCCTGCCTGCTTCTTCCCCAGCCCTCAGAGCTTTCTCATCGGGTAGGTGCTGCCCCTTTGATCGTAAGTGATTGCTTCTTCTAATGCAGGGGTGAGTTCCGTGTCGGAGCTGAAGGGCAAGGCCA
>NW_022103899.1:30288740-30314427 GCF_000313985.2 Echinops telfairi | reverse complement strand
ATTTTAATAGATATTTATCTCTATCTTCCTAGTTCTCTTGACGAACTGTGTTGAGCTTGATTAGCCCAAGTTAAATATTTTAAAATAGGACTCTGTTATCCTGAGTACTTAATATGTATGTGTAGACACCATGCTAATTATTTACATATTATCATTTAATTCCCACAACAGTTGTTATGAGGGCACCTTTTTAATGCTGCTTTTAATAGTTGAGGACACAGGACTGCAGAGGTCAAAACTGGGGAATGAAAAAGAACCATAGGACCTCAACGGCCTTCCTCCTCCCTGCTCCACAGCACTGTAATCTTCTGCCTTCAGGTCTCTTCCAGCTAAGAGATTAGACCATGATCTTGGCCTCTTTCACTGTTAATGGCACGTACCATTCCATCTTACCTGCCTTTTTCATACATGTTATAGAAAGGACACTTGGCTTAGAAGATAGGGACTGGCATTCCTCTCTTTGCTTTTCTGGTGGTTTCCTTGTGATTTCAGACAAGTCCCTTGATCTCTCCAGGACTGGGTTAAGTCCACTGTAAAATGAAGGTGTGTCAGTCCGGGTTGACAAGGGAAACAAAGTCACAGACACGCATATGAGTGTAAGAAAGCGCTTCATCTCAAAGGGCACATTAACAAAACAACCCCGCCCAGTACAGATCAAGTCCATACGCCCGATATTAGCCCGTATGTCCAGTACCAATCTATAATTTCCTCTTCAGACTCATGCAACACAGGCAATGACGCAGAATGCAGGGAGAGCAGAGGCCAGTGGGTGGAAAGTCTGTGGCTCCTGTGGTGGTGAAAGCATCTTTGTGCTGCCTTTGGTTTCCACATGCTCCTCCAGCTCCAGGGCTCTGGCTCTATCAGTGCAGCTCCATGTGGCTGGTTAGCTTATCTTAATCCATTGTTGCAAAATATTGTCTTAGGCCTCTGACTGCATTGCCTTGAGCCAGGAACAGGCTTTCTGTAGTTATTTTGACCCCAGTCAGCCATTTCTCTAAGCAGCATTGTCTCTGAGAAATTCAAGGGGCAATTTCATCCCCTGAGTTCAAAATATACATTAATCACATCATTTTCACCATTTCAAATAGGGATAACCAAAGACAAAAATCAAAGAAATTGATCAAAAGTTTAAGTTCTCATATTCGTTCCAGAAAACAATCCAGTAAACTGCATGGCCATATCTGACCTCTGGCTAGCCAAAGCAGAAAAAACGACCATGAGGCAGAGGTCAAACAAGCATCCACTCTCCATCGTTATGATTTGTTTCACTAGTACCCCTCTCCCAAGGTACCATAATGGGTTAGGCAGGGTCCTCTTGAGAAACAAAACTAGGGTACTTATCATTATTCTTTAAAAATAATCCTAAGGGTTTTCAGTCACTGAACCAAATTCAAACCCTCATCCATCTTCAGGGACATCTGAACCAGGGAAAATGATTTTGTTGTCCATTCATTACCTTGTTTTCCAGGACTGGTGAAGGCTATTCAGACAGAAGCATCCCTGTTGAACAAGGTAGCTCCAGACAGCAGCTGTCATGTCTGGGGTACCAACACGGCCTCCTGGGGAATCAGCAGACAGCAAAGGTAGTTTTGGTTGCAACAAGTCTCTAGAGTCACTACCATAGAGGCTGGGAGTGGCTCTGGAGGAAATACTTTATAGCTTCCCCCAAAGATAGCTTTTTACAATTTCAGTTCATATCTTTCCACATTTATTGAGCATCTACATGATGTCAGCTGCCAGAGCATCTGTTATGGATTAATAATTGAGTTAGTTGCTGGGCTTCAGAAGGAAATGAGACATGTTTCCTGCCTTTGCAATTGTCACAATTTATTGAGAGGAAAATATAGACACAAAACATTACAACAGAGTGCAATAAAGTAGAGTCATGTAAGTATTTATAAGACGGCAGGTTCACAGAAAGGAGAGATTAACTGGATCTGGGAGTAGAGAAAGGATAGCAAAAAGACCTTCAAGGATGTGGATTGGCACCGTGGCTGCAACAAGGGGCTGAAACATAGCCATTGTGGTGCGGACGGCCCCAGACTGGGCAGTGTTTATTTGATGAATGTGGGGTCCTTCTGAGTCAGAGCTGACTCGGAGGCATCTAACAACATGATGTTGCAGCAATACGGTTTTACTGGCTGTCATGTATGCCTAATGTGTTAGGTATTACCTGGTTAGTTGCAAAATGAAGACATCCTAACTTTTAAAAAAAAGTTTGCCCCAAACCCAAACTCACGGCCACCAAGTCAAGGCCGATTCATAGTGGTGACCCCTTAGGACAGGGTAGAACCCTGGGAATTTCTGAGACTGTCACTGTTTACAGGAGTACAAAGCCCTGCTCTCTGCGGCGGAGCTGTGGGTGGACTTAACCCTTATGGGTCACAGCCCAGTGCGTTGTAATCGGCCTATTATGTTAAGGATGTATAGAGCTCAAGGATTGTTAAGGGCCGTGACCATGGAAGAAGACACTGGAGACTTCAGACACATTAACATGTTCTCCCCCTTTTACAAAAAATTAAAATGCTATTGACTATAGAGCATTTGGATGTGCCACAAAATACACAAGTCATTTCAGAACGTCGGACATTTTCATGAGTTTTACCTTTCCCACTGTGGTAACTTTCAGCGGTACATTCTTGAAGCTATACTCACTCACGGCCACAGCATCCATTCTGCCTCACAGCAGCCCTATGGACGGGGTAGGTTCGCCCCTGGGGGTTTCTGAGACTGGAATGCTTTACGGTCACAGAGAGTCTCATCTTTTTTCCGAGGCCCCACTGATTTCCTTAATGCTTCCCCAGGACACCAGCACAATATGAGGGTGTCCCTGCTCCGACGACATGGGAGACTGACTCTCTCTCTCTCTCTCACACATACACACTCACATGACCAGCATTTACGTATTCACAGTATTTTAGAACCATTTAAACTAATCGATAATTAAATTTTTACAGTAAAAAAAATCCAAAATCATTTTAAGTAAAATTTCTTCCATTATGAGCTTTTCATTTCCCTCAACTAAGGGGTTGAATCCCATAACCTCTAATATATCTTCCAGTGCTTTGATTAAAAGCATGGTTGCTTGTCAGATACATTAAGTATGAATTTCCATTTCCACATATCTTGCATTTTCCACTAGGAATTTAACTATGGTCAGTAGATGTTTTACTTATACCAACTGTACGTATAGAGGGAGAGCCCGCCTAAGCCCACACCTAGCTGTTTACTCACTGATAACCTGGATTCAGGTAATATTTACAAAATCAAATCTGTCCAAATATGACAGATTTTCCTCTATTAGTGATATTTAGTAGAAAAGCCTGCAGGCTTTAGTAGCAATCCCCATTGTGGCATTACCACAAAATAAACAAACATAAAAACTGTTGAACCATAAAAGTTAAACTGACATAAATGTAGCCTCCTAGGTGGCAATTTTGAAGGCATGGATATGTACAAGTCTGATCTATAAAGACAAATTTTGGTGTGTTTCAAAAAAATTATCATTATTATTACAATTCAAGAATATCGGCATAATTAGATAATTAAGGTACAGGTACAGAGGGGTTCAAACATTTACCAATGCCACCTGCCTTACTTTCTTTCGTCATTCTCTTGCATTCTCAAGCTGAGAGATGAGTTAAAAAAATATACGTGAAGACCCCGAGGTATATATGAATTCCCATGAAAACTGGAAAGAAAGGGAAAGGACAATGTGCATTAATGACATTTCAACCTCGTGCATAATTTAGGACTCTCCAGGCTGATTTGGTTTAGATCAGTGGTCCTTTATAGGCCCATATTCACATCCCTGACTTTATAAATCTTCTTATTAATTTTTGCCAGCAAGTATCCTGGAGGCGGTTCCTAGTCACTGTTTTCCACACAAATGATAATGGCAGATATGTCATCTAAAATTCTTCTCGTTTCCCTAATGCTAGCAAGCCATTTCTTCCCATTGCATATTTACGAGCCTCCAAGCCTGTGAAGGCACAAGGGATGAAGCAGTATTTTAAAATGGACAAAACAAAAATCTTCATTCCGTATTTATCCGTAAGTAAGGGGGGAAATATGCAAATCTACCATGAGATTGTAGCTGAAGGATACAGAGGCAGTTGATGAAAAGACATTCATTTGAAATATAATTTCTCTGTAGTTGTTGGGTCTCTCTCTCTCCCTCACCCAAACTGTCTGGACTAGATGGGGGAGAGGTTACTGAGCTCTGAATGCATTTTCCCATATTGGATCCCAGGCAGGAGTGGAGCTAATGTACTGTGTATTCAAATGAGACTCTTTACAGCAGAGCTGAATTGCACTGAGATGCAAATCACAGTGGCAGGAGCACTTTCTGGTGCCCTTTGTCCTTTCTGTCTGTGTCCTTAAGCATGTATTCAAGGACTCCCAGCTGAGATGCTTAGCCTTCTGAGAAAGTAAACAATCTTGCCCTCCCTCTCTTAACATAGGCGCATTCATGATGTGCCCTGACTGCTGGAACTTCCACAGCAAGGGTTGGGCTTGGTTCCTGAAGGTCTGAAGAAAGCAAATTCTTTGAAGAGAAAAAGGGAAGGGCAGTAAGAAAAAGAACTGGAAATTAATGAGAAATCGAAGAAATTAAAGGGGAAGGGAGATGGAAAAGAATGGAGATTCAATATGGTCTTTGTATAATATTGTATGATATCTGCATGATGTTTGTAAATATCCATTATATGTTTCTCTGCCCCTCTCAACACATTCATGCCCCAAAGGCAAGGCAAAACCCCAGAGCCCTTTCCCCGCTGGCTTGATCTGATAATCATGCAATAATGATTACAATTTTGAAAAACCTGATAATTAGACCAAGTTTACTCTATCCACTCCACTGTCCACTATCCTTGAAAAGCCCTGGTGGCAGAGCGGTTACACATGGGGCTGTTCACTGCAAGGTTAGCAGTTTGAAACCACCACCCGCTCTGCAGGAGAAAGGCAGGGTCTTCTACTCCCGGTACAGTCACAGGCTCAGAAGTTCACAGGCCCAGTTCTACCCTGTCCCATAGGGTTGCTCTGAGTTGGTATCAACTTGATGGCAATGAGGTCATTTTTGCTGTTGTTGTCCTACCATCCCTACCCACCACAGGTATAATTTAATCTAAATAGTGCAGTAGGCAGACATTTTTCTTACAGGGGAAATGCTGGGTCTCCCACAACACCTTCCCACCAACGAAGCTCTTTTAAGAGAATTCCCTCCTGGCAAGGCTTTTCCATCCTACATTGTACAAGGGGATAACCCACCCCACCCCACCCCCGCAAAAAAAGAAACAACATGGAATTGCGCTGGGCATAGCAGAGCTTTCTTAGTATGCATTCTCCCTGCTCAGCAAGCATGCAGCAACTCACTCTGAGTTAGTCCACCCAGTGGCGTCAGCTGGGAAAGTTCTCTCTGGTCACAGTGAATTTTTTTGGTAAAACCTCATTTTTTGTGATGGCTGATTTAAGAGAACAGTGTGCAGCAGTGCAAGTTTGTCACTTGCTCAGGAACGATGCTGCAGAAACTGTTGGGATGTTGAATGCAGCTTACAAGAACAGCCCTATGGGAAAAACTCATGTACAAGTGGTTTTCTCATTTCAAAAACGGTCAACTGTCGATTGATAACAAACCTCGTTCTGGATGTCCATCACCTTACTGAATGGTCAAGAATGTTGACTTGTAGTTCCTTTGGTGTTCATTCTACCAGGTCAGACCATTAATCAAGCTTTCTATTTAGAGGCTCTTGAAAGATTGCATAACAATGTGTGACCAAAAAAAGGCCTGATTTGTGGCAGAAGGGTACTGGTTTTGCCACCACGAGAATGCACCAGCTCACTTGGTCATCTCAGTGTGCCAGTTTTTGACAAAAAACAGCATGCCTCTCTTTCCCCACGCACCTTACTCACCTGACCTCACTCTGCGTGGCTTCTTTTTGTTTCTGAGAATGGAGAGGGACATGAAAGGACAGCAATTTGATGACAGAAAAGGTGAAGATAAAAATGAGGGAGGTGCTGTCAGCTATCCAAACAGATGAGTTTGAAAAATGTTTCCAAGACTGGAACTGTTAGGTAGACTAGCGTAGGGCTGGGGAATGTCCGTTCACGCATGCCCACAGGGCCAAGCTATGGGAACAAAGGAGTGGCACACTGCACATGCCCAGAGGCTCAGGTTTCCCGGCCAGTAGGCATGGGTGGGCGTGAACCTGAATTGGCCCACCTAGGCCAGGTGAATTCAATTCAGCCAATGGGGTCAATCAGGGGTCGTCCACCATGCCACCCCGTGGAATCCTTGAAAAGGCAGGAGCCCGGAATCCAGTGGCAGAACTTTGGCGCAGAACTTTGGGAGAACTTTGGGACACTTTTGCGTGAGGCTGAGCAGTTTCCAGACAAGCTGAATGCTCGGGAGGAGCCCCTCGGGTGCCGTGTAAACCTGAAACTTCTTCTAACTCTTATAAAACTCACTTGGATCACGAACCAGGCTTCGGTGTGAATTCTTTCTCGCACGGGGCTAAGGACCGAGGTGTATCTAGCTCCAGAGAGATCTAACAGAATCACAGATTTGACAAATACATTAAGTGTAATGGAGAGTATAATTTTCATAGTTATCAATGTATATATTAATATACACATTTAATTAAATGTTATGAAAATGTCACGCTCGGCATTATAGGGATAAAGTTGTTTTGTAAAAAATTTAAAAACATAAATTTGGGGGGGAATCTATTTTAGGGGGTGTGGTACCCCTTCTTTTTCTCATTTGAGGAAGAATAAGGAAGAAACAAGCCCAGATACACTGACCAAACATCATCCACTCAAATGAGGGTGAAGCCAATTGAAGGTGTTCTGTTTCCAAATGCTTTCGTGGTCCTTGTCTCTCGGCCTCCTTCCTCCGATCGGTTAAAGCTTCACAAGTGACATGATGCCCAGCATTGAGAGAAAACCACAGAGATCGTTTGGCTGGAAACAGAGCTCTAAGCAGCCTTTAAGGTGGGAATGGCTGTTCCTGTTTACTCTTCATTAGTGGCTGAACTAATGCAAGAATAAAATAGCATGCGATCGCCTTTAAAAATTGCTGAATAAAATTCAGTAGGCTAATTTAAATACATGAGCTAATTATCTATTGCCATTGAATTAAAATTATGGAAAGTTTCACAAAGCTTATTATTACTATTGTTATTTAATAAGTTTACTTGTGCTGTGATGTGTAACGTTGAATGTCATTTTGTCTAGGCCATGATTCTCAGTGGTTGGGCATGTGTCACATAAGTACCCTTCATTTTGTGATCCGATGTGAGCAACGGTACAGCAAAATCGTGACTCGGGAATGACCAGGTGGCACTCCTGTAGAACTTGAACAAGGAAACATTAGCTGGTGGCCCAGGGCACTAGCATTCCAGTAGAGCTGGGTGCCAAGGGTGGGTGAGCATAGCTTTTATACTGTGAGTAGGGTTACAGAAGCAGAATAGGCGGGGATTTCTAGTGCAGCCTTGGTCCTTAGTAAAGGAGGAAGCGGGGCGGGGTGGGGATGGGTGTGTTCCTGGAATGAAGAAGTACATGGGATAAGGCAGGACATTGGGTTTCTTTTCCAAGGGTTAAAATTCCCTATTAGGATTTTGCTTATACAACCACTCTGTTAGAGGGGAAATTTCTCTGGGCCTGCATGTAGTGTAGATGGATGTTCTAGCCAAGACCTCTCTCTTCATCCTGGATCTGACTTCCCATCATCTTGCCAACTGAAGGTTATCAGTCCCTGCAACCACGAGAGTCAGGAGATCCCTTTGGCCTGATGCACAAGTAGGGGACTTGCCAGCCTCCACAAAATGTGAGCCGTTTCCATGCAAAACATTTTCTGTATCTTTGTATATAAACAGTTCACTGGCTTTTTCCTCTAGAGAACCCAGTATAAGACATAACTAAATGTCAGCTCCATTTGAGGATCCCATCATATTCTTTTATTTTTCATGACTTTATTTATTATTCATAAGAAAGAAATGATTCCCAATTCATAAGTCTATAATGAGAGGCATCTTGCTTTGGCTGGACACAAAAAACACCCCCCAAATTTGAAAAGTTGAACCCCTTATAATTTCTTAGTAAACTTAATTTGTTGCACCACTGACCATCTATGTGTGCAAGTTAATTTGGGCTGATTGGGAATGAAGTTCCTCTGCAGAATATATACCGTATATACTCATGTATAAGCTGAGTTTTCCAGCACATTTTTTTGTGCAGTTTTTTGTGGTAAAATTAGGTGCCTCGGCTGATATTTGGGTCGGCTTATACTCGAGTTCATACAGTGTATATATCTTCTGAGAGAGAGAGAGAATTATAGCATGCAGCTTTGAAAGTTGCCCATAAAGTTGGTCTCAACTTCTTTATTTTCACACTCCCTTCTGTGGGCAGAACTTCATTTTGCTCAAAAAAGATATTATTTCCTCTAATGCATGGTGACTTGGAGATGCTGAGCTTGTATTTTTTTACACCAAAAGGCAATAATTATGCACCTTCCCTCATGCCTACTAGCATTTTGTCATCTGAGTTATTTTAGCAAATGAAAGCCACAATTACCAAGATGTCCAACAGCACACGGCATCAGAGACTCCCTCAGAAATGCAAAGGGTATGGAGGTGCTTCTAGCAAGACTAAGCACCTATTCATTTAGGTTTGACAGCCTCTCGCACCCCATCCAGGAATTTGCATTTCCAGCCCACATATCCTGAGTCAGAATCTGCAGGATGACACTCTCTCCAGCATCACCTGAGACTCATCCAGGAATCCTGTTACAATGTAGATTCTAATTCACCATCTCGGTAGAAATGCTAATTCTCAGCTGGTGGAGATCAAACTGGAATGGACAGATTCAAAACCCTGGCTTCTAACATGTGTTGAGGACATGCTAGAAACAAGGCAGGGAAGTAGGTTGGGGAAGACATGTCGCTAATCACCAAATGCAGGCAGCACCTGCACCCAACCTCCTTCAGAACATCCGTTGTAGCTCATTTACAGTGTCACTAATGGGCAAGAAGCATCACCAGCTTGCTCAGCCAGAGATAAGTGTTCCCTGCAGGACACTGCCCTGCCTTTGTGTTAGGACCTCAGGGGTCACAGTGATGGAGAGTTGGGTTTCAATATGCACCCCTAGAGCTAGAGCCTGTCCAAAGCTTCCTGTTGAACCAGAAGAGGTGCCCATGGGTAGAGAAATGGCCCTGGGACTGGACTCGGGTCTGACTACTTCTTCTATGCCCTGCCTCTCTCAAGACAATGTAATTTCCTCCCTGTGTTTCAATTAATCACCTCTTTCCCAAATCTCTCTTGGATGAATGAAAGATGCATTAAGATATTTTGCACAGCCGCCAAGAGGTCAGAGGTCAGTTATAGAAACATTGTGGAAAAATAATTAGCTGACATTCTCCCTGACAACTCTCTTTGGGAAAAGTCTCCTGCAACACTACCCAAGGATAAGCTGAAAGCAAAAATAAAAAGAGAAAGAACAGATGGGGCAATAGGATGGAGATTTACAAAAGAAAGGGGGTGGAAATCTCTAGCTATATCGTTTGTTTGTTTTTTTAACTTAGCCTTTCGAAAGCATTTTCAATAGGTGTTTCCTTCAACCGTCTCATCATATTCTTTAAGTGCTATCAAGATGTTGTGGTGTGTGTGTGTGTGTGTGTGTGTGCGCGTGTGTCTTCCCAGTGAATAAACAGCAAACTGTTTCTTCAGGAGTAAATTGTGTTTACTGCATACACAATTAACCATAGTGCTTGCCTGTCTTTAGAGTTATCTTCATTCACAGAAGCTGCTTATGTGGGGAAACTGGAGGAAACATAACCGATCAAAGCTCAGTAGCATTTACTCCATGAGTCTACTTAAACACCCCAATGTGCTGTTTTAATAGCCTTCTCAGATATCAAAGATGCCCTTGACCCTTCAGGAAGAAATCATCCAAAGGACCAAATCACTGACCATGCACTAAGACTTTTCCTGGTGGGTTGAATATATCTGACAGACACTCAAAGGACAGAGAATATACTTGTCCATGCTGATGTTGGACCTTCCCATCCTTTCTCTTCTTTTTTTATGTTCTCTACAGGGGGCCACCTGGAACGGAATAAGGTGGGGTTTAGGGGAATTAGGAGTTATGGTCTGCCACTTAATTCTAACTCTAAATGAAAAGACATTTATGAAGCATTCTATGACATCTCTGCTGTGACTTCCTCTGTCTGCAGAAGACAAAGTGCTCAACAAAATCATTCCTGGAAATTCTATAACACCTGATATTATGGGAGAATGCTGTACCTCAAAAGTATATGCTGTAATCCTAACCCCTGGCACCTCATTTTGAAACAGGATAATTATATATGTAATTGAGTTAAAATGAGGTCTTTAGAGTGAGCCCCCATCCAATATGCCTGGCATTTTTATAAGAAGAGGGGAATTCAGAGACGCAGACACAGAGAGGAAGCGTGTGATGATGGAGACAGAGATTGGAGTGATGTGACCAAAATGAAGGAATATCATGAATTGCCAGAAATACCAGAAATTAAGAGGAAAAGCATGGAACCAATATTCCCTGTAGGGCTCCTGACCTTGATTTTAGATTTCTAGTATTGAGAACCGTGAGATAGTAAATTTCTGCTTTTTAAAGACATCCAGTTTGAGATAATTTGTTGCAGAAGCCCTATGTGTGGTTGTATGTTTTGATTGATATAGAGGAAATAATCAAAAGGTCATAAGACTAAAAATATTTTTATATTAGAAATCCAGGGTTGAGGTCAAGAAATAATCCAATCTGAATGATTTCTAGAAAACAAGAAATGACATTTAGAGAGAACTTGAAAATTCAGGTGCAGTGAGGAGCCCAACTTTGGTTCAAGTAATAGTTACAAGAGCTGTGTTAAGCCAGATTGACTAGAGAACCAAATTCAGTGATGCTGATGTATGTGTAAGAGAGTGCTTTATATCAAGAAGTAATTACGCATCAATAAAACATCTGAGCCCAGTCCAACTCAAGTCCATAAGTCTGACCCCAGTCCATGAGCTCCTCTTCAGACTCACAAAGCCACATGCCGTGATGCAGGATGCAGAAACATCACCGGCAGGTGAGTTCAAAGTTTTGTGGATCCAATGGCAAGAGAATCCTCTCCAGGTCTCCTACAGGTCTTCACACAGGGTCAACAGGAAGGGGAAGGCAGAGAGAGTTGGCCACCTCCAGAGAGCCATTTATCTTGGTGGCATCTCCAAATGAGGTCATCAAGCTGCAATCTGTTTGACAGGTTAAATTCCACCCATGTCTTCTTACAGGTGCCATGTTTGCACAAAAAACCCTAACTCTCACAAGAGCACTGGATATTAGCTTTTTAGTATTAGCATCGAGTAGGTTGCTGTTAGGTGCCATGGAGTCAGCTCCGACTCAGAGCAAACCTGTGTACAACAGAACCCAACACTGCCCTGCCCCAGGCCATCCTCACTTGGTATGTTTGGGACCCCTGCTGCGGCCACTGTATCAACCCATCTGGTAAGGGTCTCCTGTTTTCTGTTGACCCTTTCTTTTACCAAGTGCAATGACCATGGTTAGGTTATGAATAGATGTTTAACACAGTTTCTTCTTATTTTGAGTCATGCCACACCTGCAATTCAATATTCCAAAATCTTTGCCCCACCCATATCAGAACACTTCATTGTGCTCCTGCAGAACTTGTACTCGGATCAAGAGGTAGTCGTGTGAATGGAAGGAGGGACGACTGCATGGTTTAAAATCAGGAAATGTGTGCATCATGATTGTATCCTCTCACCATCCTTGTTCAACGGGTATGCCGAGCAAATAATCCGAGAAGCTGGCTTATATGAAGAAGAAGGATTAGAGGCAGGTTTATTAAAAGCAGATGACACAAACTTGCTCGATGAAGGTGAGGAAGAGTTGAAACACTTGGTGATGATCAAGGACTGCAGCCTTCAGTATGGATCATGACTCAACGTAAAGAAGATCAAAATCCTCACAAATGGGCCAATCGATAATATCATGATAAATGGAGAAAAGGTTGAAGTTGTCAAGGATTTTGTCTTGCTTGGATGCACAATCAGTGCTCATGGAAGTAGAAGTCAAGAGATAAAAAGATGAGTTGCATTAGGTAAATCTGCTGCACAACACCTCGTTAGAGTAGCTAAAGCCAGGATATTACTTTGAGGACTAAGGAGCACCTCACCAAGTCATGCTATTTTCCATCGCCTCATACACATGTGAAAGTTGGACACGGAATTAAAAAGAGCAAAGAAGAATCAATGCATTTGAATTGCAGCGCTGGGGAAGAATATTCAAAATACCATGGACTGCTCAAAAGACAAAACACTTCTGTCTTGGAAGAAGTTTAACCAGAGAACTCCTTAGAGGCAAGGATAATGAAACTACATCTTACATATTTTGGACATGTTGTCACGAGAGACCAGTCCCTGGAGAAGGACATCATATTTGGCGAAGAAGAGGGCAGTAAAGGAGGGGCAGCCCCTTGAGAGCTGGATGGACACAGTGGATGCAATGATGGGCTTAAGAACCAGAACAATTGTGGGATGGCACAGAACTGGGCCATGTTGTGTTCTGTTGGTCATCAGGTTGCTGTGGATTGGAACTGATTTGATGGCACCTAGCAGCAGCAACATGCGCCGAGAAGGCTGCAACATGTGCCGAAAAGGCTGCTTTTTTCCAGCCATGTTTTGAGTGCCTTTGAACCTGAGAGGCTCATTTTCCAGCACTGTTTCAGACCATATTCCCTTGCTATCCATAAGGTTTTCAGTGGCGAATCCTTCAGAATTGGATAGCCTCTTCTTAGACTGTGCTGAGTTGGAAAGTTGGCTGAAATCTGTTCACTGTGGGTGGCCTTGCTGGTATTTGCAATACTAGGAGTACAGCTTCCAGGGACATGGAAATCACCACGAAGCACCAAACTGACAGACGAGTGGCGGGCATTTAGTATGATCTATTTGAAGTGTTTTGCATGTTTAATTACCTAATCCTTACAATAAGGAGCCCTGGGAGGGGAAGAGGGTTACATGTTAGTCTTCCCTGCAAGCTTCACAGATCACACTCCCCGGCAGACCTGTGGGAGCAAGAGGAAGCTTTCTGATCCTATAGAGTTGCAGTCTCAGAAATCCAAGCAAGGTTAACTATGAGGTGCAATTCACTGGACTGTATGCTGGATTAATCCTTAAAATGACTCTGTGAGAGGTCATAGGGTCATTGTCATTTTGTAGATGAAGCAGGGGTGGCCCCGAGTGCTTGACTAAGTTGCCTTCTACAGCAAGTGAGTGTGTAGACCTACTTCAACACTTTCCATTTAGCTCCAGAACCTGCACCCTTGGAAGCCACATCGCATGTAGAAACGTGTATTCTACTAAGAGAGGGGTAACCCAAAGGTTGGTGGTTCACATCCACCACCTGTTCCTTAAGAAAAGATGTGGCAACCTGCTTCTGTGAAGATCTAAAGCTTTGGAAACCCAATGGGGCAGTTGCACTCTGTCTTATAGGATCATTATCAATCGGAATCAACTTAACAGTCATGCTTTTCATTGCTAAATATCTGAGGCTGGGTTGTCTAGAGCAACAAACCAGTGACACAACTACATAGCAAGAAGTAAGGATGTCCCAGCCCAGACCAACTCAAGTCTTTTAGGCCAATGCTAGCCAAGGCCCTTTTCAGACTCACATAGCTGCAGGCCCAGGCCCAGAAAGGTGAAGCAGGAAGCAGGGAGATAACAGGCAGGTGGGCACAGAGTGGAATATATCCAAGGTTGGTGGGAACATGGCAGGGTGCCGACAGCTCTGCGAGTCTCATATAGGGCCTCCCTTGAAGTCAGGCACAGAGTCTCAGCAAGCAGATGCCAAAGGGGCAGAGAGAAGATGGAAATTCCTAGTTTCTCTCATGAGTTTTATAAATCCACTCTTCCCAGGAGGCATCAGCAGGCTGTGGCCTGATTGACAGGTTAGACCCCACCCCTCCACTAGTGCAAGTTGACATAAAATCTAACAACCACACTGAAGGGTAGGAGGTGCAAATCCATCAAGAGGCACCTTAAAGACCCAACAGTCTACTTCTGGAAAATTCAGCCATTGAAAACCCTCTGGAACAGTATTTTGCTGTCATAAAAGGGATCCACATGGATTGGAATCAATCCAAGGGCAACTGGTGTTTGGGCTTTTCTTCTTATCTATAATAAAGGTTTCTTCATCCCTTATCTACGTGACCTTTAGTGCTGGTCACTAGCTGAAATGAGAAGATAGTTCTGACATGTTCACTGCCAAATTGTAAATGCTCAACGACAGGAACATGTTATCAAATAAAAATGTTTAAAAACAGATAGTTTTTATAAAAAACAACCCTCAATCAAATTTGCAGTTCTTTGGGCCCTAACTCCTGAGTCTCTTGTCATTCCAAGTAGACTGCAGTGATTGTAAACTTGTACCTTTCCGCCACTTGTGAGCCACCTGGTTCCCATTTCTTCTCCTCCTCCTCCCCCTCCTCCTCCTCCTTCTCCTCTACCTCCCCACCTCTTCCTCCTCCTTCTCCTCTACCTCCTCTCCTCCTCCTTCTTCTAGGCAGTGATGACAATTTACAATGACAAAGGGAACCTATTGTTTCTCTATTGGTTCAATGCTCACCTCCTTCACAGCACTGAGCACCCCATCGTCTTTCTGGTGCTCAACACAAAGCCTGGCACACAGTGTGTGTCCAAGAAATCTTTGTTGAACACAGGAATGAAGGAAGATGCCCAGTAGCATTGTCCTAGGCTCAACAAAGTCAATTTGTTCTCCCTAAGTCGTTATTACCCCATGAAAATAGGAGCGACATATGGAATCTTTGTGCTCTCACTTGGCAAGTCACCAAGGAATGTTCCCGTTCACTAGCAGATTCCCGGGCGTGCTTTGTTTAAGAGGGATTTCAATGTGCTACACAGGGGACTTTTTCCTAAGGATACGATTCTTCCTGGCTTAACCCTGCTGCTGTGCTCTGGTCACGTTTGGCACAGCGCTCACGTGGCATGGGATTAGGCTGTCCGCATTGTGTGAAGTGACTTGGACACGTTGCTGCGCTTATTAGAATGGGGTATTGTGGATCATTTTACAAAGGCAACAGCTGCAGCTATTACTCCAACAGTTATGTCATAATTTGGTATGTGCGACACCTCTGCACGGCGCACGCAACAAAAACATTTATTCTTCTCATCTGTCAATATATTTATGCCGCTCATCTCTCTCATTCTCTCTCTCTTTTTTTAATTCTTTTCACAAGTAGCAGAATGCATCCCAATTCCCAAACAATTGGCTTCTCTGAGAAAAAAGGAAAAAAAATTGTAAGGCAGCTGCTTCCTTATAGAATATTTTTGAATGATTATATGTGTATTTTTCTTAATAAGAAACAGGCTTTTGGAAATGCAGGCCTAATTTTGGAGCATACAATGGTATTCAATTAGGCAAATGTGGGCTGCACCACAGTGCATGAGTTAGTACAAACACTCCATTTGACCCTTGAGGACACCAAGACTCCCATGGGATTGCCCATTCTAAAAGGCACTGAATCCTTACAAAAGGCTTGAGGAGGGCACTTTTCAGGATGCTCTCACTCCACCCAAGTCCCAAATGGTAAGGGATCTGAGATGGGGTGAGATAATCCCCCAATTAGGTCCCGGAGGAAACTGGGCTGAAATGGCTTATCTGAAACCCCACAGTTCATCAATAGAGCAGGATTAAGCTCTGGGCCACTGGATCACAGCCATGCACATATTATTAGTCCATGAGCAAACTTCATAGTCACTGGTTTCAAACACTGGGCTTTGGTCCCCTGGGTGAGACAGGACATGGGTTGTGGCGAAGGTGTCATTTGTGCCTGGCTGCATTTTTTCCTGAAAACCCCACTTCTTCCCGATGCGTGCTTTCGGGGGTTCTCGGTGTCCCATGGGCTAGGTGCCTCCAAGATAGCATTTGTGGCTTGTCCTCGTCCTGGATGGCAGCCTTTCCCAAAGAATAGCATGTTCACAGTGACCAAGAGCCTTCATGCAAGTGGGCAGGTTGGTGCTCCAGAGAGGGCTGTAGCTTGCTTTTTCTGCTACCATTTAAAACGTTTTTTCTGCTGGGCATGGGGTCGCTCCTAGATGGCTAGGTGTTTTGACCATCATTTGAAGGCCCAGTCCCTACAGGGAAATGCTGATCCAAATGGCAGCAAAGGCATATGAGCCAGAATTTCTTCGGCAATATTTTTGCTAAGTTCGATGTGTCCTTCGCTTTTAGTTAAAAAATGTGCAGTGAAGTGTGGGGTTCCGAGGGGTGGGTAGTGAGGGGTCATCCCACCTTCTACAGAGGCATCAACTAGAATTGGCAGAAGCCGCAAAGCCAGATGATCTAGATTTCTGGTTCCAAGGCGGAGGGGGCACATATACCTTTGTAAAAGAAATGAAGTGGCACCCTAGGGCAGCTGGGTCAGGTTGTTTTTAATAAATGAAAATAATGTGTATCCAAGGTCTTAAACCAGGCTCCAAAGGTACTTTATGAATATGATAATTCCAGCCAGACACAGACAGGTTTAAATAACCAGGAAGTTTGTTACAGCGTGCAGGAGGAAGTTCAGAAGTAGGAAATGCTTCAGGGTTTATTGATTCCACAGCTCAAAGATATTTTCAGATGTAGGTTCTTTAAGGCTTAGTATTTTACTGTCAATGGTATTAGCTTTATCCTAAAGCTAGTTGCCCACATGGTTACATGGTAACTGCTAGCAGCAACTGGGGCAGCATACTTTGGTGTTTATTTCCCATTGGATCAGGATAGGCTGGGTTTTTATTTCCAGAAACCCCAAGCAAGCCTCTCCTTGTATCTCAATGACATATATGGGCTTTATACCACCCAGCTCTGAAATATCCCTTGGCAAGAGGATGGCTTAAATTAATGACGTGGGGTAGAATGTATATTGAGAGGTCTTTAGCCTCTCCTCCAAAATGTCACTCCAATCTGAAGTCCCCATTTCTCAGTGTATCAGGCAAGGTTTGGTCAGAGGGACACGAAACTACTTTAAGGGACATGGAATACTGAATTGACCAGAGGGAGGAGACCGTAGTGACATAGTGAAGGAGCTCTGGAAGTACAGGATAGGAATGGACTTAATGCTAGTGAGTTTTCTGAGAGTGATGTAGTCTGTGCAGACTGCTGAGTCTGTGTCTGCACTTGAACCTCACGTCACTACAGGTCAGCTAGTCTAGCTCGTGTCCTTTGCCCCAGGATTTGTAGAAGCTAATGGAGATACGGAAGGAGCCAGTAGAATTGTTGGTGTTGCCCATGCCAGCAGATGAGCCAGCAGCTCAGTGAAAACATACCTGGGCTGCCCTACTGCCTGGAAGAATGAGGAGGAGGAGGAGGAGGAGACAACTAGAGACTTCACTCTAGTTGTGAAATATCATAGAAAATATCTCTATGGTTAATATTAACCTAGAACCCTGCAGCAGAGAGAATTCGGAGAAATCAGCTCTCCTTTCATTACGGTTTTGCTGTTGTTAGGATCTACTGAGTCAGCTACGACCCCTAGCGACCCTGTGCACAACAGAAGAAAACCCTGCGCAGACCTGTGCCAGCCTCACAATTGTTCCTATACCTGAGCCTGTTGCGCAGCCATTGTGTCACTCTATCTCATTGAAAGCCTTCCCCTCCTTCTCTGTCTCTCCATTTTACCAAGCATGATGTCCTTCTCCATGGACTTGTCTCTCCTGACAATATATCCAAAGTAGGTAAGATAAAGTCTCACCATCCTTGCCTCTAAGGAGCACTCTGACCTTCTTTGACTACAGGTGGTTTGTCCCCTTGGCACTCCATGGCACTTTCAATATTCTTCCCAGCACCACAATTCAAATGCCTCTGTTCTTCTATGGTCTTTCTTATCCAACGTCCAACTGTTGTGTGTATATGATGTAATAGAAAATAGCATGGCTTGGGCCAGGTGCACTTAGTCCTCAAAGGAACATCCTCACTCTTCAATACTAAAGAAGTCTTATGCAGCAGATTTACCTAACGCAAGATGTCTTTTGATCTCTTGACTGTTGATTCCATGAGCATTGATTGTGGATCCAAGTAAGACAAAAATCGTTGACATCTTCTACCCTTTCTCCATTTCATCATGTTGTTACCTATTGGTCCAGCTGTGAGGATTTTGGTCTTCCTTACACTATATGGTAATCCATACTGAAGGCTACAATCCTTGATTTTTATCAGGAAGTGCTTCAATTCCTCCCCACTTTCATCAAGCAAAGTTGTGTTATCAGCATATTGAAGGCTGTTAATCAACCGCCCTCTAATCCGATTCCACACTTTTCCTCATATAATCCAGCTTCCCTGATGATTTTCTTGGCATATAGATTAAGTATGGTGAAATGAGACAACCTTGATGCACATCTTTTCTGATTTTAAAGTGTGTGGTATTCCCTTGTTCTGCTCACACAATTGCCTCTTGATTCATGTTCAAGCTCTGACTGAGCACAATGATGTGGTCTGGAATTCCCATTCTTCTCAAGGTTATCCGTAGTTTATTATGGTCCACATAGTCTAATGTCTTTGCATAGTCAATGAAATACAAGTATTTTCTGAAATACTGTGTGTTAGTCTGAGTAGACTAAAGAAACAAAATTTATAGATACTCATGTGTATAAGAAGGAGGTTTATATACAAGAGCAATTGAATATTGAGAAAACATCCCAGCCCAGATCAAGTCCATAAGTCTGATATTAACCCATATGTCCGAAACCAATCTACAATTACCTCTTCAGACGCACAAACCATATGCAATGATGCCAAATGCACTGGGTGGATAGTCTTATGGTTCCAGTGATGGTGGGAGCATCTCTGCACTGGTGTGTGTCTCCATGTGGCTCCTCCAGGTCCAGGGCTCCCACTGCCATCAGCATAGCCCCATGTGTCTTGTCAGTAGAGAGTCTCTCAGGGAGTGAGCGTGTGTCTGACTTCCAAGGAGCTATCTATCTCCTTAGTGTCTCCAAATGACGTCATTAAGTTGCAATCTGATTGACAGGCAAACTCCATCCCTTCACTCTTAAGCCTCAAATTGACAGATTATGTAACTACCACACACTGGTATTCTCTGCTTTAAGCCAAGATCCATCTGACATCAGTAATGATATTACTTGTTCCACATTCTCTTCTGAATCCAACCTGAACTTCTGGCAGTCCCTTGTCAATGTATGATTGAAAATCTTGTTGGTTGATCTTAAGCAAAATTTTACTTGCTCCCAATATCAACAATATCTTGCTATAGTTTGTGCATTCTGTGGGGTCATCTTTCTTTGGAATGGGCACAAATGTGGATCTCTTTCAGTCAGGTGACCAAGTAACTGTCTTCCAAATTTCCTGGCATAGACGAGTGTGTGCTTCCGGAATTTTTTCAGCTTTCTGAGACATTTCACTGTGTATTCCACCAATTCCTGGAGCCTTGCATTTTGGCCAGTGCTTTCGGTGCGGTTTGAATGTCTTCCTCCGGCACCATTGGTTCTTGCTCATATGCTGTCCTCTGAAATGGTGAACTGTCCACTAGTTCTTTTCGGTGCAGGGGTTCTGGGCATTCTTTCCATCTTCTCTTGATCGTTTCTGCATCGGTCACTATTTTGTCCATAGAATCTTTCCAACTTGCCATTCGCGGTGTCATTTTCCCCTTGAGTTCATTCAGTTTCAGTTTGTTTTTCTATTTCCAGGTCCTTACACATTTCATCATAACATTTGTCTTTGTCTTCTCTAATTCTCTTTGATATTTTCTATTCAGCTTCTTGACTTCATGCTTTCTTTCATTCGCTTTAGTTACTCTACAATGAAAAGCAAGTTGAAGAGTCTCTTCTGACATCCATTTTGATCTTTTCTTTCTTTCTTGTCTTTTTAATGACCTTTTTCTTTCTCTTATGTATATAAGAAAGAGTTTTATATACAAGAGGGATTGAGCATTGAGAAAACATCCCAGGCCAGTACAGATCCAGTCCATAAGTCCAATATTAGCCCATATGTCTGATACCACTCTATAAAATCCTCTTCAAGTTCACGAAACACATGCTATGGTGCCAAATGCCCGAAGATCACAGGCCAGTGGAATTCTTGTAGATCCAGTGGTGTTGTAAGCATCTCAGCGCTGGCAGGGGTCTCTATGTAGCTTCTCCAGCTTCAGAGGTCTGATTGCATCAGGGTACGTCCATGAGGCTTCTGCAGCTCAGGGCCCTAGCGTAGTTCCATGTGTCTTGTCAACTGCAATGTCTCCCAGGGAGTGATCAGAGAGAGAGAAGTGTCTCCCACCTCCAAGGAGGAAATTCCGGAGTTCCCAGTATCCTCAGGAGTAGGCCATGCCCACACAGAGGTCTCATTGGCTATGACGCGATTGACAGACTAGACTTCATTCATAATCTCACATGGTCAAAGGATTATATAACTACCACACCATGAATGTCTCCCTTGCTGTCCTGATGTCCTTGTGGTCCTCCCACAGTTCATCATGTCTTCTGTCATTAGTGGCCATTGTGTCAAATCTGTTCCTGAGATGTTTTCAGAATTCAGATGGGATAAATCAAGGTCATATTTGGGTTTCTGTGGAATTGTTTTCATTTTCTTTATCTCTGTCTCGTACTTACATATGAACAATTGATGATCTGTTCCACAGCTGGTTCTGGTCTGGTTTTAGCTGCGGATATTGAGCTTCTCCATTGTATCTTCCCACAGACGCAGTCAATCTGATTTCTGTGTCTTCCATCTGGAGAAGGCCATGTGCATAGATGCCTCTTATGTTTTTGGAAAAAGGTATTTGCTATGAACAAGTCATTGGTTTTGCAAAATTCTTTCCTATGATCTCCAGCTTCATTTCTATCACCAAGTCCATATTTTCCAACTACTGTTCCTTCCTCTTTGTTTCCAACTTTTGTATCACAATCATGAATAGCTGCAAATGCATCTTGAAAATATGTTTGACCAATTTCTGATGGAAGACATTGGTAAAATTCTTCTTTAGTTACATTAATATAGCACAAAGCAACCATGCTAAGTATAATTGAGGGCACTGGTTCTCCACGTGGGTGATTTTGACTCACAGGGGACACTTGGCAATGCCTGGGGACATTTTTGATTGCCACAAGCAGGGGAGTAAACTGGTGGTTGCCAGAGAGTCGGTTCCAACTTACGAAGACCCATGTTAACAGGGTGAAAGCGCTCCACGGGGTTTTCCTGGCTGTGATATTTAAGAAAGCACATTTTCAGATCTGTCTTCTGTAACACTTCTGGGCGACTTTGAAATGCCAAAAGTTAGGCTGGTACCCCATCACAAATGACTTAGCATCTAATGAGTCGATAGCAGGAAAGCTACTGAATATCCCACAATCCACAGCACAGCCCACATAACAAAGAATTATCTGATCCAAAATATCAGTAGTGCTCAGGTTGAACAACTCTGATCTGTGATGACCGCCATTGTAAACAAGTCTCCATCACAGAGCAGAGAATGATTGCCTCCCTTTAAGCAGTGGTAGGAGCTACTGGTACATGTCTGTGTTTGAGAACTTAGTGTGTTCTCAGGACATTTATTACACAGATGGTACTAAAAGCCCTTGCTGGGGCAAAAAAGTAATATTTTTAAAATCCCTAATTTAATTACAAGTCAAAGAAAAAAATAAAGAAAGAAAACATAAGGCCTTATATTTCTTTGACCTCATCCCCCATCCTCCAGAATGGCTTGTATCGAGGTTGCTTTCAATTGCCTTTTCTGACTTTGCTAGTGCTAGAAGTTCAACTAGACCTTTACGTTCAGCCATGCTGATTTATACAGAAGACCTACTTGTAAATAGAAACTACACATTGCATCAGCAGATGGGAATGCCAGCCTCTTGGGACATGGTTTACAGATTGTCCGCATTGATATTTTCAATTAAATTAGCAGGGATGTGCTTCCTGATGAATGAATGGCAGCAGTTGAGGTAGATCTCAGCTGGCTGATGAGATGGAAGTTGTTAGAGAGACATCTAGACCAAGAAGAAAGGTGTGCCTCGTGAAAGCTTCCCCTTTCCCATTAGGTGTTGTCTCTTCCAAAGATTGCCAAGGAATATATTTTATGTCAGCACAGGAAGCTGTAGGGCATAGAAAAAAAATATTTTATTGAACCAACTTCCCAATATTGAAGTTCAGGGTTTCTCATATATGCTATAAATAAATTAATTAAAAGTGATACACAGAAGGAAAAAGAGAGCGGGATGGTCCAGACCCATATCAGCACACCAAGGCTGGAGGATGGCGTCCCTGCACTTAGCTGCTAAGGCACAGAGAGGACTGTAGGGCTGACAAAAGCTCAAGACATGTTATCCCCTCATTGGGGTGGACTGTGATAGAGGACAACACTGGGGACACATGGCAGGGAGTTAGTCCAGTCCAAACACCCCTGCAGAGGGGGCGAGTTAAGAAGGGAGCATAATAGATCAGCAAGGGGAGCAAAGCAAAGCCACAAAGCCCCTGGAGAGTCTCCAAAATAGACTTCAGGCTAGAAGGGGCTGCTATCGGAATTTCCCCAGGACTGAGGGAGACAGTCATAAAACTCAGTCGATAGACCTGGAATTAAGTCTCTTCTTGTTTTCTTGGGGTTTTTTTCTTTTTCTTTCACTCTTTTGTTTTCTTTTTGTTTGGTCTCTGTTATTCTTTGGTTGTCTACTTATTTAAGATAGGGATGGGAAAGAAGTTTGAGTAGAAAGCAACAGGATCAATGGTCTTGGAGGGACTGTGGGGAGAAGGAGGTAGGGGAAGGGAGCAGTGAGCAAACAATGCCACAGACAGGGGAACAACAAGGGAATTAAAATCAGTAACAAGGAGGACGTAGAGATCCTGAGAGTGTGGGAGCAACAGCAATCTAGCTGAAAGGAAGTACTACGAGGTAGAAGTAGGGCATGTGTGATGAAGGAAGGTAAAAGGAAACAGAGGAACAATCTAGGAAGCAAAGATATGAATAGAGATATAAGCATAGGTTTGTATATATGTAAAAACATTTATTCATAGAAATAGAGGTATTGGCCCATGTGCATATACTTATATGGCAATACACTGAGGTTATGGATGACTTCAGGCCTCTGCTCATGCCCTCCCTCAATGCAAGAACTCTTTGTTCTAATGACCTGCCATTCTGTGATGCTCATCCTCCCTGCACAATCGTTGAAGACAAAATGGGTGCACAAACAAATGTGGTGAAGAAAGCTGATGGTGTCCAGCTATAAAAATGTGTCGCATCTGGGGTCTTAAAGGCTTGAAGTCAAACAAACGGCCATCTAGCCAAGAAGCAACAAGCCCACATGGAAAAAGCACACCAGCCTATGCAATTATGAGGTGTCTCTGGGACCAGGGAACAGGCATCAGAAGATGCCAAACAAACCAACCAACCAACAAAAACCATATTGTTGAGACTAAGGGGATCAGAGCAGAGACCCAAAGCCCATGTGTAGAAAATGGGACATCACCTCACAGAGGGGTCACAGGGAAGGGATGAGTCAATCAAGGCACAGTAAAGCACTGATGAAACACACAATATTCCTCTGGTTCCTTGAGGCTTCCTCATCCCCCACTACCATGACCCAGTATTATCTTTCACCAAGGGCTAGAATGGAGGGTGTGCACAGGTACTGATAATACATGAGTTCATGACACATGGAATCCAGGAACAGGAATGGGAGTAGTGATACCAGGAGAGCAGGGTGAAGGTGGTGATAGGAGGGGAGGAAGGGGGAACCGATCACAATGATCAACATATAACTGCTATGCCTACCCCCCCTCAGGGGGAAAAACAACAGAAACTGTGGGGGAAGGGAGCCAGCGATCAGTGCAAAATATGGAAGTTATAATACTTTATAATTTATCAAGGGTCATGAGGGTGGGGAGGAGGGGGTGGGGGAAAAAAGAGGAGCTGACACCAAGGGCTCAATAGAAAGTAAGTGTCTAGAAAATAATGATGGCCACATGTGTACAAATGTGCTTGTTACAATTGATGTATGGATTGCTGTAAGCGCTGTAGGAGCCCTCAATAAAGTGTTTTAAAATTTTTGATACGCAAGTAATTTCATTGCTAAGCACTTGAATATATATTTCTTTGTAATGCATTTTATGTCATCTCAGTGGACTGAGTTGTGATCCTTACAAATATGTGTCAACTTGGTTGGGCCATGATTCTTCTTAGTGGTTTGAGAGTTATGTAATGATGTAATTTTGCAATTATACAATGATATAATCATCTCTAAGATGTGAAATGATGTCAACAGTTACTTTGTTGAGAGGGGATTAGGGTGGGATGAACTATATTTACTCAGGTCATAATCCTGACCCAATATAAGCAGGGTTGCCCTGGGATGTTACCAGCATTACCTTGTATCCTACAAAAGATAAAAGACAGGAGAAGCAAGCAGAGAAGAAGGAGTCTGACTACCACCAAGATTAGAAGAGCAGGCGTGGACCACTCCCTTTGGAGTGGTTTAAGAAGGGCTCTCTCTCTGTCTCTCTCTGTCTCTCTGTCTCTCTCTGTCTCTCTCTCTTTCTCCCTCTCTCTCTCTCTCAGAACCTTTGAAGCCCTGGGGAACACCGATGCCAAGATCTACACAGATGTTAAAAGGAAACAAGGATCTTCCTCCAGAGCTGATAGGGAGAAAATGTCTTTCTGATGAAGTTGACATTCTGAAGTTGAACTTCTGCCCTCTAAAAGTGTGAGAGAATAAATCTCTGTTTGTTAAAGTCATCTGCTGTGGTATTTCTGTCATAGCGGCGCTAGATAACTGAGACAAAGGGCACTTTGTGCTTTAAGGACATTCGTTTTGAGCTAAAAATTCAATATGTACAAAGGAGTTTCAAAAGCTGGAGGGAAATGGAATTGAAAGATAGTGAAACATTCCTATGGACTTGTTTAAGCCCCTCATATATATTTGATTCTCAGGAAGAGGTTGTACATAAATTGCAATCAGGGGCTTTATCGGACACAAGTGGCCCAGCTCTGTGCTTTTCCAAGAGTAAATGTTTCTGTTAGCAGTAAATATTAAACAAAACCTCAGTTCTGCAATCTGGCACTCAATTGTTCATTTCTTCAACATATCCAGGGGAAAAAAAAAGCAGTTTTGATAGTGTAGCAAACACATTGATCTATTGAAATAGTACCACAGACATATTTAATTTCTCTGAAAATAATTGGGTCTGCAGTAATAATTATAGCTATCAAGATGATTCTTCCAAAAAGGAAAAGAAAGGAAGTTTAAACCACTGACTATCAATCATAGCTCTTTTGATCCTCATAAAAAGAAACAAGAGACTTGCTCTCAAATTGGGCAGCATAGGGAGGAAGTAAGGGAAGGGATATCCCTAAAAACCTCATTGGACTCCCACACAGGGAGGCCCTACCTGCCCACAAGAGAGACAGGGTTGGCAGGATCTTGATCTCCATCAATCTCTCGCTTGCATAGCCCTTGGATGAGACTAAGGGTCAAGGGGTCAGAGGAAGAGGCAATTGTTGAAAGAAAGGATTTGACATTTTGTGCCTGTGACATTTCTAAGATGTTATCAATCGATTTGTCCACTCTCCTCCTCCCACAAAAATGAGTCAGATTGGCTGAGACATAATTCTCTAATGTTTGGCCATTATGTAATGATGCAAACTTCACCCATGAT
>NW_022103899.1:30240044-30285464 GCF_000313985.2 Echinops telfairi | reverse complement strand
ATCTCACCCTTGCTTTCCCTTCTCCCCCAACCTTATCCCTACCCTCATGGTATTGTTACTCCCATTGCTGTTCCTGCAGGGTTTATCTATCCTGAATTCCATGTGTCGAAAGCTCTTATCTGTTCCAGTGTACATGCTCCGGTCTAGCTGGATTTGTAAGGTAGAACTGGGGTCATGATAGTGGTGGTGAGGGGGTGAAAGGGGAGGAAGCACTGAAAAATTAGAGAATTGTGTGTTTTGTCAGTGCTATACTGCACCTTGGCTGATTTGTCTTGTGAATCTACTGGGAGGAGATGTCCAAATGTCTACAGATGAGTTTGGGGGTCTCCAATTTGGTTCCCCTCATTCACATTGATATGGTTGTGTGTTTGGGGTTTTCTGATGCCTGATACCTGATCCTGTTGACACTTTGTGTTCACACAGGCCGGTGTGCTTCTTCCATGTGGGCTTGTTGTTTCTCTGCTAGATGGCCACTTGTTTAGCTTCAAGCCTTTAAGATCCCAGATGCTATATCTTTTAATAGCCGGCCACCATCCGTTTTGTTCACCACATTTGCTTATGCACCCATTTTGTCTTCAGTGAGCATGTTAGGAAGGTAAACATCACAGAATGCCAGGTCATTAGAACAAAGTGTTCTTGCATTGAGGGAAGACTTGAGTAGAGGCCCAATGTCCATCTGCTACCTTAATACTTAACATATAAATATATATACATACGCCTATACTCCTAGTGTTATATATAAATATATTTACATATGTGTGTGCCTATATTTCTACCTCTACTAATGTCTTTTGCCTCCTAGTTCTTTCCTCTATTTTCTTTTACTTTCCTCTCATCCCACTATCATGGTCTACCTTCATTCAGCTCTCAGTAATTCCTCTTGGCTACATGGAGCTTGATCAAACCCTCCCAGGCATTCTATGCTCAGAGTGCTTATTTTATATGAAGCAGGATGGATTGCAAGAAATCCTGTTCATAATGACTCAAGGCAAATCCTACTAGTATCTTCCCCCACCTTCTTACCAGACCTATTCAGGGAAAAGTAGTTTGGTGGGAGTTATATAGAGCATCAATAATGCAATCAAATTAGTATAAGTCTTCACTTCTAAAATAACACTAAAAAATAATAATGTATTCTCCACCCCTGGACCTGGTCTTCTTTATAAACATATGACCTGAGGGCCTCAGGCAGGATGGTTATCTTATTTGTTAGCATAGATCTAGAGCAGTAGTTCTCAACCTTCCTAATACTGTGATCCTTTAGTACAGTTCCTCATGCTGTGGTGACCCCACAACCATAAATTATTTTTGTTACTACTTCATAACTGTAATTTTGCTGCTGTTATGAATCAGGGTCATTGAACCCCCAAAGTAGTTGTCCCCCACAGGTTGAGAAACACTGTCATTGAACTAAGAGATGAACAGAGAGAAAGCCTTCCCTCAAATTGGCACTCTGAATTCTGATTTCTAGCTTATTACGCTAAGAGAAATACAGTTCCTTGTTATGTAACAATGTTATCATTGCCCACGATGTGGTTTGATGTTATTAACCCTGTGGTATTAGTTATTATGATATATCTGTTGTAGCAGTACAAGATAACTAAGGAGAGCTACAGTTATGTGGCTCTAGTTATAAAATTTGTTGATAAACTTTCACATGCTCTTTCTTTAATCATTTCAACCACCTCATTAGTTTTTGTTTGGTTTTTATTCACTGCTATTAAGTCAATGTTGACTCATACTGGTGACCCCATGTAGGTGAGAGAAGCATTGAGATTCATAGGATTTTCAATGACTGTTTTTCTCTGGAAATAGATTACTATGCCCTTCTACTTAGGTGCCTTTGCATAGACCTAAACCTCCAACCTTCTGGTGTGTAGCCTAAGACATAAATATGTGTACCACCCAGAGGCTCCTAGTCCCTTAGGGTTTGTGGTTGTTGTTAGCACCCACTCAGTTGTTTCTGATTCATAGACTTTGTCTACAACAGAATGAAACACTACCTGGTCCTGGGCAATTCTCACTCTTCATTGTTGTTTCATCTTATTGTTGCCAACACTGTGTAATCCATGTAGTTGAGGGTCTTCCTCTTTGACCCGTACCGGCTACTTTACTAAGCATGATTTCCTCCTCCAAACACCAATCCCTCCTGATAAATATCCAAAGTAGGCAGTCCCACCAGCCTCATTTCTAAAGAGGATTCTTGTTGTATTTTTTCCAAAACAGATTTGCTTATTCTTTTGTAAGTTCATGGAATATTTAGAATTCTTCACCAACATAATTTAAATGCATCCATTCCTCTGTAGTCCTCTTTATTTAATGTCCAACTTTCACATACAGAATAGGTGGTTGAAAGTACCATGGTTTGGGTCAGTTATATCTTAGTGGTCAAAATGACATCTTTGCTTTTTAATACTTAAATTTTTTTTACAACCAATATGCCTAATGCAAAATGCCATTTGATATCTTGAGAGTTGCTTCCATGGGTGTTGATTGTGAAGCCAAGTAAAATTAAGCCTGACAATGTGAATCTTTTCTTCACTTATCATGATGTTGTTTGTTGGCTCATTTGTGAGAATTTTTGTTTTCACTTGTGATGTCTTAATTAATGTCTTCTTTTTATCTCACTGGCTTCTAATATCCATGATAATGGTTACACAGGACTCACAGACAAAATTCATAATTGAAGGGTTTATTAAAGGCATTAACAAGATTCAATGACAGTGAGAAACACACAGTCGAGTTGTTACCAGGGCATATGGGCAAGTTGTTTCAGGTCTGCTAAATAGCTGCCCAATGGTCATCCCACTCTGCTGTAAGCCTCAACCTAAAGCCATTCAGCTCCAGCTCTATGGGTCAGCGAACCCAGCGCCCTGAGTTAAGTGCCCGCGGGCACTCCACTCTGTAAGCCATCCTCCTGAATAAAGCCCTCAGGTCTTCTTGCTCTGTGGGTTGGCCAGTCCATCGCTCTGTCCTATGCTCTGGCTCCTGGTTCTGCTGCTGTTCCTCGGATACTACAGCTATCTTCTGGTTCCAGGAGGTCCACTGCACAGTGATTTTGGATCCAGAGGACATGCTCCACTCCTGGCTCTTGCTGGTAACGAGATCCCGCCTCCTGCTTCTCAGGGGGCTCACTTTATCTGCTGTAGGATGGCATTTCAGGTCAGAATTACTCACAGGTGAACCCTGTGAGTATCTTCCCTCACCTTCTTTCAAGTGCAGGAAAAGATTGTTTGGTGGAACTAGAGATGTTGATAAGAAGAGCCACTTTAAAGAATCCAATGCCCCTGAATCTTTATGTTGAGGTATAATTATACAAAAATCTGTCATCTTTTATCTTCACCATTAAATACCTCAAATCCTTTTAGTTTTTAACAAGCAAGATTGTGCCACCTGCATATTGAAGGTTGTTAATGAGCCTTCCTCCAATCTAGATGTGACTTTCTTCTTTATATAGTCCAGGTTCTTGGAGTAGTTGTTCAGCATACAGACTGACTACCATCCAAGTCCACTGTCATTGAGTCCATGCTGATTCATAGTGACCTTAGATAGGGTTTCAGAGACTGTAACTATGTATGGGAGCAGACAGCCTCATCATTCTCCCATGGGGTAGTGTGTGGGTTTGAATCACTGACCTTGTGATTAGCAGCCCAATGCTTATCCTACAGCTCTACCGGCTCTTTATAGATGGATTAAGTGTGGCAAAAGAACACGACCATGATGCACCCCTGTTCTGATCTTAACTCATTATTTGAATAACTGCCATTTGGTCTACTCATTTAGGTGGTGCTATTATATCCGTTTTATACATGATCAATCTAAAAATCAAAGATGTTACAAGTTGAAGTGATTTGCAGTTGTCATGTAAATTGTAAGCAGGGGTTATGGCATTTGAACCCTGATGCTGTATGTGTAATTTCCCAATAACCCACTGCTCCCTCTGTATTATTTTCTCTATCATTTTTTAATGACTTGTGTATATCAAGTAAGGAGTTCTGGTGATGCAATCGTTAAGCACTCAACTGCTAACTGAATAGTTGGTGGTTCAAACCTACTGGCTGTCTCTACAGCAGAAAGGACCTGGTGATCTGATCCTGTTAAGAATCAAAAGCAAAAGCAAAATTCACAACCATTGAGTTGATACTGACTCATAACGATCCTATAGAATAGAGCAAAACTGCTCTTGTGCATTTCTGAAACTATAACTCTTTTAAAAAAAGAAGAAAGCCTTATCATTCTCTCCAAGAGCTGATATGGCAGTTAGCAGCCCTACTAGTAACCCGCATGATGGAGTCATTGAACTCTGTCTTATAGCATTACCAAGAGTCCAAAATGACTCTTTGACACACAACAACAACAATATGTACCAAGTACTTTCACATACAGAGTTGGAGGAAGGCTTGGTAACAATTTGCAATGTACATATGATACTTTGCTGAAAGTGAGGAAGACTTGAAGCATTTGCTGATGAAGATCAAAGATCGCAATATTTCAGTATGGATGATAACTCAGTGTAAAGAAAATCTAAAATCTTTTCAACTGGACCAAGAGGTAACATCATGATAAAGAGAGACATTATTGAAGTTGCCAAGGATTTCATCTTGGTTGAATCTATAATTAATGCTCATGGAAACTTCAGTCATGACATCAAATGACACACTGCCTTGGGTAAATCTGCTGCACAAACCTCTTTAAAGTGTTGAAGGGAAAGTATGTTACTTTGAAAACCAAGGTGTGCCTGACCCAGGCTATGGTATTTTCACTCACCTCGTATGTATATGAAAGTTGGACATTGAATAAGGAAAGCCAAAGAACATTGATGCATTTGTAAGATGTTGGGAAAAAATAGTGAAAGTATCATGCACTACCAAAAGAACCAATAAATCTGTCTTGGAAGAAGTACAGCCCGAATGCTCCTTAGAGGAAATGATGGTGAGACTTTATCGCAAGTGCTTTGGACATGTAATCAGGAGAGACCAGTCACTAGAAAAGGTCCTCATGCTTGGCAGAGTGGAGGAGGGTCACAAAACAGGAACGCCTTTGATGAAATGGATTGACTACAACCATGGGCTCAAACACAAGAGCAAATGTGAGGACGGCACAGGACTGAGCAGGGTTTCCTTCTGTTGTACACAAGGTTGCTATGAATTGGAAGAGGCTCAGGGGCACCTCACAACAATTTTACATAAGTAATCATATGTATTTAATCTTTAGAAAAGTCCTCTCAAGGAGATGCTATATCTCCATTTTTCACAAGATATGGCTGATGGATCTCAGGTTGCTGAGAAGATGCTGAGCATCTAAGTCAGCATTTCTGACTAGGAGTCCTTCGCATTTTGCTGTTATAGTTCCCCTCCCCCCAAATAAATGTGAATTACAGAGGAGTCAATCTGATGGAAACATGAGCAATTGTCACGCAAAGTGTACACTCGAATTGCAAATAAAATGTGATTACAAACATGATTTAATCCTTGACCAGCCTCCTTGGTAGATGTAAAAGGACATGCAAAAGTCATGGAAGAATTCTGATTTGGGGGAAAGAGGGCTAAACAGAAAAAAAGTTGACTGGATTTAAATTGCAGCTAGGAAGAAAATAGCCAGACTCTTTACGACCACTGGTAGAAGTTGAAGAAGAGAAAGTTGAGGGCACACACACATGAAGCTTGAATACCTGAAACAGGATAGCTGTCATGTAAAACTCCTGGTGCAACTCAGCTGGCCGCCCCCCTCCCACCACTATAAAAAACAAGTCTGAGTAATCCCAAGAGAAGTATGAATAATGTAAGCTAGTGAGGAAAGGAATATCACAGAAGAACCAACACATTTGAATGATGTTGTTGGCAAGGAAGATTAAAAATACTGTGGACTACCAGAAGACTAAGCAAATCTGTCTTCAAAGTACAACCCAAATGCTTCTTAAAAGCAAGGATGGCAAGACATCATCTCATGTATTGTGGACATGTTATCAGAAGAGACCAGTCCCTGGAAAAGGGCATCCCTCTTGGCAACCTGGAGGGTCAGTGACAAAGAGGAAGCCCCTCCAGGAGATGGGGGGATGCAGGGGCTGCAACAATGGGCTCAAAGAGGGCAGTGTTTGGGAGGATGGCACAGTGTGGGCTTCTGTGAGGATCGGCAGTGTTCCCGTCTGTCTTGCGTAGGGTTGCAGTGAGTCAGATGGCCTGATGGCACCTGTCACAAGAGCTAGTAGAGGTGGAGTTATCAACTACCGTGGATTTCCTGGACCAAGGGACTTCCCAGAATTGACACTTTCAGGGCTAAAACCTGGACCATATCCGACCAAGGTCATCTACTGGGGGCTGCTTAGCTTAAGTACTACCCTGTTGTTGCCAATTGCCATAGAGTTGACTCTGCTCAACAGAATAAAATCTTGTGAGATCATTACAAACACTGCTTGCATCCATGGTTGCAGCCTCTGTGCATTGTGGGTACTATCCAACCCGGAGAACTCCGTTTCCAGCACGATAGGAGGCAGTGTTCTGTTGTGATTCGTTGTGACCCTCTGGTTTTGATTGACCACTTTTTCAAAGTAGATTGCCAGATTTTTCCTCTTAGTCTGGAAGCTCTGCTGAGACCTATCCATCATGAATTACCACGTTGATTGTTATTTGAAAAGGCTTCTGGCACCGTGGCAACATGAACCCGTACACAGTATAACGCTGACAGAAGGAAGGGAAGCGCACATCGTATGGCAATGATCTCCCATAGAGCTCTTCCAGCTTCTGGCGGAAATGATCAGTATATAGTGTTTATGTCCCAGAAATACACACTTATAGTTATGTCATATTGGCATCTCCCTATTTAAGTCAGAGATGTTTAGAAGTGGAAGATTCCAATGGAAGTGCAGATCATCGACAAGTTATGATTCTTTGGCTGGTAGCAATGAAATGAGGCGAAACCTTCCTCCATTGTAGGGTTCTTCTGTTTCACCCTGTGCTTTCCCCTCCCTGGCTCACGCTGATCTCTGATGGGATGTGAAAAAGTAAAGAAAGAAGAGCATTCCTCAGATCTTCCTGACTATAAAAATCAAAGAAGGTTCTTATTAAAATCAGATTCAGAGACTAATTTATTCAGAATCTCCAGGGAACCATCTGGAGGGGAAGAATGTATATATATCATGGATGTGTATCTATTGCGTAATATAGATATGCATATATATGCAGTTATATAATACGCATATGAGGATAGGTAAAAAGTATTATGACGAGAGTTCCAGCTAATAAATGCATGGGCTAATTATATGAAAACTGCATTTAAACGTATCTCTGTGATGAGTGGATGGCTGCGGACAAGTTCGGTCAGTCATGCCCGTGTCTTAGTCTCATTAGAGTCCCTTCAAAGACAGTCCAATCCAAACAGTGACTTTCAAAGGAATCTCACCAGTTAAATTCAAGACAGAGAAGACAGCCCAGAGGCTATGCAATTGCTTCTTGGGATTTCCAAGGGCGAATCGTGATCAGTTTTCTAGAAGGGACACATGCGGTCAGGGGACATTGATGAAGACTTTGTCAGAAACTTCAGGACGGTACTGGGGAGCAAAAGGCCAACACAGTTGCACCAAGAAAAAAATGTTTCATCCTGACAACATACCTGCTCATTCTTTGACCGTCGCAAGGGCTGTCTTAGGAGAACATTATTGGGAAACCTCTCCCCATTTACCATAGAGCTTGGCTTTTGTTCCTTCAAACTTTTTGTCCTTCAGACTCAAAGAGCTTTTAACAGGATCACGATGTGAGTCTCGTGAGGATATCAGAACTGCTGTTTTGACATGGTGTCAATTAAAGACTGCAGAATTCTCACGGGAAGGAATTGAGAGATGGAAACACCACTTTTAGAGGTGTAGAAACAGCTGCTTCATATTTTGTTTAATAAAGATTTAATACGATTTTGTAGCAATACTTTAAGGCTTACTCTCACATTTGGTGTGTATTTTTTTTGGACAAGTTCCTTAAGTGATTATTAAAAGTCAGCACATCTTGGAAATTCAAGACTGGAAGTCATACCAGGGCATATTTCCTTCAGAAGAAGCGGAGAGGCCGGCCTCCCTGGTCACCACAGTGGGGACCGACGGAGCTGGAGGCTATGCTTTCTACGGGCAGCACTCTCCGGAGGAAGCCATTCAAGAAACCTGTCTTTCTGTTTCACAACACGCACCATTAGAGTGGAGTTGAAATGTTTTCTTTTTAGCTTTTTCTTTTGCTTGGTTAGCTGTGAGGGAGTTTTTCTTCTGATCTACCGGGCAGCAATGGCTTTGGCACCCATCGTGAGCTTGGGAAGAAACTGGGGTGCTTTGCTCTGAGGGTGGGGTGCTAACAGGACCTTGCACCCAGATAGGTGAGAGAGGCTTCCGCTCTTTGTGCCGGGCTCTTGTCTGGGTGGAGGACAGAGAGGGTTCCAGATTGTTAACCAGCAGCAGCTGGCAGCTTTATTGTTTTTTAATTAAATAACCCCCAGCCACAGAAGCACACACCAATCCCCCACCTCCTCCTCCTCCTGAAACCTCATTAAGCAAGAGGACTATAATTAAACCCGGAATCCACGGCTGACACTCCCCCCATCGGTCTATTGGTTCTGTGGCAGCTCTGGGCAAAAAGGCCACTCTCCCCTCTGAATTTTATGGGCAGAGGCTGATCACAGGGAGAGGTAATCTTTATCTGTCACTTAATGGGCAACTTGGCCCTCCCCTCAGGCCAGCCAGATGTGCTCGTTGTCCTCACTGCCTCCATGGTGGACAGCTACCCACCATATAAAGCAAGCCGTCTGCCCAGAAGGGGTAAATTACCTCAAGCAGGTGAGTTCTCCACCCCTAGAGCAGGGGAGGTTTCTGACATTACTTTGCCTGGCAATCAGGCCCAAAATGTCAGGAATATTTTCCCATGATTGTATGTGGAGAGCCAAGGGCAGTTTTAATTTCCAAACCTTCTTATGTCTTAGCCTGGGCATGCAGCTGCCAAGGAGGCTGTCTCTGGCACACTGCCCCTCACTCCTGTGACCCGTCACAGCCTCAGCCCAGGCTTTCGCTCATCTGACCGTTTCCACGCACAGCACCCTCATGTCCCATAGAGCTTTCGTGGCTGTCATCTTGATAGAAGCAGGTCACCAGGTCTTGCTCTCCCCACAACAGCTGGGTGAGTTTGCACCCCCAACCTTTCCCTTAGCAGCCAGCCTGGTGCTTCAGGAGTTCATTTCCTCAGCCATGTTTCACCATTATCTGCTTGGTCAGCCATTCTCTTATTGCTGAATGCTCCTCCTTTCAATTCCAAATTGCAAAACCTATGTGGTGCCTTGCTTCTTCGATACCATGAATCAGGTTTCTTAAGATCGGAACAGACACCTTTAAAAATTCCCCGACATGGGGAGAGGGCAGGGAGAGGAAGGAACACAGAAAACAAAACTGCTTTCAGCTGCAATCTATTGTGCAGAGGTAAAGTACACCCCCCCCCCACACACACACACACAAGCTTGAGCAAAGCTCTGGCAATATTCTTTTCTGTTAAGCCCCAAAACTCTGTGAAAATGAATATATCACTTACATCATTTCTCCTTGTAGCTCTGACAATTCATATTACCCGAGAACCTGTCATCTCCACTTTCTTCCAATTGATAAATAATCGCTTTTTTATTTCTGTAACTGAGAAACATCATAAGCCCAACACACAAAGGAAGATTCATTGGTCTTTTATTTCACAAGTGAGCTCCTTGAAGAATGTAGTCTGTGTCGCCATTTGGGCATTAATTTCTGACATGTCACTTATCATATTTTGATTGTTTCTAAGAGAGAACCATATTTTAACTCTTTGGGATTTCACTGATCAAATACTGGCATCTGGTTGTTATGGTAACTCAAGTTCTAAAAATAATATAAAGAAAAGACCACCTTTAATTGAAATCACAAGAAGTTGTTATGGTAACTGGAATTTTAAAAAGTAACTAGGTTAAACTACGTTTCATTTTATCTAGCACTTTGCACAAACAAATTCTGATTAAAATATCAGGTTTAATTTAATCAGTTAATTAATGTCACTAAATGTCATTTATCTTATAACTCATTTACATTCACTGCTGAATTATCCAACTTGCTAATTTATAACCATTCTGTTTTCCATTTAGCATGCTGGAACCTAGGGCAATTTGTGCGGTGAGAGTACAGTTGTTGGGCTTCTATGTCATAGTAAGGTCTGACTGTGTCTCCTCTGAACCGACTATCGAGCCTCTATTTCTTTATCTGTAAAGGAGAGGTGACATTACCAGCTCTGCTTTTGGCATATATTTGCATGTATCAAATACAATTATGTATGTGAGCATGTTTTTATATTCTGGAATTTGATCCAATGTAAAATGTTATTATTATGCCACATTCGTTTGTCCATGTATTTCTGGGATATCTAGTTTAAAAAAGGCAACCATGTGAAAATAAATGACAAAGGCTTATACGTATAACACTGAGTACAGAACTTTCAGTCTAAGGACTGAATTGGTTAAAGAATGAGATGTATCATTATTATCTCCTAAGTGAAAATTCTGAAAGGAAGAAACCAGAAGTGTCTTAAAGGCAAGAATGGAATAAAACCATTTCTGATGTTCCCTAGAGTGTCTTGTCACCACTGTACCCTGTCACCACTTATCCAGTGACTGTGCTGAGTAACTCATCCAGGAAGCTGGGCTATATGAAGAAGAATTCTGCATCAGGATTGACTCATTAACAGCCTGCATTATACAGATGACAAGACCTTCCTATTGAATCCAAGAGGACGGGAAACATACCGATGAAGACCTTCAGTATGGACTTGATCTCAATATGCAGAAAATAAAGGCCCTTGATTGGGTCATAAGCACATCACAATAAATGAAGAAAATACTGGAATTGTCCAGAATTTTACTTTATTTGGCTCTACAGCCAGTGCTCATGGAAGAAGCAGTCAAGATATTAAAATACATATCACACTGGAAAAATCTATTGAGAGGCTCTCTTAAAATGTGAAAAAGCAAAGATGTCACTTTGAAGAGTAAGGTGCTCCTGACTCAAGTCCTGATATTTTTAATCACCTCCTATGCATCCAAAAGCTGCAGGAGAAGAGGACCTAAGAATCACAGGTGTCTTTGGGTTATGGTGTTGGTGAAAAATATTGAATATATACCATGGACTGCCAGGAAAATAAATAGATCTCTCTTGGAAAAAGCACAGCTAGAATGTTCCTTAGAATCAATGAAGGTGAGACTTCACCCCGTGTACTTTGGAAATGTTATCAGAAGGGCCAGTCCCTGGAGGAGGACATCATTCTTGGTAGAGGGTCAGCAAAAAAGAGGAAATTCTTCAATGATCTGGATTGATGTAGTGGTTGCAACAATGGGCTCAAACACTGCAACAATTGTGCACACGAATCAGAACCGACTCAAGCAAACCTAATAATAACAGCAATATAGTGACTTGCATGGAGTGAGACTAGTACACAGTGGTTTGGTGGTGCATTCCACATGCATGCGAACTTGTCCTAGAAGAAACTCTTCTAATACTCAAATCATCCCTGTCTTGAGAAGGGAAACAGATGACAAAGAAATGTCCTCACAATACCTTTACAATCCTCATGACCGATGAGGGCCAGGTCAACGCTAGAGAAGTTAGAGGGTGTAAAGGAAGTTATAAGACTGAACCGATTACAAGGATCTACATATAACCTTCTCCCGGGGGGACAGAACAACAGAAAAGTGGGTGAAGGGAGACGTCAGACAGGGTAAGATATGACAAAAATAATAATTTATAAATTATCAAGGGCTCATGAGGGAGTGGAGAGTGGGGAGGGAGAGGAAAAATAAAGAGCGGATGCCAGGGGCTTAAGTGGAGAGCCAATGTTTTGAGAATGATAAGGGTAACGAATGTACAAATATGCTTTACACAATAGATGTATGTATGGATTGTGATAAGAGTTGTCTGAACCCCTAATAAAATGATTAAAAAATAATAAAAGAATGAATGAAAAGGTAAACACTGAAGAGCGTTATGACAAATGAGAAGGTATGCACCAGGCCTAGGAAGGTTTTGGGGGAAATGGTGATCATTCTATTTAGTGGGCAACTATACTAAAGACATACCCTTGTCCCCAAAGCTATGTTTGGTGACAGCAGGAGAGAGGCCACTACAATCCCCCATTGCCGTGGAGTTGATTTCAACTCATAACAACCCTAAAAGCGAAAGCAGCGCTGCTCCTTTGGGTTTCTGAGACTGGAAATCTTTCTGGGAGTAGACAGCTTCATCTATCTCCAAAGGAGTGGCTACAGGTTTGAACTGCTGACTTCGTAGCCAATGCTACACCGACTGCACAAGTCTGGAAAATGCAGAGCCCTGGATTGTTTTTGCCATTCAGCACCAGAGAATTTTATCCCAGGAAAAGGCATTTGAGGTGTTTTTCCTTTTTTAAAAAATACCATTTATTAGGTTTAAAAAGGAAGCTGCAAAATTGAATTCAATGATTCTTCAAACATCTACAAAATGTAACATTGGTCCAACTTCATTAATTGTCATGTTTACGACTCATAAATATTTCATTACACTTAAAACAAGTGAAAGGTGATCCTTTTCTTGCTTTGTAAGGATTTCCAAGAAATCACAGCCAGTTTCAAAGTAAATGAGCCAAATGATTTCAGTGCCAAGTTACAATTCCTCTCCCTCCCAAAACTGTATCACAGATCCACATTACCGTATTTCCTATAGTGTAGCGTCTCCATACATTAAGAGTTGGAAGCGCCCGTAAAGTTTTCAGTAGTACAGACAGACATTTGGGGGGAAAACGAAAAATGAAACCCTACCTCAAACTTCAAAATAGTAACTGCCATAGTAAAACAACAATAGGGACATACGTATGTCCAAGTTGCGGAGTTCCTCCATAGGAGACAAAGCAAAGGGTCTTCTCCCATCAGGAGTGGCAGCCCTGGGGGCAGTTCTAATGGGTCACAGACAGTTTCTTTGCACTGGGATGATTCAATGGTACAAAACAGCAGCTGCATTTAAGGACGTCGGAATAGTGACAGCACTGGGAGGTTGGCTGTGTTGTGGGAAGATGGTGAACTAAGACCTGAATTTCATTTCTGGCTCAATTACCAAATGAGTGGCTCTCAATTGCTTGACTGCTCTGCTAGTAATTTGAAAACTTCTTGCAACTTCCTGGCTCTCTGAAAGCTAGGAATAAAGTTGCTATCAAGTGGTGTTTCCCCCTTATCTTCTCTCCTCCAGCCTTTCTCATCTGTTCGATAATGATCTAATTTCCTGGGTGAAATTCCTTCCTACTTAAAGTATCTGTAGACATTTCTGTTTCTCAGAACCAGGGATCCTCAAACTTTTAAACAGGGGACCAGTTCACTGTCCCTCAGATCCATTGGAGGGCCGGACTATAGTTAGAAAAAAAAACTATGAACAAATTCCTATGCACACTGCACATATCTTATTTTGAAGGAAAAAAACAACGGAGCAAAAACACCCAGCGGGCAGGATAAATGTCCTCGGTGGGCCGCATGTGGCCGGCGGGACCCCGTTTGAGGACACCTCCAACCAATGCTGATTGAGACGTTAGTATTATTGGTGCAGTTATTATTACTGCTGCAATTATGTCTCACTAGTCTTGAGAACAGGCTTTTGTCTTAGACAGCCTACTCTCTATGCCCCGAGCTCCGTATGGTGAATGGTGTAGGGATGGCAAGTTCATCTCATGGACGAGTGTACTGACTCCTTTTTTGTGCAGGGCAGGAGTCCTCTGGAGATTCCTTCAGTTGAGTCAGAAAGCATCTTCCGGCTCGTTCTCAGTACAGAGCCTCAAAGGGCTGCTTCCAGTGTGTAGGAGACAACATTGCACGTGAAATCCACTGGTCGTTTCTGACCTCATGGAAAAAGTGCTTGCTGAATAAACTAGAACCACCTTTTGTTGAACTTGGTCCTGTTCAGAATAGAGCACATCCCCCTTATCTTTCTGCTATCAGCCACGGTTGCGATTTGAAAGTCAGAGCAAGTAAACTAAGGGTGAGAACACACTAAGGAGAAATTTATTTTCTGGTTTGCTTCACATAGAGGATGATAAAAAAATTAATCTGATGAGGGAAACATTAAGGCAAGTAAAGTGGTATGTAAGATGGGGCTTCAAGTTTATGGAATTTTCCCATTATCTTTCAATTCCATGTTTCTACAAACTTTTTGAAGCCCCTTCCTGTAATACCGATATGATTTATATAGTCTCTTATAGAAAGTGTCTCTAATCCAAGCCAAGTTTATGTCTCTACAGTGGATCTACCCCAATTATATTAATGTAGTGCAGAATGAAGGAGAGACTTTGCCATTCTATAAAGCTAGACACAGGACATTGATAAGGTGGTGCTTTCGTGGGTGGGTTAGAAATGAGGCCTATTACTGTAAGGGCTTTTAAGGTTTTTGTTTTTAATCATAGGATCCTTAAGCCTGGAAGTTCTCAAGGGGCCTGAGGCTTCCGCCCTCTTCCTGTACCTAACAGTCCTCAGCCTAATCATCATCACTTCTTTCTCTCAGAGAGTTGCTTCGAAGTAGCTAATTTTTGCTTTTCTTTTATCTGAAACATACTCCCACACCCACTTTCATCACTGTTCATCTATAATTTGCATATATGTTTTTAATTGGCTTACTCGTGCTCCCTCTCTTAATTGGATTTTTATTTTCTGTGGCTTTTAAGGACAGCTACCTAATCTTGAGTTGAGCTGGTTCATCAGGCCATCATTTCACCTACACAACTTACATGGCTAGGAGCCCTGGTGAAGCAGTGCTTATGAATGGAGCTACTGGCTCCAAAGTCAGCAGTTCAAAACCCCAGCATAGTGTTTCTGCATCGGGCTTCTAACCACAACATGGGCAATTTGAAGCCAACAGCCACTTTATGGCAGAAATATGAAGTGTTGGAAACTCAGGGGCAGTTCTACCCTGTCCTACAGGGTTTCTATGAGTCAGAACCCTTGATAACACCAAGTTCGAGTTGGCAGGCCTCAAAGATCTGGGCAAACACAGTTATTTCATGCTGTTCTTTCTTTCCTTTCTTTGAAATAAAAATGTTGAACTTTTGAACTTGTATTACTCGTCCTGAAACATTAACTTTGTCTGCTTGTGAATTAATATTATCCACTTGGGAGACTGCTGAGGTTTTCCACTCCCATAGAGTTACTGGCCCAGAAACCCACAGGACCAGTTCTACCCTGTCCTATTGGATCGCTATGAGTCGGCATGGACTCGATGGCCGTGAGTGACCTGTGTATGCGGAGCCCTGGGGGACAATGGTTCCAGGGGTCCGTGGATAATAACCTCAAGATTCAGTCTCCCAGCAGCCCCTCTGCACAGAGAGGTGATAGTTCTAAAGGTTTGGGGTTGCTATGAGTTGATTGACTTGTATATTAACGCTTGTGAATAATTCCCTTGTGTTAAAAATGAGTATCTTGGGATTTGGGGTTTCGGCAATTTTGTAGTACTGATCTTGCTCCCAGTCTGTCAAAACCCCACTGTTACTGAGTCCATTCCAACCCATAATGACTGTCTAGGACAGGACAGAACGTGCCCCTTCAGGTTTCCAAGACTCCACATTGTCATGCAAGCAAACAGCCTCCTCTTTCTCCAGCAGAGCCCTGGGCGTTCTAACAGGTCCTTATACAACCAGGATTCCTTTGTCCTCCCTTCGTAAACAGGTAGAAAATAGAAAATATTTCCTAAGTAGTTTTCAGACATAACATAATTTGCAGCACAGAATGTTGATCTATGATAGAAAGTTAAGGAACAATTTGGGCCTAGAATCACCCTTGCCTTCTATCTCTGGGCAGTGCCCTAGGGAGGAATTCAAGTAGAGCTCTGTGTTCTTGCTAAATGAATAAAACTAGAAACACACAAACAAAAAAACCAACCAGATTAGAGCGGGGACAGCCTAAGGCAGCTGGGATTGAGAAGATACGAGTGTAGGAAATAAGGACTCTCTGAAGAGAAGCAGCTCCAGAAAGCAATTCTATTCATTGTCTTGTTCTCTAAGCAGATTTGTTTTCTTTTCTTTAGGGGTTTCTCTAGGGTGTACAAGAGGCACCCTTGCCTTATCCCTGATATAGGGAAAGCAATAAGTTAAAAATATATATGTATATCATCACCAAATGGATGTTATTCTAGATTCAAGATGTGTTAGCATTTGAAAATGGGAAATGCAGTGTGCCTGTGGAAGGTTAGAAGAGAGAAGGCAAGCAAACTAGCACACAGACTTGCCTTTCTCAGTAGGCACAGTTTATTGATAAACTCAGTATTACTTTGTGCTAGACTTTCTCAGCCAGCCAGGAATAGAAGGAAAAATTCTCAACCCGCTAAGAGTCATCTACAGGAAAATAGTAACAAATAGAACTTGTCATGGCAAAACAAAACGTTCCTTATATCAGGAACAGGGCAAGAATGACTCCTATGATCATGTCTATTAAGAGTTTTATTGTCGCGCTCTGCCAATGCAATAAAACATGAAAAAGGGTAAGTTTTCACAGAGATTAGAAAAGAAGGAAAAGCAACAGAAGTTTTTCTTTTAATTAATTTATTTTGTTTTAGGTTTTCGACAACATATACCAATTCAGCAATCTCTACATGTACAATTCAATGGAATTGATGGCATTCTTTGAATTGTGCAACCATCCTCACTTTCTTTTCTGAAATTTTCTTCCAGATTAACATAAACTCACAGTTCAGAAACCACACTCCCTGCCATCAAGTCCATTTTTGACTCAGAGTCAAATAGACCGAGTAGAACTGCCCCTGTGGTTTCTTTACAGGAGCAGAGAGCCTCAGTGTTTTCCTGTGGAATGGCTGCTGGGTTCGAACTGCTGACTTCTGGTTACCAGTCCGACACATGATCCACTATGCCAACCAGGGTTCCTAACAAACTCACTCGCCCCTACATTTTAAATTTAATCCTTCGAATTGCTGTTTCCAATTAACATCTGATGCTAGTTGTTATTAGATGCCCTCACGCTGGTTCTGACGTATTGTGACCCTACATACAAACACTGCCCTGTCTTGTGCTATCCTCACAATGGTGAGGTTTGAACCTACTCTTGCAGCTGCTGTGCCAGTACATTTTGTAGCTGGCAGAGGGGCTTCCTCTCTGTTCTTTTCCTCCTGCCTTTCTGTTTTACCAAGCATGATGCCTTTTTCCTGGGACTGGTCTCTCCTGATAACATGCACAAAGTAGATGAGACTAACAACGCTCCTGAAGAGCATGTTTGATTGTGCTTCTTCCGAGACACATTTCTTGGTCTTTTGACCATCCATGGCGCTCTCAATATTCTTGGCCAGCATCATAGTTCAAATGCACTCCTTCTTCTTCAGTCTTCCTTGTTCAATGTCCACCTTTCACATGCTAAGTGGTTATTGAAAAGACTATTGAGTCAGGCAGAACTCAGTCCTCCAAATGCCGGCCTTGCTCTTAACATTTTAAAGAGGTCTTGGCAGCAAAGTTGCCTAATGCGAAGCATCTTTTGATCACTTGACTGCTGCTTCCATGACCATTGATTGTAGATCCAAGCAAGATGATCCTTGACAACTTCAAATTTCTTTCCACGTATCATGCTGCTATCTGTTGGTCCCGTAGTGAGGATTTTGGTTTTCTTTACATTGAGTTAAAATCCATACTGAAGGCCACAGTCTTTGATCTTCATCCGCGAGTGCTTCAAGCCCCACCCTCTTCCAGCAAGAAGATTGTGTCATCTGCATATTGAAGGTTGGTAATAAGCCTTCCTGCAATCCTGATGTCAAGTTCTTCTTCAGATTATTCAATCAGCATGCAAATTGAGCCAGTATGGTGAAAGGATACAACCTTGACATATTTTCCTGAGTTTAAATCACTTGGCATACCCTAGTTCTGTTTACAAAACTGCCTTTTAATCCATATACAGGTTGTGCATGAGTACAATTAAGTGTTCTGAAAATCTCATTATTGCCAACGCTATCCAGTTTGTTATGATCCACGCAGTCAAATGTCTTTGCATGATCAATAAAACACAAGTTAATTTTCTACTGATATTCTCTCCTTTAGCTAAGATTCATCTGACATCAGCAATGATATTCCTTTTTCTGTATCTTGCTTGAGTTTCTGGCAGCTTCCTGTTAACGACTGTTGACTGATCTTCAGGAAAATTTTACTTGTTTGTGATATTAATGATAGTGTTCCATAATTTTCACATTCTGTTGGATCACCTTTCTTTGGAATGTACACAAATATGGATTTTCTAAATTTCTTGGCTTACACTAGTGAGTGCTTCATCAGCTTGTTGAAACATTTCAATTGGCATTCCATCCAATTCCTGGAGCTTTGATTTTCACTAATGACTTCGGTGAAGCGTGGACTTCTTTCAGTACCATAGAGTTTTGATCACACTACCTCTAAGTGTGAATTAGTTGACTGTCAACCAATTCTTTTGGGTACATGTGGTAATCTGTTGTCCATTTGAGACTATTAAGAATGAAGGGGTGGAGTTTAGCCTGTCAAGCAGGTTGCAGTTTGATGACATCATTTGGAGGCACTATGCAGATAAATAGTTCGCTGGAGGCGGGACACTCACTTACTCCCTGGGAGACATTCCTGTTGACAAGGTACATGGAACTATGCTAGAGCCCTGGAGTAGGAGGAGCCATGTGGAGACCCAGGCCAGTGTTGAGAAGCTCATACTGCCACAAGATCTTCCACCCACTGGGCTGTGATCGTCCTGCATTCGGTGTCATTGCATGTATTTCATGAATCTAAAGAGGGCTTTATAGATTGGTATCAGATATATGGGCTGATATTGAGCTTATGGACTTGATCTGGACTGGGCTGGGATGTTTTCTCAATATACAATTGCTCTTGTATATAAAGCTCTTTCTTATACACATGTGACTGTCCATGAATTTGTTTCTCTAGTCAACTCAGACTACTGCAGTACAGTAATTCTTTGTATTCCTTCCACTGCCTTTTGATGCTTCCCATATTGTTCAATATTTTCCCATAGAATCTTTCAATATTACAACTCAAGGCTTAAATTTTTCCTCAGTTCTTTAAGCTTGAGGTATGCTGAACATGTTCTTCCTTTTTGGCTTTCTAACTCCAGGTCTTTGCATTTTTTATTAAAATACTTTATTCTATGTTAAATAGCTGCTCTTTGAAATTTTCTGTTTAGCTTTCTTACCTCATCATTTCTTCCATTTGCTTTAATTGCTTTAAGACAAAGAGCAAATGTCAGAGTTTCCTCTGATATTTGCTTTGATCTTTTCTTTCTTTTTTGTCTTATTAATGACCTTTTGCTTTCTTCATGTATGAGGTTCTTGATGTCATCTCACAGCTCGTCAAGTCTTCTGTCATTAGTAGTCAGGGAGTCGAATCTATTCTTGAGATGTTCTCAAAATTTTAGTGTGATATGCTCAAGATTGTATTTTGGCTCTCAGGCTTGTTTTAACTGAACAACATCGGAGCAGTTGATGTTCTGTTCCATAGTTAGCCTCTGGCCTCATTTTGGCTGCTGCATTGAGCTTCCACATTCTTTTTTCCACAATGTAGACAGTTTGATGCCTGTGCATGAAATCTGTCCAGGTCTAAGTAAATAACCACTGTTTATGTTGTTGAAAAGTAGTATTTGCAATGAGGAAATTTGGGGTCTTGAAAAATTCTATCGTGCAATCTCCACTATTGCTTCTGTCACCAAGATCATATTTTCTAATAAGTGTTCCTTTCTCTTTATCTCCAACTTTTGCATTCCAATCACCAATAATTATCAATGTACCTTGATTTCAGATTTGAAAATTTTCAGACTGAAGAATTTGGTATATTTCTTCAGTTTCTTCAGCACTACCGTACGTGGTTGTTGTGTAAAATTAAATAATTGTATTAGGTAGGTTCCCTCATATGTGTATTGATAATATCCTAGCATATTCAGCATTTACACCAAGAAATATCATGGAGTATTCATTTCATAATGAATGAAACGTCATTTTTTTCTTGAAATGGTCATTTCCAGCATAGTAAATTATATGATTGTATGATAAAAAAACCTGTCAATACCTGTCCATTCTAACTCACTACTGCCTAGGATATTGATCTTGATGCCTTCCATTTCATGTTCGGAGCCTTTCAATTTTCCTAGATTCTTTGTGCATACTTTATACATTCCACATTATGATTATTAAAAAGTGTTTATAGCTGTTTTTCCCTCATTTTGAATCCTGGCACATTAGCAAATGACAGTCCTTACGGCTTTCCTTGTCCCCGTGGTTCTGTTTTACTTCGCTTTGAGAAGGCGACACTTCCTCGTTCATGTTTTGAGCGCCTTCAGCTTGTGGGGCTCACCGTGGGTACTCTACGTCACTGTGCTCCGTTGCTGTTCATAAGGTTTTCCATGCACCTGACCATATTACGCTGCTATCTACAAGGTTCTAAGTAACTAATCACGCAGAAGTGGATGGCCTACTCCTCTTCATAGTGCATTCTTAGTTGGGCCACTTGGGTGAACCAGGTTTACCTTGTGTGACCTTGCTGGTATTTGTGGAACTGATGACATGGTTTAGAGCATACGAGCAACACAGGAGGCAGACTGATAGGTAAGTGGTGGCATCCTGTATAGAGAGCTCTGAAGAGAAAGGAATACTTGAGGCAAACACGGTTTACTAATTAAACTATACTAAGATTTCAGGTGGTAATTTTGACTTGAGGTTTACAGATTATGTCAAGGCAGTATTTTCAGAGATCCGTATAGCTTCCATGGCTTCATAAAGTCTAGAATCCAAGAGACTTTGAAGTTCTTTTCTGCATAAGAGAAACGTCTTTATTCACAGATCATGAATATGAAATCCTAAGTTGCTGGGAGAAAAAAATACTGGTGCTATTTAGTGGATTTATCAAGGTCACTATTTAAAATGTCCGGTGTATCTATTCCAAAACCAAACTCACTGCCATCACCTCAATTCTGACTCACAGAGGCCTTGACCCTACTGGACAGAGCAGAATTGCATCTTTGGGTTTCCAAGGCTGTAACTCTTTAGGGGAGTAAAAAGTCTCATCTTTCTCCTGAGGAGCAGCTGATGGTTTCAAACTGCTGTCCTTTCTGTTAGCAGTCCAAGGTACAACCCACCATGCCACCAGAGCTCCTTTTCGATATAGGAGTAGCACACATTTATTTTTAAACATTTAGTATATCAATAAATTAACAAAGATCATGAAATATTTACTGATAAAGTTAACAAATTATGTTTCAGAACTATGAGTTGAAAATAACACGATAATGCAATGAGACGTTAAAGAAGGTGAGTGGAGAAGAATACTATGCCGATGTCTCAAAGATAAATTGTCTTCAAGCTTCCCTCTAGAGCTCATGCAACCCCAAGAAGAATCCCAACATGATTTTCTTTTGTAGAAACTGACCAAGATTCATTCTAGAATATATATTAAATGTCAAGTCCTAGCATAGTTAAAAACCAAACCAAAAAATCACTTCCATTGAGATGATGTTACTCATGATGACCCTGTGTAGGATTTCTGAGGCTGTAATCTGTGTGAGAGCACAGAGCCTGATCTTTCTCTGACACAGCAATGGGTGCCTTTGAACTGCTGACCTTGCAGTTAGCAGTCCAATTCTGATCTGAAAGCAACATAGGATAACTAAAACAATTTTGAAAAAGAGAAAGAACTTTGGGGGACTTATATTAACAAGACATAGTGCTCTTGTTGTAAGAATAACATATAAATCAATAAAAGAAATTAAGAGTACAGACAAACACCCACATATGTCTTCCAACAGAAATTAATGTTTATGCCATGGCAGTAGTGTGAATATACTCCAAAATTCAATGGGAAGAAAAAAGTATTTTCAACCAGTGATTGAACACTGGGAATTGAACATCCCAAATGGAGAAAAATAAACAAACTTGGACTCCTTAGCACACATAAGCCTTTTCAAATAGAACATATTTATAAACAAAAGTTAAAACTCTTAAACTTTAGAAACAAATATAAGTCAAATATTTTTTTCAAGCTAAAGTCAGCAGATTCCTTTAATAGGAAACCCAAACCACTAATCAGCAACGGGAAAATTAATAAATTGGTTTCATTAATGTTATAATCTTTCTCTCTTGGTAAGATAGCATTATCAAAATGAAGGGGAAGCCATAGACTAAGTGTTATTATTTTGCTACATAACCATTATATATAAAGAAAACCCACAATTCAATAATAACACAATTTTTAAATTGGAACAAGATTTGAAGAGGTTTTAAAAAGAGATATATGAATGAATAATGCTCACGTGACAAATTCTCAATGTTATTAATCAACACAGAAATAGAAATTAAAGCTACTCTGAGATACCACGATATACCCATTCCCAAAACCAAAACTCACTACCACTGAGGTGATTTCAATTCCACAGCGATCCCATTTATAGGGTTTCCAAGACTGTAAATCCTTACGGGAGCAGACAGCCTCATTATTCTCCTAAGGAGCAGCTGGATTTGAAGCAATAACCTTATAGTAAGCAGTCCAATATTTACCCATCAATGCCACCAGGGTTCCCCACTAGAATAGTCAGATGAGAGGCAGACATAGCAAGAGTTGGCAGAGATACAGAGCAACAGAAACTCTCATACATTGTTAGCAGGAATGCAAAATGGGTGCCATTGTTTGGAAAAACAGCTCGACAGTTTTCTATTCATTTATCATCAATCCCACTTCTAAATAAATACCTAAGTTAAATGAACACAGATGTCTATACAAAGATTTGTATTTCATAGCCACTTTATTTATAATAAACAACTAGAAAAGCCCACATTTCATCCATAGATAAGAGGATAAACACATTGTACTATGGCCACAAAGTGAAATTGTATTCAACAGTAACAATAAATTAATTAATGGTACGTGTTGCCATAATTAATGGTGATGTGGTCAAATCTCAAAAGCAGGTTGAGAAAAAAAAGCCAGACGTAAGATGGTACATATTATGTGATTATGTTAGTATGAAATACCAGAAAAGTCAAAACTATGTATATAGAGAGTTAATAATGCTCTGTCCCAGATGGAGTACGAAACACAAATCAAGTTTATGAGGTGATGGAAATATTTTGTTTTGATTGTTAAATGGGTGTATATGTGTCCTAGAATGTATTACATGTAAAACATATAAAACATTTATATATTGTGCTGTATATAAATTATACCTGAAGGTTGGCAGTTCAAACCCAGCAACTGTTGTATGAAAGAAAGTTGAGGCTGTCTGCTCCCATGGATTTACAGCCTTGGAAACCCTATGGAGTTGGAATCAGCTGGATGGCAGTGGGTTGAGAACGGACTTATCTTGTTGCCCTCTCTTCTCGTGTTCATTTTGTACATGAAATTAGTTATTTCATATGTAACTAACAGCTGGTTTGAGCGATAACAATTCTTATGCAAAAGTATACATTGTGTATAGACATATTTTGGGGGGAAGGACTTAAATAATTACTCTTTGCTCTTGCATCCCTCTGTAATTTTTTAGCAGAAAAAATACTTTATTGGTCTTGCCACACAACCCTGAATGATGACATTTATTAAAATCTAGGATACCCATGAGGAAGTAGCTGAATAGGCAGTGAGCAGTATGAGTGTCAAGCTGCACATTTTTATCCCATAGCCCCAAACTCCTAAACGTATCTGATTGGACTGGCTTAGGTCTGTGTCAATCAGTTATGGCCAAAAGAACGGGCTCACAGATTAGAACCAGAATTGCTGAGAAGCCCCACCCCACTGACTGGAGGAGTTCCCCTAAAAGAGATATGCTATCTGAGAAGACATTCCCAGACTTTGTTTCACCCCACGATTACCCAGAGCACATGGGTAATGTTGTATGACATTCATACCAATGTATGACTCTGAAGACGCCCCTACAGACAGTCGCAAGCTCTTTCATTAACTTTCTAACCAAAATCAACCCCAATTCACACTGAAAATAGAATGTACAGATCATGTCAATGTGTCTTTCAAGTCTGCCATCTTTTGGCTACATGCGTTTCTCTTGTACATGTGTTGTGATTTTTTAAAATCATTTTATTGGGGGCTCATACAATTCTTATCACAGTCCATACATACATCCATTGTGTCAAACACATATGTACATTTGTTGCCATCATCATTCTCAAAACATTTGCTTTCTACTTGAGCCCTTAATATCAACTCTTCATTTTCCCCCTCCCTCCCTGCTCCCCCCTCCCTCATAAACCCTTGATAATTTATACATTATTATTATTTTGTCATATTTTACACTGTCTGTTGTCTCCCTTCACCCACTTTTCTGTTGTCCATCCCACAGGGAGGAGGTTATATGTAGATCCTTGTAATAGGTTCCCCCTTTCCACCCCACCTCCCCTCCACCCTCCTATTATCACCACTCTCACCACTGGTCCTGAAGGGATCATCTGCCCTGGATTCCCTGTGTTTCCAGTTCTTATCTGTACCAGTGTACATGCCCTGGTCTAGCCAGATTTGTAAGGTAGAAATGGGATCATGATAGTGAGGGGAGGAAGCATGTAAGAACCAGAGGAAAGTTGTATGTTGTGGTTCTTTACTCTTTTCTTCAACTCATGAAGGAACCAAATCATCATAGCAATGCATTTTATGTCCAATAGGGCACAGAGAAAGAAGGAGAACACCCAAAGAATATTAGTAATTCCTAGTCCAAAAGGAAAGTAGACAGAGTTATCCAGTTTGGGGCCACTCACCGCATGAACATAGATGTGAGAGGTATAGTTCTTGATTCTACAGGTGAAATTTGTGACCCAATCCATCATCATCTCTTCAGTTAAAACTTCATCTTGTCTGGTTTAATTGCTTGGTATAGCTCTGTGCCCCTAGGGGTCCTATTTGTAGAATTTTACATGAGTTTTCATTTATCTTTAACCCTATACATAAGGAAACTAGATACCTCAATAAAATCTTTGAATCCTATCCAAAGATTGGACACTAACAGTGTTTGAGTCAACATCAACATTTTCAACTAACACTACGAGTGTTATTAAAACATTTTAACTGCAAAGAGTACACATTCGTTATAAAAAAAAGTTCAGTCCTGAAATGCATAAAAAAACAAAACAACTGTACAGCAAAAATTCTCTCTTCATTGTTCCTCTGCCTCTAGTCTGAATTCCCAGAGACATCCATTGTCAATAGATGAATGTGAATTTTTAGAGGTCTTTTTGGAAGTATATACAAATATGTGTGCCCTTTGATATATGGCTCAGGACTGTTGCTCTTGCTGCCTTTGATATCTATTTACAAGCACCGAAATGACCAAAGTGTAAGCAGTGGGAGGTAAATGTGCACAAGCAAAGCACTTGGTTAATTTGGTTAATCAACTCTATCATAAGGAGCCTGGCCCTGGCTATGAAACACGCTGCGAATTCCCAGCAGGGAGAAAGGAGGAAGCTGGTGATGGGGGAAATTAAGTGATCATCACACCCCATTGAGTCTGATTCATGCTGTTGTCCATGTCTGAGGGGTCTGATTGGAAGGGATGAAGTGGGCAACAGTTTCATGTGCTTCAGGAAAGCAGTGGTTCTTGATTTTAGTCTTAGTTCAGGAAGATTCAGGAAGGATGATTGAAAAGATTTTAAGAACATGAACGGCGTGGAATAACGATCTCCGTGGCAGGCTCAGAGCCTGACAGACAGGGGCCCAGCATCTGAGTTAATTTATTCCTGACAGTGATCCTAGAGAAGGCAGGTATTCAATTAGCAAAGTACCATCAGTAGAATGGAATCCTGAAACTTTGAGGGACGCAGGTTAAGATTGCAATTCTTATTCAATCTTTAAAAATACTTAAAACTTTTTTTCAATAGGTTTAGGTGCAAAGAAAAGTTGCAAAGATAATACAGTGTTTCCTAATATTTATATCCCGTTTCTCCTATCATTAACAACTAATATCAGTAGATTTCCATTTTACCATACTTTGGGCATGCTGTCAGGAGACACCGGTCCCTGGAGAAGGACATCATGTTTGATAAAAAGAGGATGGTCCTAAATGAGATGGATTGATACAGTGGCTGCATCGATGGGCTCAAGGGGAGGAACAATTGTGAGGATGGTGCAGGACCGGGCAGTGTTTGCTTCTGTGTTGCATAAAGTCACCATGGGTCGGAACCTACTCGATGGCCCCTAACAACAACAACATTAGTAGGATATATTTTTCACAATGAATGAGTCAGTACTGGTACATTATTAATAAAGTTTCTACATTTTTCAGATTCCCTTAGTTTTAAAATTAATGTCATTTTCTTTTCCAGGATCCCGCATTTAATGTTGGCCTGTTTCCTTAGACTTTTCTTGGGTGACAACACTTTCAGATATGCCTTGTATTTGATGACCCTGACAGTTCTAAGGAGTGTCGGTCAGGTATTTTATAGTGCCCCACACTGGGGATTTATCTGACATGTTTTTCATAACTCTACTGGGGCAATTTCTCATGGTGAATGTAAGTCTTCCTCATCTAATGGTAGCGTTAGAATTCTCCAGTGCAACGTTATTCTTGTTTTCCTCCTTTTCAAACTATATTGGTAAATAGTGGGGAATATGTTCCAATTCCGTGAAGTCCAAATATCTACATACATTTTTGGAATTCAGCACAGATTTATCTTTTCTCTTTATCTACTCAATCATTTATTTTTATTAGGGTGGATTCATCAATATCTATTATGTATTGGAATGATAGTCAAATAATACATAGGCATTGAAACTCTTTCATTGGCCCCCATGTCCATTTGACATACAATTACTATTTGTGTTTGTGTATTTGGGGGCACACTCATAATTTTGGGTACTACGATACGCCCTGGCACTTCTTGTGTATGTATTGCCCCAACCCTTTAGATTGTTCAAGGGGCCTTGGTTCCCTTTATTAGGAACCAAGATCTGGGTGTTAATTGTATGCTTTGGTGATTGGGTATCATTGTCCCTAGTTCCTCTCAGCTGATATCCAGGAAATACATGTATGTATTCTAACTTGTGTGTATACACATTATCTAATTCATCTCTTTAAGAGGTACATATGCTTATGTCTCGATCTATGGTAAGCCAAACATGAGTTCCTACTGATGTCTGTAACTCTCATCCATTACACGGTTCATTCGATCCTTATTGTCTTGCTTGTCTTAGTCTTCCGCTCCAGTATTGAGAAACTTAGCTTACATCATTTGCCATCCATTTAGTTAGTCATTCAATACCAAGTGGCATGTATAGTTGTTTTCTGAGTTATTAACCTTCTTTCTATTGGAAACACTTTTCAACAAGTATACAGTGTTTAGGTACAGTTCTTTTTGTCTTTGGTTTTATGAACTTCACTCATTTCCAAAGTTGCTTAGGTCAGATTCTTTTTACCCACCATCTTCAGTGAAGCAGTTTCATATTTTGTGACACTGTTGGACTCTTGGTCTTAGGCTGCATTCTACCCTGGGATCCCCCGATCCCTCGGTGATGTTTCTTTAGATCCATATGCATCTTTTGATTGTAGTGTTTGATGGAGTTTGACAACGGGATCTTGTGAAACACCCACATTTACAATATTTTAGAGTAGTTTTATGTTCAACAATCCCCAGTGCTTTACCTATTTAACCCTCTCTGCCCTTCCATCACCAAGCTTTTAGCAACCATTCATGTCTTTACCATCTCTATTGTTTTGCCTGTTCCAAAGTGTAATAAAAATGGAACCATCCAATACAGTCTTCTCCAGGTGGGCTTCTTTTGCATAGAATTGCATTTAAGCTTTGTTAATGTCTTTACCTGAGTTGATGATTCATGTCTTTTATCAGTGACAGGTGCCCTGGCATAGTGGTTACATGTTGGGCCGCTAAGGGCAAGGTCGGCATTTTGAACTAAAAGCTGCTCTGAGGGAAAAAGATGAAGCGTTCTATCCCCGCAAAGAGTTATAGTCTGAAACCCACAGGGACAGCTCTGGCCTGCCCGGTGGGGTCACCATCAGTCAGAATGAACTCTGTAGCAGGGAGTTTGGTTTGGAGTCTGAGAAGACCACTGCACATGTCACACCGCTTGTGTATTCTTTATTGAAGGTTGTTTCTAGTCTGGGGTGATTCTGTATAATGCTGCTACAAATATTCACATGCAGGTTTTTGTGTAATCTTATGTTTTTCAATGAGCTGGAAATATGTCTAGGAGCATGATTGCTGTATTGTATGATTAGACTATGCTTTGCTTTGCAAGCAAGAGCCAAACTGTCTTCCAAAGTTGATGTAGCATTTTGCATTTCCACTAGCTATGAGTTTTCTTGGTGCTGTACATAGTCTATGTTACACAGCAACAACTTTGATTTATGTTTTTCTCAGTCTGTCCAAGGAGAAAGATGTATGTTAAAGTTTTCCATTATTATCGTAATTCTGTCCATTTCTCCTAATTTATAGCAGATTTTACTTTATGCATCCGATGACACGTTATCTCATGCATGAAATGTCATGACAACTTTATAGTCATTGTGAAATATAGTTTTTGACAGGACATCTTTGTCCCGTTTAATAATTTTGCTTTAGTTTCTATAATTTTTGTTACTGATACTGTGCTTTTTTTACTGGTACTATGCTTTGTTTTGTATTGGCCTAGTATTTTTGTCCACTTTGAAATCATTTAACATATTTTTCTATTTGGTAATTTTGTACCATGTGGGTTTGGGGGAAAGCATCACTTAGGAGAAGTTCTGTACTTTTTAAAAACACAACTTGAGACTTCATATTTAAGGAGAGTGATATTCTCAATTACATTATAACCTATGCAGTAACATTTCTCCATCTTACTTTTTGATTTCTCTCTCTCACATTTCTTTTCTTTCTGTATAATGCCTTTTACTATGATTATATTTTCTTTGCTTTTATCTTTTCTAACATTTTGTAGAGCTGATATGCTATTGTTTTTCACCAATGGTAACTTTAATTTGAGAACCTTTCTTTTTTAAAAAATCATTGTATTGGGGGCTCGTACAACTCTTATCACAATCCGTACATACTTACATTGCGTCAAGCACATTTGTACATTTGTTGCCATCATCATTCTGAAAACATTTTCTTTCTACTTGAGACCTTGGTATCAGCTCCTCATTTTTTCCCCTTCCTTCCCCACCCTCCCTCCCTCATGAACCCTTGATAATTTATAAATTATTATTGTCATGTATCGGTCAGAACTTTTCTTCCACCTATGGATGGCAAACGCATGATGTCATTCTCTCCTCTTCTGCTGAGGATCTTATAAATAGAATAGCTCCTATTTAACCTGGACCAGACCTCGACAAAACCTCTTATCAGTCATTGCCTATTAAGAAGGCTCGGAATCTATTTGCTGAGCTGCGTTCCATTGTTTAGTGAATGAAGACGGTGGGTCCCAAACTATGCAGCTCATGGACATTGCTTGACATTGCTCCTGAACAACTTAAGTGTGAAGGTTGAGGTTGGGGTGTGTGTGTGGGGGTGGGGTGGGGTGGAGGACGGTATGAGCTCGTGTTGTATAAAGATCCCAGGTGATTTCAACACATAAGAAAGTGTGTTAATTATTGAGTTTAAACTCAATTTTTTTTCACCAGTGCTTTAAAGCTTTATGTTCAAACCCCAGTTGAGAATTTGTATTTTCACCCCACTGATACAGAACCAGTATCTGCATGTTAGCAAGATCTACACTGATACTGAATCAGCATCTGCAGTTTAACAAGCTCTCCAGGTGAGTCATGTATAAACTGGTTGGAAGCTCAGTTTTGTCCCTCTGTTCCCATTTCTCTGTCTTTGGTAATGCAATGAAGATCCTATAAATAGGGTAGCTCCTACTTAACCTGGACATGATCTCAACAAAACCTCTAGACAGCCATTGCCTATTAACAATGACTTAGACCTTTGTAAGGTTAGGTCTAAGACCGTTCTTGCTTTTTCTCTGTCGCTCTCTTTTCCTCCCTATCTTTTCACCCACCACTACTTATCTTCTAGTTTAGAAACAAGTTTGGAAAGCTGCATCTTTCTCTCTTCATTTGGTTGGTTCTGGTCAACTCAGGACTCGCCATTCAAGTCAGGTCAAATAGGCATCAGTTGCAAGTTTGGGAGTCCGCACATCTCGCTGGTCTTCAGACCCTCTGAACCTTTCTCTCTCTGTCTCTCATCCCTCATCCCTGTTGGTTAAATCTGTGGTGATGACTCGGGTGTTCACACAACTTCCTAAACATCAGACTGCAATCCCAAGGAAATGGCAAGGGGCCACATGTGACCACATTTGGCTGCACAAAGGAGGAGACTCCAACTCCACATCTGCCTAGGATAAGTTCAGGATTATGGGCTGATTAGGGAAGTTAGCAGGTTATACAATGTTAAAGATAAAGAAATACTGTCTGCAGTGCCTCATCTCAACCATGCTGGCAGGTATCTCTGTCTCTCCTCTGGCCCTTAGCTTCTCAGCTGCATGATTTCTGAGCCTCTGCTGCATTATTTGGACCAGGAAGCTAATTCACTGCTCTGTCTCATGGTCTTGGCACTTCTCCTTTGCTCTGTCTCCTGGTCTCAATTCTGAATGTTCAAAGTACCATGGACTGTCAAATCAACAAACAAAGCCACTGATTCTGCCGCCACAGGCAACAGTCCTTCCAGGCAGGAATTTTGCACACACTGTGCTGGTGCTTCGTCTTTTCTTGGTGATTGGGAGAATCGTCTGTTCCTTCTTCTGAGATGACTCACTTTTATACCCAGCAGAATGGCACAACTGACTAATCTCTGAGCTTCAATCTTCTACACCTTATTTGCATGCTCCCATCCTACCACTGGGTAGGAACTAGAAAGGCTTTGGGTAGAAGTAGCCATACCTAGTAATTACACTTCATTGTGCATGTATTCCTCTTCTCTATCATCACTATTTTCTGTGAACGAGGTCAACTTATACCAATGAAATCTACCCAAACCCAGTCTATCTCCTGATTGCTTCTCCTCCTCTACTTCCACTCAACAAGTGGACCCAAGTGGTCGCCACAGGAAGCATCCCAGGTTTTCTGTTCACAGGCCCTCTATAACTTTGAGTCACAGAAGGGTTTTCTCTGATGAACACCAATTTTTCCTGCTTCAATGCATCCAATGGCAAATTGCTGGCTTAAAATTGAAAAAGGCACTCATGTTTTTCCTCCATGCGGATCTTTCTCTCAAACTTAAATCTGTTCTTTTAGCAGTTCAAAAAAGGACTGCATGCCTTTTCAAAGGCAAATTGCCTGCCTCCAAAGGTTCTGGGTGGGGCTCAAGTTTCCACCTCAGCCCTTACACTCAGAAACAAATAAACAAAATCACTACCATGGAGTCATTTCCAACTTAGAAGGACCCTATAGGACAGGACAGAATTGCCCCCTGTTGATTTTTGAGACACTAATGCTTATGGGAGTAGAAAGGCTCATCTTTCTCCCACAGAGTGGTGGTTTCAAACTGCTGACCTTACAGTTGGCAGCCTAACAAGTAACTGCCACACCACCAGGGCTCCCCTAATACACCAATACTCCACATAGGCTTAAAGTAAGAAACCTATCCTTCTGGACCAATTATTACACCCTCACACCCTTTAGCATATCCAATCAAATAAAAATGCTTTTAACTTTATGTAACTTGATACTTACAGCAGGAGAATTGCAGTCTCATCAACCAATGTTATCTTCCATACATAAAGATTACAAAGGCTGCCCTTTAGTAAGCACTTACTCTGTGTCAAGTATTACACCAACAATTTTAGTTCATTTATCTCTACTATTCATACAAAATCTGTAAGGTAGCAGTCCCACTTGACAGGTGAAGAGTTTCAAATGCACAACCACATTGTTAATGTTGGACGCCATTGAGTCAGCTCCTACTATAGCAGCCTGTGCACAACACGGGGAAACACTGCACACTCCTGTGCAGTCCTCACTAATTTTCTGATGATTGAGTCCACTGACGCAGCCACTGTATCAATCTATCAGAACCCCAATTCAAACTAATTCTCATTTTAGAAACCAAAAATGCTTTCCCCCTTAAAAATAGAACTAATATAGATAGCCATGATATTCTCAATTGCCTCATGTGAAAATTGGGAATAAGGAAGCCTGAAGAAAAATCTATGCATTTGAAATGACGGCATTCTGGTGCTGGTGAAGAATATTGAAAGTAGCATGGGTTGTCAAAAGAACAAACAAATCTGTTCTGGGTGATGTACAACCAGAATGCTCCTTAGAGGCAAGGATGTAAGACTTTGTCTCATGTACTTTGAACATGTTGGGAAGAGAGGCCAGTCCCTGGAGCAGGACAGCATGTTTGGTAAAGTAGGGACAGCACAGACGGGCCTTGATGAGATGGATTGACACAATGGCTGCCACAATGGGCTCAAACATCAGAAAATTAGTAAGGACGGGGCAGGACCAGTCAGTGTTCACTCTGTGGTGCATAGGGTTACTATGAGTTGGAACCAACTCAACGTCGTCTAACACCACAACCACCAAGTATGGGCAGGGGGCAGGGTTACAAGCTCTCTATAATCCTGTGACCGATTGTGCAGGTACATTTGCTGTCGCCTTTGGGTGGGAGAACAAGGGCTGTGCGGGTGGTGGGGTGGGGGTGGGGGAGGAAGTAATCAAACACAAACAACCACTTAAAAATAAGAAAGCAAAAAAAAATAGGAGAAAACAATTAATTACAAGGAAAGAACATTTATAACTAAAAAGAAAAGGAAATAAAAACAAAGAAAGGGAAAAAGAAAAAAAATACCATAAACAAAAATGGGGATGAGGGGGGTGTGGATGAAAAGAGAAAAACAGGCAAACAAACCTATTAGAGAAAGAAAAAGAAGCGAAGAGAGAAAGAAAAAAAGAGGAAAACTGAAAGCAGCCCAATAACTGGCCAGTGAGGCATGCGGCCAAGGAAAGAGAACGAGAGGTTGGGGGAGGGGGGGGATGATGAAAAAGACAAAAAGGAGACAACTGGGCACACTCAGCTGGCGTGAGATGAGAGGATGGCGTTCATATGTTTCCAAATGCAAGGGTGGTACATAGCTGGCGCCTGGTTTGTGAGACAACTGGGCACATTCAGCTGGCTACCTTCTACCTCAGGTGGAGCAGGACTTGTGCCTATGGGAGTGGATGTCACTGGCCTCCGGGTGAGTGAGGGGAGGGCTGGACACCATTCTATCACCAGCATGGTGTTGGGTGTCAGGAACAAGGGGCCCCAGTCACTAGTATGAGTTCTCGCGCTGACCTGGCAAACCTACTAGCCATTTCTCTGGGGAAAGAGGAAGCTGTCTGCTCCTGAAAGCATGGACAGCCACGCAAGGCCCGTGCAGCGTTGCTATGGGTCAGAATAAATTCTCAGGTTGTGAGCTTTTCGGTTCTCAGTTCCTCACCTTCCCTGCGCCTCTCCTCTCACCTCGTGTTCCCTCTTGGCCCACGAACATCAGTTTTAAGGAGTTTTCTCTCTACCTGGAAGTGGAAGATGACGACAAGGAGGAGGAGGAGAAGTACTAATGCTGCTTACTTTGTAGAGCGGTGCCCTATAGTGAGAGCAGACCGAATACCTGGCGTTTCTAATTGGAGCAGGGACTGGGTTGTATAGACATTTTCTTTCTACTCATAAGGGCATCTTATAAACCTTCAGTAGCTTTTTGTTTTTCCTCATACAAACCTTCTGTCATAATTGTATCAATTCCTCCCAGATTTTGGCATGCGTTGTCTTGCCCATTTTAGTTCTGGAAGAAGAATGTGAGTTTTTAATATTTTCTATGGAAGAATTGCCTTCCCTCCAAATGCAGTTAGTTCAATTTAGTTTCCATACTTGGCACAGATGTTCCTTTCTTGAGCAAGGTCTGTTATGACCTTATGGATCTTGTCAATCAAAAAACAGATCCGTTTTCCTTCCGGTCTTGTTCTGGTTTCCAGGAAGCTCCAGGGCATACTTATGGCCCCCCAGTGGGTTTGCTGCAAAGACCTCCCTTCTGGTGACAGGTGACGAGAGCCTGACCCCTGGCCAGGTATGTATGTTCTTACAGCCATGTCCAAAAGCAAGAAAGGCAGTCTTATCCCCAAGTGTCTTTTTATCAGAGACAAAAACCTGCCCTAGGAGCTTCCCAGCAGTTTTCTCCTGGAATTCCATTTGCCACAGTGAGGTCACATGTCTGAGTGTGTGAGAGAGCCTATTTCAGCATTTTCAGCTCCTGCTGTGTGTGCATGTCACGGCAGAGGGTGGTTTGTGGATCATGGAAGAAGAGGAGAGTGAAAGACTATGACATAAGCCACGAACAGCCCTCACGACTAGCCCGTGAAAATCATTCCTGTGCTCCCTGTTAGGAAGTTATACTGGATACTGAGCACCACAAATCAAAGTTGTCTCTATGTAAGAAATGTCCATTTATTTTCTATCCTAGCATTGATGCTCCATTCCTGAGCAAGATCAGTTATCATTGTATGGATCTTGTCAATCAAACAATAGATCAGTTTGGGTTCTGGCTTTGTCATGGTGTCCAGGAAGCTTCAAGACATAATCACGACCTCCTAGTGGCAGGCGTTAATGTGCCCTGGTGGTGCTGTGGGTCAGGCTGGGCTGGGCTGCTTGTCTGCAAGGTCGTCAGGTAGACTCCTCCACCACTGCTCAGGAGAAAGGGGAAGCTGTCTGGTCTCATAGAGACTTAGAATTTTGGAAATCCACTAGAGTAGTTCTACTCTGTCCAAATAAGAGTCGAAATCAACTTGATGGCTGTGGGTTTGGTTGTACGGTTTCAGGATATGCTAGACATGTATTTTGCATTTAGCTCATCTTAGTTTCTCCACCTTTCATTTTCCCCTAAACCGTCTTTACTTAATTCATTTTGACCTGTTTTTATATTTTCACAAATATTCTTGAATCCTAACTCCTTTTGGAACAAGGCCAGAACTGAATAACAATTAATTAACTACTGATGGTTTTATAACCTGGTATTAAATTATATTTGAGAATTGGGACTAGGTCTTGCTGATCTTTGTATATCTCCTCTGTTTCCCCGTATGTAGTAGCACCCACTAGATGTTTGTGAAATTGAATTGATGTATCCCGGGGGCTATTTGAATCCACCAATCCTCTACATTTGGCCCTCTTTGTATGTTCTAAGGGATTTTAGGATTACAGATATCTACCAGTTGGTCTGTGCTCATGGACAGGTAATTAGAACCCAGTCATTCCCGTCTATGTGGTTCAATGTGCGAATTTCTGAACCAGCCTGAGATTAGTATATCAGAAACATGTTTAGGAGTATTGATCTGATTTGACTAAATAGGAACTCAGCCAAGCCAACACACAGCCGCGAGAGTCACCCTGGGCCTCCACAGCTGGAGACAGGCATAGGAAACTAGAAATTATTCAGTTGCAACCCCTCCAAACCATGTTTGACACGCTATTTATCTTCTTCCACTGAAAGTCTCTCTTTCCAAATAAATGGGGGTGGGTGATAGCTTGGGGGTTGTTTACCTTCTACTGAACAAACAAGTCTGAATTAGGAATTAGAATCAGTGAGTCTAAAATGATGAACGCGCTTACCCCGGCATTACTTAGAAAATGGGAAAAATAAATTAGATTACTGCTTGGCAGGACTCGTTGGTTTGGAGAGCAGCAGGGCCTTAATTGCAGGTCTAAAGCCACACAGCCCCGTTTTTCTTCAGCACAAGGTAGGGCCTTCCTCGTGGCAATGGGAGGCAGCGGCTTCCCTCAGAGAGTGCTGTGGTTTTGCAGTAAGTCCATGAAGGCCCAGTGAGCGAGATGGGGCCTGCAATGTGCCCTCTAATGGCACGTGGATGCCACCCTTTCACCCTTTCATAAGCCCTGCCATTCTTACCTGGTATCTTGTTCACCATGTTTATGGTCCTGGGTAGCCCCAGGGCACGTCTTTTTTGTTCCCGGACACGTTAGCAGCAGCAGCCCCACGAGAGAGGCTGTGAAGTGCATGAAAGGCTTCTTATTTCCTGGGCAGAGTAAACAGGATGTTCGACTCCATCAACAGCTGTCCTTGCTGTGCTATAGTCTTTAGGAAGAACACAGCAACATAATGCGGTTTGCTTGAGATTCTAATTAAAATGAGGCACTTGTCTCCTGCCTCAGCAAAATGAAATTATGGAACAAGACTTACAAGCAGCAAGGACTCATTTCAACAGTGTAACTAGCCTGGAAAATTAGAGTCCAGAAGCAACAAAGTTCGCTTTCAGAAGCAGAGGACTTGAGGCACCCGTAGGTCCCGGCCTTCACAAAAAGTGCACGTGCGTCCGTGGCCCTGACTGTGCACACAGAATGGGAGGCCGTGGCCTCTAAATAAATAAAATTCCTATCAGAGCAACAGAACACATGTTAATACTGATGTGTGAGATGATGCACTAGAAGGTTACTCAGATGCCAGCCTCTAGTTACATGACACCGGCTGACCTTTTAGGCAAAACCACCTGATAATTAGGTCCGTTTGTTACTCCTGAAATGACCGCTCTGGCTGAGGTCCAAGGTACACTGGTTGCATCTTGCCTCATCAATATCATTTGACATGTTCATAAGGAATGGCACCCCTTGTTGCCAGAGAGTCCTCGGCCTTTTGGATATTTGAAAAACGGACTCTATAACAGACCGAAAGGCAAAAAGAGGGCAGGAACACAGGGTCACTTAGAGCAGAACAAATTTTTCGTGGGCAGGAGCAAACTATTTGGTAGCAGAGTTTACTGAAAACATTGGCCATGATACCTTCTAGATGGCAAACAGTGAGTGTGTTGTCCATTGATTCTCAAAAGAACCCCGTGGTGGGTTGTCATTGTCGTTCCTATTCAACAAATGAGCAAGGTTCCATTGAAAAAGGTTAAATAACCTGCTCAAGGTCCCCCAACGAATCCGTGGCAGTCATAAAGCTTGAATCCAGGCAGCCTCTTCCAGATGCTGGGTTGTTAAATATTAACGTCAGTAGCTGAAATTTATACAACACTTGCTTTGTGGGGGACATGGTTCTGATGCTTTCCATGAAAAGAAAAACTCAATCTTCTCATGGACTTTACAAGATCAGTATCACAATTAACCCCATTTTATCAGTAAGATGGATGAAGGTTATGGAGGTCAAAACACAGACCCCCAGGTCATGTACTTGCTCAATGTCGAAGCCAAGCCCAGCGGTGCCAGAGACTGATTGGATTCTCTCTGCACTGTGCCATCTGCACCCTTAGCTGGCTTTCACACCTTTACCAGAGGTCTGCGTAAGCTGTGTTTTGTCGGTCTTGAATCTCACCATTGCTTCTCTATCTTCTTTATTAAGTCCATGAAAAGCCATTGATTGCTAGAGACTTTTCATCTAGGTCCTTTGTATTCGCTTCTGCCTCTCTGTTGTGGTTGACAGCTGTCAACTGAGAGAAAGAAGGAAGGAGGTGAGATAAGGCTTAAGGCCAGGAGAGCATTACTGGACATAGACATTTGGAAACTGCTTCTCATTTATGAACTGTAAATGGTTTCCTGGTTTGGCCTTAGCTATTGCTTAGCTATAGACTGAAAGGGCAACTCTTTCATCTACATCGCAGCGATCAGGTGTATGACAGGTTTGCTACCATAGCTGAGAGCTAGGAAATCAAATGACTTGAAGAATTTAATAAATGAAAATGTTGCCTGAGCTGGGTCCACAAAAACCTGAAGGCCAACTGGTCCCAGCAACTAACCCATCATAGAATGCTGAGACCAGGGGATGCCCCAACTGGTCCCAGAGGGAGTGGGAGGTGGGGTAGCAAAAGACAATGCTCATAAAGATGCCAATGAATTAGATAATCATAGAGACTGGATGGATTAGATTGGGTATCTACACCCGTGTGGCTCAAAAATTACCTAGCAAGGCCGAAGTCCTTGCAGAAACCCCTCGATCATATACAATATGCAAAAGTAAACCACAGATGATGTCAGTGCTGAGATTAGTTCTGGATAATGAATTGCAAATGTAGGTCCAAGGCTGAAGAAGCAAATATAATTCACAACTTGTCATGGCTTGGTGACTTTGACAAAGGTATAGAAGCACTGATGAAATTGTATCACAGAGTATATATATATATATATATATATATATATATACACATATATATAAGTATACATATACATATATATATAAGTGTATATATATATATATTCATCTGATCCTCCCTCCATTTTCTCAGGTTATAATTTCTCTTTATATCAAGTGTTAGATGCTATACTTTGCTCAGGTTGTGGAATTCAGGTCCTGTCTCTACTGAATAACCATACTTTATCAGGTACCTACAGGGTTGGAGTAAATTAATATGGCCCTTCTAACCATCATTGCTTATGTGATGGATGTACTATAATTCCACACTCTATTCCTGGGGCTATAATCCTGCTTTGGAGGGCAATCTCTACTAATAGACAAGATTAGAGTGGGATTAAGGAGTTAGTAGAGAATATAAACCAGATTACATTCTTTGTTTCCTGGGTGGGGTACAGGGCGGGCATCTTTAGACTCTACTTTACTAGCGGGTGTGACTTAAGATGCCACCCTTTGTTTTCGTATAGATAAGGTCTGCTAAAAGACAAAACACCCCAAAAAACAAGCCACCCCCATCAAAGCCATTCTTCTGTTCCCTGGCTGAGCTTTGGTAGAAGCAAGATATGCTTTGACTTTCAGACACTTTGGCTTCTGGCTCTGGACCCTGCAGTTGACCCCTCTCTGCCTGACCTTTGGATTTGGGATGTAACTGCACCCCAAAACATGTGAGACGTGTCTTTAAAGTTCTGAAAGTTTCTGGGAGATGTTGCAGCAAATCGTTGGCTCAGGGACATGAGGGAATATATTCAAGTTGGTTGTGACCCATCATGATCACAACAGAATGAAACATTGCACAATACTGTACCATCCTTAAAATTGTTCCTATGCCAGGGCTCATTTTTACAGCCACCGTGTCAATCCACGTCATTGAGGGCCTTCCTTTCTCTCACTGCCCCTCCACTTTACCAATCATGGTGCCCTTCTCCAGAGACGGGTCTCTCCTCACAGCATGTCCAACGTGTGAAAGATGAAGTCCTGCCATCCTTACCTCTAAGGAGCACTCTGGCCATGCTTCTTCCAAGACAGATCTGTTTGCTCTTTTAGCATTCCATGATTTTTCCAATATTCTCCAGCACCACAGTTCAAGTTCATCAATTCTTCAAGAGGAGTGGAGATGGATGGGGGAATGAAATGGAATAACATTTTGGAAGAAGTGAACATTTGAGACATTTTTAATCTCCAACTAGTCCCAACTCCTTAGTACTAGTCTCGTATTAATTCTTCTAAAAAACATGCAGACACCAACTCCATGTTTTAAAGACATTTTCACATTTAATCTTCCTGGCAACCCTCATAGATGGGCAACTAAACAAAACAAGTAATTCTAGTTCAAAGTAGCCCTGGAGAACAGGGTTAACTGCCCCTGTGGGTTTCTGAGGCTGTAACTCTTTATAGGAGGAGAGAGCCTCATCTTTCTCCTGTGGAGCATCTGGTGGTTTCAAATGGCTGACTTTGCCATTAGCAGTCCAACGCATAACCACTATGCCACCATTTTTGAATGAAAGACACTGTGGTTTTGTGAGATTGGGTAACTTGCCTGTGTACTCAGTGTCAGAATTGGCATGTCAATTGTTTCAATATTTCTAACATATTACTCTGAATACCTTAGATGTGAATTTGGAGAACCACTTGGGGGTGGCAGGAATATGATTGAGGGAGCTCTTCTGTAAGAACGGTGGCCCTGGCTTCAAATGGTAAAAGCAATTTCACTCTATCTAAGGATGTATTTGCACATGGTCCTCAAGAATGTTCAATACCTACAGACTTGTTTAGAACATGAATTAAGGGGTTTAATTAAACTAAATATTAGTCAATAAAACAATGTGTAAATAAACTATTAAACTATGATTCAATTTTAATATGGACCATTGGGCAGCCATTCAAGAGAATGAGGTAGTCTTCCACTTAAGACTCAAAACCATATCGCAAATAGCATGTATGCTGTGATTGCTGTGATCCCATTTATGTTTTCTAAAGCTATGTGTATATGTACATTCCCGTCCTATAGGGAAGGACCTGAAAGGAGGATCATGTTTCCTTGGGAAAGGATGTTAGTTTGAAAATGATTGACATCGGTAAAAGTGGAAATGGAAAGAGGAGAAAACTTACACATTTTGCTCTGTGTAATGGCTATGATTTGTGTCAACTTGGCTGGGCCAGGACTCTCAGTGGTTTGCCCATCAAGACTTAGTAATCCTTTCGGGATGGGCTCTCCTTGGAGGTGTGGCCTGCTCCCAACAGAAGTGGATGCTGTGGAGTGGAAAAGCTTGTTTGCTTTTTGGTGAGTCTGAAGACTAGCTTGTTATTAGTCAGTGGCCTGCTGTATTGTTTGCTGATTCTGGGAGTCTTTGGCAGCCTGCCATCTTGTATATCAACCTGGGTTAATTCATTTCTGCAGCCAGAAGTCTGCCATTTGACTTGCCAACCTGCTTCATCAGCCCCTGCAGCTATGTGAGTCAGGAGAAGCCTCCAGCCTGACATCTGACCCATGGACTTGGAGCTTCCTTTCTCTACAACTGTGTGAATCTTTTCCTTGCTATGAAATTCTCTGCACGTATGCGCCCCCAAACTTCACTAGTTTCGCTTCGATAGAGGACTCAGCCTAAGATACTCTACAAAATTATACAAATGGAGAAAAGTTACTCATTACCTTCTTAAGTAATTAAATAAAGGAGAAATTTTACATACTATAGTCATCAGGCAAGTATGTATGCTTTCATAAGCTTTTAAGGTATTCTAAATACAAAATATTTCCTCTTTTACAGCTGTGTGTGCAAATTCTTTTCAAATTTTTGAATAACCTTTAGCCACTTTATACAATACCTAAATCACACATTTATAATTCATATTAATTCCTTGTTAATAAGGAGATTTTTTTTGTTGAAAGGCCTATGGAAACAATTAGTCCAGTGAACTAGTAAAACACGTGAACAGCAGCTTCCACAACTCGGAGACCAGAAGAATGAGATGATGCCTGGCTACCACTGTCAACTGCTACAGAAAGGATTATGTTAGAAGGCCTGGGATAGAGAGTTAGAAAAATGTAGGACAAAAACCCAAATCAACAAACAGAGCCGGCTCATTGGTTGGAAAGAGACTGGGGGAGCTGCGTTCCTCAGTCATCCTTCAAGTCTGGAACTGAACTCACTCCTGGGTTCAACTCTGTGTTAGACAGGGTGCTCTAGAGAGACAAAACCAGATTGCTGATAAGTTTATATATTTAATTATAAAGACAATTAGATATATAACACAAGAAATGAACTGTTAAGTTATATACAGATAGATATATAATACAAGAAATGAACAGTTAAATTATAAAGCAGTACAAATGGCTCAGTGCAACTCACTTCCGTGAGAGAGTTGTGAGATACTAGCAGTCCTTCAAGTCTAGTCTGCTGCCAGGTCTTCCTCTATATATAGAGAGAGCTAGGCTAACTCAGCACAACAGCCAACCACAAGGCAGATGACCAACTGTCAGCCAGGTCACCAACCACCAGTCCCCAGCTCCAGAGATGTCTTAAAGGGACCTCAACTTACAGTGACAGTTCACAGGCTAGGCGTCCCACAGGTAATGTAGCCTGTAAATTGAGGCACAGAACAAGCAAGGCAGCCGCACACTGGTCCGATGATCAAAGAGTGAGAGACAAGAAAGGCAAGGCTCACTGAGCCATTTATCTCTCTGCCCTTCAGTTAATCCCACTTGTGTTTATCAGTCAGGCTGACACAATAAACTATCTCAAACTCATCAACCATTTAAGATCAAAGGAGCGGCATTTACTCAAGGACAAAATAGGACAAACCAATTGATGAGATGGAACAAAATGTTAATGAATTATTGAATTAGTAAACCCGATGATCTGTTCTGTAAACCTTCACCCAATTCATAAATTGGGTTGTTTGTTTGTTTGTTTTTGTTTTAAAGAGAGAGAGCCTGTAACACAGGGAATCCAAGATAGATAAACCCTCAGGGCCAACAAGGAGAATAGAGATACCAGTAGGATTAGGGATGGTGGGGGGAGAAAGGAGGAACTGATCAGAAGGATCAACCTAGAACGCCCTCCCAGGGGGATGAATAATGGAGAAGTGGGGGAGGGGTGATGGAGGATGATATAAGATATGTAAGTAATAATCTGTAACTTACAAAGGATTTGTGAGGGAGGATGGGTGGGGGAAGGGGGGGAAGAAATGGGGAGCTGATATCAGGGGCTCAAGTGGAAAGAGAATGCTTTCAAAATGATGATGGTGGCATATGTGCAAATGTGCTTGACACACTGAATGAATGTATGGATTGTGGTAAGAGATGTAAGAGCCCCCAATGAAAGTATTTTTTTAAAATAATAAAAAATAAATAAAAAGAGAGAGAGAGTCTTGGTTTTGTCCTATAATGGATTGCAATGAAGGAACAACAATGTCAACAAATAACATATGGGTGGGGGGGCGGAGCGCAGCACTTTGGTCATTTCCAGTTCTCTCTCTCTTTTTTTTTTCCTCTCAGTTCTTTGTTCAGTATTTTCACAAAAGAAGCGTGTAATTTGGGAAAGTTGTATGGATCACTAGAGTCAGTGGCCATTGGCCCAGGGAAGACAAAGTAGGGAACTCGTTGCCCTAAATTTTGAGAATTCGTTGTAGGAATACTGAAATTTCACTGCAGACTCTGAAAGTATGCATTCAGTCTTCTCACTGGAGCCTCAGATTTAGAGAAGAGACACGAAACAGATCAGCTTCTCCAGAAGGAGAGCCGTGGCCTAGAATGTGCCTCCCCAGGCATTCGCAGAATCCATATTCATGGGCATTCAGCAGGTTGGGAAAGATTTACCTGATGGTTTTGCCTTTAAGCCAGGAATAATGGACCACTTGGGCTAGATCTCAGCTCCCAGGAAGCTTTGGAAACTGGTGTTGGAGGTGTTATCCGGAGAAGACAGGAAGGTCATGGAACACGAAGAAGGTCAGACCATTTTGTTTCACCCCAAAGTGGAAAATGTCTTTTTCTAGTTGCATAAACAGCAGATCTAAGATCTGTCTATTATGCTACCCGAGGGGCAGTCCAAATTGACTAAAAGATAGCTGAAATGATCAGGCAGCGCGGGCCACCATCTCATTATTTTGATGGCGCGAACATGGCCTTTAACAACACGTTGTCACTGTCACATTTGTCTCAGGGATCTCAAATGATGATGGCTATTATTTTGCATTTTTGAACATCTGTCTGGCTCTCTGACACGGTCTACATACAAATTAAAATAATAATCAGAATTCAGCTTAGTGGCTCATCCAGCATTTGTCCAGGGTAATCTTATAACCCATAATGACACACCTCTACCTCTACCCCCACCCCTCATCCCCATTAGGTCAGTTCTCAAAGCTGTGGAGAAAACATTTGTAGCAATAGTGCTTATTGTTTTTCAAATGTGAAATCTTTAAACAAACAAGTAGAAGGTGCCCTTTCAGACATAATTCCTCAGCACACAGAGGAGATGCTGCTTGGGTTGTACCTGAAGGATGAAGACTTGTACATACACATAGCTCCCTCTTAGCAGTTCTAACACCAGCAGGCTTCTTACCCCCTAAATTTGGCTTTTGTTTGCTTTGCTAATTATATTCCCCCTACTATGCAATTATCAATTTGCCCATCCTGTTTTACTTTATCCTATTACCCATGGAAGTATCATCAATTTAAGGCTATTATCTCCTGGGGGGTCATCATTTGCAACCTTTGTACATTGTAAGTCAGAGGGGGGCTATTGGAGACTCAGACGAGGAAAGGCAGCGGGTGCCGGGGTAGACTGGGGTGGTGCTGGGTCCGTGAAGAAGTCTCACTCTCCACGTGGAAGCAGCAGCTGTGATTTCTGGCTGGTGGCCCTCCTGCACAGCCGTCTCCCAGGTGGGGCTTGTGTGCTTCTCTGAGGCGGGCAGATTTCAGCAGAGCTTCCACACTAAGGCGGCAGGAAGAAAGGCTTGGTGAGCTCCTTCCGACAACCAGCCAGTGAAAACTCAATGGGTCATCCTGGTGTGATGCACGGCTCCTCCTGGTTCCTTCTGCTGTGCCCAGGACCACTCTTCTTCAGGATGGCTCCGGGGCTGCCAGCAACAATGGCTCCATGGGGTGGTAAGAGGGGATGGTGCAGACAGGATCATCGCCATCCTCCAGCAGGAATGTACAGGAGTCTCTCCAGTCTCGATGACTCTAGACAACCTGAAGGGGCAGGAAGACACACAGCAGATGCTAGAGCATTCCAGGACCAGGCAGCATCAAGGCAAGACACCTTCAACTTGCCCCCTTTGAACAAGGCTGCTTTCGTTGGCCAATGAGGTCAGGGCTGCTTCCCTCTTATCTATTTTGTTCAGTGCTGAATGGTGTGCCACAGGGTTTCTTAAAATGTACATGATGATGGTAAATACAGATTAAAATAACGTGCTGAGAAGCCAAACCTATTAACTCACCTTGAGGCCCTTGCCCTGGTGGAGAAGCCAGGCAGAACAAATGGTCCTGTAATGCTCCGAGCCAAAAGCCCCCAGGGGGAAGACTTCTGAGATCAGCATGTGTGGAAGAATTAACTACACACTCTCTTTAATGTTCATCAGAATTGAACACTGCTAATTTACAGCACTTCAGCAATTTGGGGCCCCTTAGAGTCTTTCCAATTATGCTAGTGGGGAGGTGACTGAGCCGTGGTCCTCACGGTGAGACTAGGGAAGCAGAACTTAGCAATAGCGTCCTGGGGTACCATCACACCATCCCAATTAACCACATTGTTCCCTTCATTCTTCCAGCCTGAACTCTGGGCACTCAGCATCTCCTTTGTCCTGGCTTCCCTACCAGCCACGGTGGAGAGGCCGAGCAGTCCCAAGGCCAACCCTGGGAGCCGAGCATGTGCAACCTTATATTTCTAGTTAAAAAGCAATAAATCTTAAGTCAGGTAATGAATTCCATTTTGAGTAATCTCATTATGGACATCTATTCAAAGAGTCTATATAGCAGAGGCCGAATGACTGGAAAACCTAGGATAATGTGTTGGCTTTTTTCCCTGTGCCAGATTAACAGTGGCGGCCTTTTAAAGGAGGCTTCATTTAGGCTCTCTTATTATCAGAGATATTATACAGGCTGGCACTGGGGCCTGAGTGCAGTGGCATTGCGGAGATAACTCCCACTGTTGGATCAATGGCTGGCATAATTCCACCATTAAGGAGCTGTGAGCAGCACTGCAGGCGTATGCTGGAGGCCCCAGTGCCTGTGCTCTGGGGGAGCCTGAAGAAGGCTTGGAAAGGAGAAGCAGATTCTGGGGCGGCTCAAGAGGCTTTCGGGTCTGGATGAGGGGAAGGGACTTGT
>NW_022103899.1:30219877-30238791 GCF_000313985.2 Echinops telfairi | reverse complement strand
TGAGACGATGGCCTTTAAACTCCCTGCCACTGAGTCCACACTGATGCATAGCGACCATACAGAGCAGGGTAGACCTGTCCCTGTCAGTGTCTGAGACTAGGACGTTTCCAGGAGCAGAAAGCCACTCCCACTGCAGCTGGTGTTTCAAAGAGCCAACCTCGAGGATGGTAGCCCAATGCTCACCTGTCTGTCAGCAGTCAACAGACCTATAAGGCAAATAGTAACCTGGAAGGCAGTCACTCTTTAGGGCAACTCGGGCTGCGTGGGGTGAAAAGGGCAGCCTTTGCCCAAGATGATGCTCAGAGAGCAGGACGGGATGGGCACAAAGGGCGAAGTAGTGGGAGTGGGGAACACAGGAGGAAGTGACAAGCAGCTGTTACCTTGGGGGGATTGAGAGCTATGTCGCACATCGAAACGTGTCTGAATTGTTGGATGGAAAATCAACTTGCTCGGTAAACGTTCACCCAGACCACAGTAAAAAGATAAAGCTTCCTCAGGTCCCACAAAGAGCCACCGAATCAGAATTTACATTTGCAGCACCATTCCTGGGGGATACAAGTACCCAATAGAAATAGAGGCAAACGGTCAAGTCACTAAGAAGACAGGTTCCATGGGAAGGTTTTTAGGTAGGTAGACTCCTTTGAGCCTCGGTTTCCTCAATTACAAAATCAGCATCTGAACAGTATGTACCTCCCAGAGATGTACAAGCAATAAATAAAGGAATGTAGGTGAGGCAGTGAACTCGTATTATCCAATTAAAACTCATTAACTTTACTGGAAATTGAACCGCCCTCCCGAATAGACAAGAAAATGAAACAAAATTCTCCACGGACTTCAGAGGGGCGTAATGTAAAAGGCAATAAATAAACAAATACTCAGAAAAATATCTCTTTAGCAAATTGGTAAGGAGCGTGTCATATCATTCCTATGTGGGACCTTAAGCTATTTAGCGGTTGGAGCCTTTAACATCACCATCCCCCACCCACACACACCACTGTTTTCTGCTGTGTCACCAGGTTTTCCTCCACTGAGCAATTCTTTCGGGCTGCCTTTATTCTGCTTCACCTAAAGAACAACTTCATACAGTGCATTTTGTTTCTCAGCTCCCCCACCTCCTGTTGCCTTGGCAGTCACCTCAGTGGCTGTAAAAATGTGCTCTTTGCTTGATTCAAACCTATGCTCACACTGCCCCCTAGGGCATCTACTCGGTCATGGCCCTAAAAATAAATAAGGGGGGGAAATCCTCTCTGAGTGTGGGTGTAGTTGGCTCTGAGAGAGAGCAAGAGCAGAAGCCTGTTCCCGTCTGTAGCGCATTGGCGAGGTGGCTGGGCCACGCTGTATGTTCAGTACTAGCCATCTGCACCAGTCCAGGGTCGGACTCTGAGACATCTGCAGCCAGGCTGTGCATCTTCCCAATGTCAGGAATAAAGGCATTGACTACCTTGAGGGCAGTGGTAACCAGCGTGTCAAATGAAACCTGAGAGGGGCCGATCAGCTCCCATAGAATACCCTCCAAACCTTCAGAGAGTGGAGGCATGGGAGGAGGGGTAAAGTTAACCACGGGGGGCATCATTAATTCAGTCATCAAATAATTATTGACGGGGCTACCTCCTGCCAGGCAGTGCGCCAAAGACTTGAGCTTAGCAGAGACCGAGAGACAAAGAAAGCTCAGCTGCGGAAGCTAACATTCTTGTCTCTCTCGGCGGCTCCTTGGCCTGGGGGACAGATGGCTCCCCTTGGCACTGCCCGGCCCAGGGCAGCCCTTGTGCCCTGGTCACGCCAAAGGCAGCTCACAGCCTGTTCTCTTTCATGGAGCCTCATGGATTTTTCTTTTTTTCCTTTTGTTTACAGTAGGATTCTGTTGCTGCAGCAGGTTGGTTTCATTTCTGTCTCCACTCTTTCCTGGTACCTCCAGAAGTCCTGCCAGGGCCATTAAGAAGAAGAATAGCAGTTACCATCTAATCAATTCCTACTCACGACACACCGCACCACCACCACCCCCTTGTGCCAAAGCAGCAAGTAGAGGACCAGGCCTTTCTACAGAGGTAAAGAGCCCTGGCCCCATGGGGGTGATGCTTTGGGCTGCCAACTACAAGGTCAGCTGTTCAAGACCACCAGCCATCCCATGGGAGAAAGACCAGGCTTGCTGCCCTGGTCAAGATTTACAGTCTTAGAAACGCACAGGGGCACTTTTACTCTGCCTGCTGGCATTGCTATGAGGTGGCATCCACCTCCTGTGGGTTCAAACTCCACCTTTCTGGTTCTTAGCCCAGTGTGTTAATGGTTTGTACCACCCAAATGCTACCCTGAAGGTCAACCCACCTTGTCAGCGTTGTCCTCCCCTCTCCTCGCTGCACGATTCCATGTGCCTTCTGTCTGAATGAGAGCGTCTTCCAAGGTAGTTGGAAATTTGCCTTTCTCCCAAACTCAAACCCTGCTGTGGGTGTTTAATGTGAGAACTGAACATTCAGCAATAGCCCAGTGAACCAGTTGCTGTTCACCCATGGGGTCCGCTGGTGTTTTAGAGTAGAAATCTATGAGGGGCCTTCAAAAACTTTGTGGAAAAATGGAATGAAAAGAGTTGAATTTTTTCCACGAACTTTTGGAAGCTGCCCTCACGCACTAGAGTCTTGATGAACTATGGCCTTTCAGAAGTGCATTGTCAATCACGCCTTTCTTCACAGGTTTCTGTGCTTCTGAGGTGATTTGGATCACGGCCTTCTGGGTAGAATCTGAGGGCTGGCACATTTGTGTCGTCTAACCATCCAGTCAATTCTGACTCATCATAGCCCTTCAAGGTCAAGGACATCAGCTCCATAGGGTCTCTGAGGCTGTGAACCTTCACAGACGCAGACTGCTTCTTCTTCTCCTGAGGAGTAGGTAGTGGGTTGGAACCAGAGACCTGGTGGTTACCAGTTCAATAATTAACCCATTGAGCCACCCAAGGGCCTCTGAATCTACAAGTCACAGTGCTGTGATTGCGATGCACCAGGAGCCAAACCCACCCCCCACCCCACCCCTGGGCAATTCAGCCTCCTGGTGACCCAACAGGGGGGGGGGCAAAATTGCTCCATAGGTTTTCTGAGGTTGTCAATCTTTAAAGGAGCAGACAGCCTCATCTTTATCCCAAAGAGCAGCTGGTGGGTTTGAGTTGATGACTTCCTGGTTAGCAGCCCACGCTTAGCCACTCACCTCCAGGACTCTTTGTGTCAGGAAGAGAAGCATTTGGCTTGGAAGGGGAAAAATAGCTTAAGAGCATATGTCTTACATCTAGAGAAGGGAAGAGAGCAATAAAGGAAGCTTCTTTGTGAGTCTAACCAAGCCATTTGTGAGTCTAACCAAGTTACTTGAGCCTCCAACCCCACCCCCTAAAGTCACTAATGTCTTCAGCTCAAAGGCTTTCTTTGGATCTCCCAACTTTCCATGTGCTCCTTCCTCCTAAGTCTTCGTCACTGTCTTTGTTCTGTGTTCTCCTAAATTTCCTTCTTCTGGGTCAGAACTCCCTCCTATATTGATTTTGGAGGGACACCGGCCTGGGCCTTGTATTCTTGGACTGCCCTGGAGATGGCTGGAGTCCCATTGCCTGCACTGCTACTCAAGGTCAGGCTTGCAAGTTACCACCCTGTGTCCTCGCTGACCCTTGGGCCCTTCGTGTGTACCCTTCCTGAGAGGATGCCCAAACAGACAGGAGGTTGGGGGGGGAGGGGGGCTGTACCCCAGCCCGGTGTGCCCGGACCTGTGTACACAACTTTGATGCTCTCCCCCGTCGCAGTTTCCTTCTCTCTCCTCCAGGAGATGGGACTGAGAACTGGTCATGAAAGACTAGTTCTTCTTAGTTACTGAATGCGCTTGCCCTTCTCATCAGCCAACCAGTCCGGATCTGTGAGTTGTACCTGAAGTGTCCCACCCTCTGTTGAGCCATCTCTGTCCTGCTCGTTGTGGACTGCCAGCACCAGGAATGCCTGGTTCCTGGCAAACCAAGTCCAACCCATTTCCTTCAAGAGGCTTTTGACTCATGGTGACCCTGTGTGTGGTACCGTAGACCAGTGCTCCATAGAGGTCGCAAGACAGCCTTTTGGGAAACAATCAGTAGGTCTTTCTACTGAGATGCGATGGGGTAGGTTTGAACCTCCAACCTTTCACCTAGTCATCCAGTGCTTACCCATTTGCACCACCCAGATACTCACTCCCCTGGTGTACAGTAGGCATCCAAGAAAGGAAATATACAGCTATATCTATGGGGCACTCACTATGTACCAAGTGCCACTCATTTCTGTTTAATTAATCTTCCTAACAATACCCAGTTCACATCTTAGAACACGAGACCCGGAGTCGAAATAAGTAGCCCATTGTTGCAGATCTGATCCATGGTGACCACAGAACTTAAACCCAGGGAGTGGAAGCCTTTATCCTCTCTGCTATGCTGCTTCCCTTTGGAGTAAGAGTCCCTATTTGAGAGCCTCTTGCTGCCTATTAAGAAGAGTCTGTGTGGTGTGGTTACTTACTGGGCTGCTAACTACAAGGTCAGCAGTTCATAACCACCAGCTGCTGTGAGGGGGAAAGACGAGGTTCTAGATTTAGAGTCTAGGAAACTCACAGGAGCAATTCTACTCAGCCCTGTAGGGTCATTATGAATAGGTACCGACTCAATGGCAGTGAGTTTGGTTTTTTGGTTTTGTCTCCTATCAGTATAACAAAACGGATAGCCAAAATCAAAGCTCCTTTTCTTCTCATTTTCGATGTTGGGTTGCTGATCTTGAGTTCAGTGGTTCGAAACCACCAGTTGTTCCTCAGGAGAAAGATGGGGCTTTCTACTCCTGTCAAGAGTTTTGGTCTCAGAAATCCACAAGGGAAGTTCTACTCTGTTCTATCGGGTCACTAGAAATCACCGCGGACTCAACGGCCATGTGTCTGGTTACTCTGCTGTTTGGTTGCGTCCAAGTCCTTTGGAAGGTTAGTGCTGAATCATCTTCCCCATCTCTTCTTCTTTGATACAGGCTTAGAGATTCCCCTCCTCACTCTGCCTCTGAACTCATGCCACAAGGAAGCCCCCCTGACAAGGCAAATGGCAACGTGTTTGATTTGTTTGAAGGGAGTCTAAAACTTGGCAGCAAACGAAATGCCCCAGCGACTGCAGCGGACCAGCAGCACCACCAAATGCTTGACGTGCTTGTCAATGGCTCCCTAACAAATGGCTTCATTTAGACTCTCTCCTCCATCCCAGGCTGTCAAAGGCCACGCTCCTGTACTCTCTTTCCTGTTCTGGAAAATGACACCGAGCCAGAATGAGACTGGAGGAAGCCAAGCAGACAGGAAATACCCTACTTGAGTGCGTGCGTGCGCTTGTGGAAGAGGTTTGGAAGACCACACATCCCTTAGGAAGACACTAGTTTGACACAAGTGAGACCAGCAATTATTCAGTCTCCTGTTGGTGGGAAGGCAGGTGGAGATTAGTGTCAAAATGAGCTTTGAGCGAAGAGGCCGGCAGGGTGGGGTCCTTCGACCAGGGCCCGTGGTGATGTCAGGCAAGCTCGGGACAGGATTTCCTGGAGCAAAGGCCGCAGAGTGGATGAAGCTTATTTTTAGGTGTTATTGATATTTTTAGTGAAAGTCCAACAGCCTCTCCATTTCGGGGAGAGGGGTAGTGGTGGAGGGGATGATTTCCTGAAGTTAGTCATTTCCTCTCTGCTGGTGCAAAGATCTAGCGGGGTTCCGATGTCACAGGAAGTGCCTGGTAACACTGCTGACATAATGGAAACTCACCCGGCTGGTGGGTCAGAGCACACAGAGTCCTTCCTGGACATGGGGCCAGGTGAGTGGAGGGGGGGGGAGAAGAGCAGGAGGGTGGCGCTTCCTGTTTTCGGTTCTAGGAAGACCTTTCAAGCTGCTCTGGAGAATAAATCACAAGGCCTGCTGGAGTAAGCAGCCGGGGCTGCAGACGCTGGAGAATGATTTGGTGGCAAGAATCATGGAATGTGCCCTGGCAGCCCCCACCACTGCTGAGTCATCTTGCCCTCTGCGAAGCATTATGTGAAGGCCAAGTGGACTTGGATGCAAGGCCATGAAACCATCCTCATCAGAACCTCGCTGGTTTGCCAGCAATGCCCTTAGCACCTGGCTCTCTTCCATTCCTAACTTAACTCGACTGCTCCTACGCGTTGTACCTTTCACATCCCGTCTTAAGTGGATGTCTCGATGGCTCTGATGTCCAGGACCTTCGCCATCTCTCAGGCAGTTGAGTGAAATCCCTGGCCCTCCCTGCCATTGATCTCTGCCCTGTGGTTTCATCTCCGCGGCGTCGGAAATCCCACACAGAGGAGCCTCGTCCCCACGCGTCCTCCCCTTTGTCCATAGCCGAAAGTGCGCATCTGCCATGGCCCTTGCCCTGCGGGGTCCAGACGGGGGTGTCCACACAGTGTTTGTGAACAGGGCCCTGAAAAGGGCTCATGACCAATCGGTTGGAAGTGGCATTGGACAAGTCCATTTGCCATGGCGGGGCTTGAGCTATTCCCCTAAAAACGAAATCCCGTGGGGACCCCTCTTCTGATGTAAGCAGTTGTCGTCTGGTCAATTCTAACCCAGGGCAACCTGTGAGAGAATAGAAGTATCCTCCGGAGGTCAGCTTACGTCTCCCTTGCTTCCGGAGAAATCCACAGCAGCACGCAGGTGTTACATAGATAATCGCAGTTCAAACTTGTTTTTCTGTTTCTCTCCGTTTGCCCATCTTTCCTTCTTCTCTCTTATTTTACACACCAGCACCCCCAGAGGGACCAACCATGCTACTCCCCCCTAACTCTTTTTAGTGTGATTTGGATGTTTCCAGAGCAAATTGATTGATTTCCCATTCAGCAATTCCTCCATACTCTCACTTGATGGTCATTCGCACAATGTAGCAGCTCTTCCCAGCCCTCTCCATGGGTACGATTACCACTTGTCTTCCTTTCCTATACTTTCCTACCACCTGTGCTGTATCCCCGGGCAAATGCTCTTCTTTCCATTGGGAAGGGGTTGATGGTTCTAAGGAGTGCGGACCTTCCTGGGGTGATTGTTTGGCTGAAACCTGAGCTACCCGGGTGAGTTGAGCGCCAGGCCTGAAGAGTGTCTAACGGCCACCATCTAGGGTGGGGGTAGGGCGTGTTCTACCAGCCTATAGCAGACCAGTAATTCTTGCCTTTTTTTAAAAAATAGTTTTGAGTTTTATTCCACATCATTCTTTCCAGAACCTACTATTGCAATCCATGTCACAGTTGCTAGCAGTGGTAGCTGCTCACCGGTTAGTTCTTCTCCTCTCAGGCTAGTGGAAACGGGTTCATGTAGTACACTGCTGCTCTAGATGAGTTATTTCCTTCATCTTTGACGTCCTTCACTTTTTTTCCTTCTCTGAATAGAAAATGGCCAATTGTTGCCCCTCAGATGACCCATGACAATCTCCAATAACCTCAGTCACTACTCCACAAACTAGGATGTAGAGCATTGTTTTGTGTGTGTGTGGCCTATGATATGCCAATTGACCTTACTGTCCCACAAGACCATGGTCTTGCGCTCCCAAGTCATTCCCACAGGGAATTTGGTTATGGCTAGGGGTTTTTTATAGCTATGTCACAGTAGGTTCCACTATAGTCATGGATCTACTGGGAGCACATAGAAATTCATTTGATGGTAAGTAAAAGAGCACAGGGGGTTCAAAATGTTCATGGGAAAATGGAATGAAAAGATGATAGAATGTTTTTTTCATGAACTCTTTGAAGCCCACTCACATTACTACGAGGAATATTTGTACATGTATGGGCTTATTGTAAACAAAACATGCTTAAATATGTGTCCTCAGCCAGTGGGTGGCTGCAGACAAATTCTCTCAGTCATACACTTGTCTTAGCCTCTTTAGGGGATCTTCCAAAGAAGATTCCATCAAAACAGGCTTCCCTGGGCATCTGCAGAGCCAATTACATTCAAGGAAGACAGGTTAGCTTCAGAAGTATGACAATGTTTTTTGTGTATGAATCCAAAGGGGTAATCTTGATAGATGTGTGTGTGTGTGTGTGTGTGTGTGTGAAGGACACAAGAGGATCATGGGGTTTATCGTGAATAAGTTTTAAGAAAATTGAAAAGTGCATTTGTGAGAAAAAAGCCAGGAAAGTTGTGTTTAAGATTTTCCTCTCATGACACAGCACCTGCCCATTCTTTGAGGGGAACAAGAGTTGTGCTATGTGAGAATTTCATGGAAACCTGACTGCATGCACACTATAGTTTGCTCTTGCTTCTTCAGATGTTTATTATTTTGTTCCCCAAACTCAAATCGCATTTCCAAGGGTCATTGATGAAGCCAAAACTGCCTCTTTGAATTGCTGTAAATCTAAGACTGCAGAATATTTTGGGGAAGGGTGAGCTAGATGGAAACGCCACCTTCATAAATGTATAGATTTATTTATAGGATATACTCAGAAATAAGTGCTTCACCTATTAATGACAGTTTCTTTGGTTTTGTAGCTATACTTTTTGACTTGCCCTTGTACGTGAAAATAGCCTTTATCAAACCAATGTACATGCCTGGGTGTAGCCCCATTCGCCTTTCCATTCTTGTGCAGCTTGAGTATCAAGGAATTCACTTATTGCTTATTACAATTACTCTTATTGCAGGATTGGACATATAATATTTACCTTTGTTACCTTTAATGCATGTGCTTTTCCCAGATTACCAGGGGGTCAAACATAGCAACAGGTGTGGGGAGAGTGCAGGACGAGCATTGGTTAGCTCGGTTGTACATAGAGTCGCTATGAGTTGGAGCAGACTTGATGTCCCCTAGCAATAAAGGGTAGACCTGTACTGGCATGGATGAAGGGAAAGACCATATACAATAAGGAAGAGGTCCACACAAGATGATCAAGGCAAATGGAGACAGTCTCTTTGAACAGACTGTCTGGAAAAACCCTCAGTCTCAGGCAAACCAGGACAGTTGACCACCCTCCCCACAGTCAAGCCTGGGTTTCTTCAGTCAGAGTTCAAAATCTAATATAGGCTCTGCCATATTTTTCTCTGTAATAATAACACCCAGGTGTCATAATGGTCACTGTTGTTTTATAAAAATGAAATCTATTATATACACTTTTCCTCATCCTGACTTACCCAATCAACAATAACTTTCGGTCAATTCTAGTCAATACTAGTTCATTCTTTTTACTGGTTATATAGTGCTCCATGGTGTGAATTTTTCAAAATATTTTTGGCTTTCCTGCTGTTTGCTTAGTTTCCAGCTTTCTCCTACAATGATTATTCACATATATAAATAAATATAATTTTCAATCTATGTAAATTGCTTCACATATTGGTGTTTTTATTTCTATGAGATGGGATTACTGAGTAGATGGTAAATGAATGTAATTTTTATTTTTACAGTTATTGCTAAATTGCTGTCCTAAAAAGCTGTAGCATCCCACATTTCTGCCATCAATATGAAAGAATGCCCTTTCCTTTACATTCCCACCAGTCCACTCACACTTGCTGTTATAATTTTTAGTAATTTGTCCATCTGATTGTTCGAAAATGACATCTTTTTGCTATTTTAATTTGCATTTCCCTGACTACTACTAAATTTGAGCATTTAGAAAATGTGTTTAGCCATTTGAACTTGCTCTTCAGTGATTTTTCTATTTGTATTGTTTATCTACCTGTCTATTGGGTTGTTTGGCTTATCAATTTTAATAGCTTTTGATATGTAATAGAATCAACTCGTTAATTTATTATAGATTCTTTTAAGCTCTGATATTTGCCTATGGTTTATTTATTGGATCTTTGCCAACTCAATCCTCTTGGTTTTTATCTAGCCAGTCCCCTTCATTTGATTGCTTCTGAGCCCCTCACCTTGGTTCAGATCTTCTCCTCATCCCACAGACCAGATAGGTTGTCTCCTATATTTTCTGGATGTTTTGGGGTGTGTGTGTGTGGGGGTGTATTTTTAAATCTATGAGGCCAAATGTTTTATCTTGTATAGCTTGATCTATAGCTGATGCTTGTCAGATTTCAGATCTGAGTGGTCCAAGTAGTGTTAGAGGATGCCCTCCAGGGATCCAGGAAACCTGGCGAGTCTCTGCCCATCGTTACTTTTCTCTTACTCACCCGACACGCATCCCTGGTTTTCAAAGTCAAAAGACATCCTCCACCAAGCTCTTTCAACAGTGCTAAGAGTTCTAGTTCAGAGGGTTAAGATCACCTTTGCGATTCTATGCCTCCCTCAAAGCCCATGCCTCTCTTTGGCTTCTGATCATGGCAGGCATCCCTTGGCTTACAGCTACAGCCTCACAGGACATCCTTTCTCTGTCTCTGGACCTTTGTGTATCATACTCATGTTGGATTAGAACCCGCTGTACTCCATACTCCAGCATAACCTTGTGCTAACTTATAATATCTTCAAAGACCTATTTTCAAGTAAAGCCAGTATATAGATGCCGGGGGCTAAGACTTCAACATATCTTTTGGGGGATGTAATTCAATCCATGACACCATGTCCATCACAGGGTCTCAGTTAAATTCTGAGTGGTGAGCCTGTCACGTGTGTATTTGCTTGAGGGGCTAAGTGGCATCACAGGAGAGAATTCTGTGTGAAGGGCACAGAAGTTATGCAGACAAGGCTGTCCTGGTTGGGGATGAGGTATCACCACGGGAATAATATTAGCTTGACTTTAGTTCTGCGTGTTGGACTCTTTAGTTAGAGCCCAGTACATAGAGTAGAAAGAACCCCTCACTACCAAGTCTGTAAGACCTCATAGTATGTTCAGGTATGATGGTAGCCTATCACGTGAAATGCTGACCACTCCTGATACTTCCAAAGTTTGAGAGCACTAGAGTAGTTGATCTGGGGAAGTAGCAGCAGTAGAGAGAGGATCTCCTACATTAGAGCAATGCTGTTTCATGGGTATCAAGTGGATCTCAAGAGGACAGATAGGATCTGGCTGGAGCAGGGGGACTCAACTGAATTGGCAATGGTGCCCAACAGACCCAAAGATGACCAGTGGGGGACAGCCCAAGTGGAGAAACCTAAAACCAATGGGTCCCACCTCATAACTGATTGGACTTCTCTTGTAAGCCCACATGAGGTACCTCCTGGAAATGCCCCCCACCCTAAAACTTTGGATCAGGGGTGGTAAATTAGAGGGAACTGAGATTCCCTTTTGGTGGATGGATCACGTAGACCATGTTGCTGTCATCTATAACTTTGATCGTAGGTCAGATCGCTTTATGGTTTTGCTCCCCTAGGGAGTTGGGGATGTCCCTGGGTAGTACAAATGGCTAAACACTCAACTACTCACTGGAAGGCTGACACTTCACAACTACCCTGAGGCACCTTAGAAGACACACCTGTAACTCTACTTCCAAAGGGTCATCGCTATGTAAACCCTGTGGAGCACTTCCATTCTGCACACATGAGGTCATCGTGAATCGGGATCTACTCAATAGCAGCCCAAACCACGGACGTTTGATTGCCCCATGCCTGCTCCTCTCCTGCCTTGCCTCTGCAGCTGCATGTTTCCTTCTAAGACTCTAACCACCCTGTTACACACTCTGATTCCGCTCAGAAGGCATCTACTCACACTCTCCAATACTCCCACAACTTCTTTTAAATACCACGATGCCACTGCTCGACTTCTCATGCTTCTGTCACTTGCTTCTTCCATGTGTGTCTCCCCACTAAAAACATGTGTTCATATTTCATTGTTACTTAACCATGGACCATAACTGGCACATACTATGTGCTCAAAATATAGGTACAGAATTGCTAGTGGGATTACTCTGTGTGTATGTGTGTATAGGTATATATATTTAAATATAATTTATGATTCTATAAAAATATGCATCTTACACACATGCACATACCCAAGGGGGCTTCAAAAAGTTCGGGGGAAAGTTTTCATCATCTTTCAATCCCTTTTTTTTCTCACAATTTGTTGGCTGCCCCCTCGTGTGTGTTTGTGTGTGTGTTCTCTAGATATGTTCTCTAGAAAGCTCCCTGGAAGTAGAACATATTTAAACCCAGAGTCTGGTTGAATGGGTACTCTCAAGGATTCATTTGTAAGATTCTCATGGGTTCACTATTGAACATTTCTGATTGTTTCTGCTGTCCTGGAAAATCACAATTCCTCCTGTTATTTTTCTGGACAAGAGGGGAGGTGGCTAGAAATTGAGGGCATCTGACTAGGTTGTTTGAATTAGTGACTTTAATCTTTCATGCCAGAATTAATCTTTCTCTTGTGAGGTCCATTTAGCTGAGAAAGAGTTAGTGGTTACACTACTCCATGAACAAATTGCCTCATTCAGGGAGGGAAAAAAAATTATCCCAGAAAATTGGATGTCAGTGGATTATCCCCCTTCAGCTCCATGGATTAGTGTGCGTGGGGAGGGCATCCACGTGGAAACAATGTACTATCAATGTATTTGAGGGCAGCTCCTGCCCTTTCTCACCACCTCAATTATGGCTCTCTTCACCACGGGCATCATCGGACTTGGGCCTCGCTGTCTCCTGCGCTTACGCCTATTACAGAATTCTCTTTTGTAATCACGTATTTGAGCATTCTTTAAAGTTGAATACACTTGCTTTGTGTTGATCACCAGAGCTGATCGCCATTCTTCTTTGCCATCCAAACCTTGGCAATTCAATTCAACAGTTCGTTAAGAGGGGTCAGTCTTTAAACAACATCAGCAAAAACAATCTCCTGCAGTGGAGCCATGTGGACTTCTCAGTGATACTGTTGTTGTTAGCTGCTGTGGATTCTAACTCCTGGCAGGTCTGAGGTGGGGAACAGAACGGCTCATGTCTGTGACCTTGAAAACACAGATTGCCAGCCCTTTCTTCCAGGTTACCTCTGACTGGGTGGGAACTGCCAGCTTTTCAGAGAGCAGTAGAAGGCTTAACCTTGTGTGCCCCCAGAGACTTTTTTTTTAAATTGGGGGCTGTTATCACAATCCATACATATATCCATTTTGTCAACATATCTTTACATATGTTGTTATCATCCTTTTCAAAACATTTTCTTTCTACTTGAACCCTTGGCATCAGCTCCTCATTTTACCCCCTTCCTCCCTCCCCCGTGTTCCCTTGATAATTTATAAATTATTCTTTTCTTCCCCATGTCTTACACAGACTGCTGTGTCATTTCACCCACTTTTTGCTGTCCATCCCCCCTGGGATGGGGGGGGGGAGGCATACGTTGATCACTGTGATCTGTTCCCCCGTCCTCCCTCCACCCCTACCCTTACCCTCCTAGTATTGCTGTTCCCCTTATTGTTCCTGAGAGGTTTGTCTGTTCTGGATTCCCTGTGTTTTGAGCTCTTATCTATACCAGTGTACATGTTCTGGTCTAGCTTAATTGGTAAGATAGAATTGGGGTCATGGTATAAACATGTCATTTTCTTTTTAAAAAAAATGGCTTCACAATATATGTGGCTCATGGAAAAAGATAAATATTAAGTTCTGTAAAAGTGAAGTTACTGGCTTATTTTTTTTATAAGAAATCCTTTGAAGTATGAGTGTTCATTTTCCTTGATCATTTAAATCTCCCTGACTGCCTTGTGGAGAACCTTTGAATGCATTCTTCATCACGAATGACATTTTCATGAAAGCAGATATTTTTTATTTAATAATCCATCTATCTCTACTCCATGCTCTTCACTTTACATCTCAAATGGCTGTGGGTAAGTTTAAGTTCTCACAAGCTGACTAATAGAATAATCGGCCTGATGAATATTCCACGACCTTGAAGTTTTTCTCGTAAGATGTTTGATACAGAAGTCCCAAGCACACTGGCCAGAGGAAACGTCTCCTGGGAAGGAAATAAATGGGGATCATTAACACCCTCAGGAGATGCCACAAGCTATTGATCTTTGGGCTCCTGGACATTTCAATCAGAGTAAACAGCTTGGTGTCATCTCAGGTTTTTGAAAGCCACCATGATGGCAGCAGGTGTGACCTTTTGATGCCAGATCACTGCTGATCTGGATAGGATGGTGGTGGGAACAGAACATGGGGTCTCCTGATGGGATGGAGGTGAAGGGGTCCCAGAGGAACAAAGAGGAGGCCTTCGGCTAGCACCATGATGCAGGGTGGTCTCTGAAGCTGAGCAGGAAAGGTGCCATTTATTTTCTAAATAAAATGATTTTTTCCCCTCAAAGATGCTTTTAACGTGTGAGTTAGTTAATTGTGCCAGCCTGGCCAATAATCACATGTGGTGCTGGTTGAAAGGCGGAGGGATCAATGGGTGGTGAAGCCTCGCCTTTCTAGTTCTCGGGTCTCTTGTTTTGTGATGGTTGCATCGGGTGCAGCTGCCTTAGCAGTTCCCTGCTTCAGCTTGCAAGATTGATTTCCTACAAGACATCCCCAAGGAGAAGCCGCATGGATCTATCCCGATGCAGCCCTGGGTGCTGGAGCAGCCGCGTGGAGACCCCTGCTAGTGCTGAGATGCTTGTTCGTTCACTGACTCAGCTTTCCTCCTGCAGTCGGCATCATTGCCTCTGTTTTGTGAGGTGAAGGACTTTGTGGACTGGTGTTGGGTATGGGTTAATGTTGGACTTGTGGGCTTGGGCAGCATTGGGTTGGGATGTTTTCGTGATGCACATTTTCTTTGCATAAAACTCTCTCTTATACATGAGTTGCTGTGGATTTGTTTCTCCAAAGTACCTAGACTAATACAACGTGCCAGCTGTCATGTGTAACCATAGGAGTGGTTCTCAGGTGCAGTGTCCCTCAAATCAAAGAGCTGTGCTGGCAAAATGCCTCAGTGGCCAGTGGAGGTTGACAACGGGGACACCTGCCAGCCCTGAACGCACGGTCACCCCAATTTCACACAAGGCATGCTGCCCTGTGGAGGAATGGCACGTTACCCGCACCCTGGCATCTGCACAGGATCAGGCATCCATCTCACCAGCAAGCAGAGATGAAAGTGAAAATAAAGTGTGAGGAATCAAAAGGAAGTTGCAGAATGTGTGGCAGATGTTGTTAGATTTGTCTAGCAAAGTCTATGTGCCAAGTGCATGATGGATGACATTAGCGAGTGAGGTTAATGGCTCTGGACCAGGCTACTTGGGTGTTTTAGAAGTAAGCATGGAACTAATGCTAAGGCCTCAGCAGGAATGGCCAAACGGAGCAAGCGGGGTTTTCAAAGCAAATAGCATGCCATCTACTTCCGTGATGCCAATGGTTAATGCCAACGGTGAAGGCAAATGGAAGGCAGGGGATAGCCAGCGCTTCCTGTGATGGTTGGGAGAGAATGATCCTCCCTTGGAGGAGGCGTCTTTTGATTGGCAAGCAGGTAACCTTGAATTCCCCAGGAGGCAACGACATGCATAGTTTACATCATGAATATTTTGGCCTTAATTTATGCTCTGAGCAGTGACTGAGCACAGGTCCATTACGTGCCCACTGAAGATGATTTATGTGACTTTCCTGCAGTTGGACTTTAATTATTCACATGATTATCAATAAGAAATAAGGGCAGAACAGTGGAGAATGTGAACAGGTTGGCAAGGGCTAACAGCCGATCGTAGAGCCTAAATTTAGATAGGGAGGGGAGAGCGCTGCCTTTTTCTCCACATCAGGTATGAGAACGAATTCATAAGGAGAATTTACACTTTTCCTCCCCCGTTCACAAACATCCACCCTGCCAACCTGTTAATCAACTCCCTGATGGCAGACAAATGTCTCGGAGAAACATGTGCCAAATATCAATTGTTATTGGCTGGGGCTCAATAGGGTGGGATGAATTGACGCTGCCATTCCATTGGGTGCTGTGCAGTCGTTGATCAATAGTGAGTAATTGGACATCCCTCTCTGAAGGGGGGGATGCTGAAACAGGGATCGCACAATGAGTTATGGCGCATATTAATCACTGTCTGACAGTTTCATCTATGTAATTTCCTTCCCACAACCTGCTGTGATATCTAAATATACATGGGAAGGGGACTCCTATGTTTCCCTAAAAGTACTTATTTGATGTACTGCATGGCTCAAGAAATCAGACTATGGTGCCCCTCAAATGGTGGGAACTTCCCCATATCAAGCTCTAACCAGGCGCTGCATGTGGAGTGAGGTAAGCAAAGGCTCTCTGTCTGCTGGTGAGGGGATGAATGAAGCAACAGAAATTCATCTGGAATGTGACTTTGTGCCCTGTGTTCACCCTGGTTTGCTTTCTCTCACCTGTGAAATTGCCAAGGGCCCAGTGGGAAAAGAAAAAAGGAGATTGTCAAGAGTCTGGCCCCAGAGGCAAAGCATCTGCAATAAGGGGGAGCGGAGCACAGCATGAGCAACGGCCAGGGGGGTACCCAAACCAGAAGACAGCAAAGCTAATTACTGCTGTAAGGACCATCCTGCAAAAAATGGTAATCCTACAAACAACACCTGGGAGTAGACAGGTGGGTGGATATGCAAGCTGAACAGCTGTGGGGAGGTAAATTCAAGTACACTCATAAGTCTATCTACATTTGGCAGGGGCTATTTCTGCATATGTATTTGTATGTGCTGCACACACAGCCATGGCTACAGTATGGTGCACAGGGGTTGAAGTTCTGAAAGCTCCTTAGTCGTCATCAAACCACGAGGGCTTCATGTCTCAGAACTACTGTCTGGGGGACATCTAGGTGAATTGATAGACTGCCCACCGTCCACTGTGGTGAGTACCAACTGGGATGGAACAGCTTACAAGAGGCCAACTAAAGTGCAACTCTTTTCTCTCCTCATTTGGAGCAAAGAAGAGTGAATAAAATCAAAGATTCAAGGAATATCGGCCAGAAGACCAATGGACCACTCCAACCTCAGCCTTCACTAGCCTGAGACCAGAAGAACTAGATGGTGCCCGGCTACTACTCCTGCTGCTGATCTGATCAGGATGACAATAGAAATTCCTAGAGAGAGAGAGATACCAAAATTAAAAATAATAAAAAGACCAGACTAAGTAGTCTAATGGAAATTGGTAGAAGTGCTGAGAATGTGGTCCTTAGATATATCCTTCAAACCTGTAAGTGAACCCACCCCAAGCGATCAACCAATAGCAGGCTTAGAGAGCAAATACTATGTGTAACGCCCAAAGGAATGCATGCCGCAGTACAATCAACTATAGGAGACCGAAAGGCCAGCGTTTGTCCCAAAACCCCCTCAGAGAGCAGGAAGGGGCAGGAGGGCCGCGGGGATGGAAACGGGGAAGCTCGGGAGGCAAGCAGTGGGAATCGCGATAGAACTAACATTAAGGGAACCGCAAGTGATGCCACGAAACAAAATGTCTACCAAGTGTCAAATGGAAACTAGTTTGCAACACACATTTTCACCCAAACTACAATTAGAAGAAGAAGAAGAAGCCAATCAATAGGATATAAAACATCAACAGGCTAAAGAAGAAAATGTACAGAATCATATCAATCAATACAGACCGACACTGGACAAAATCCAAAACCTATTCATGATGCAAAAAAAACCCTCTCTGAAATAAAGAAGAGAGGGAACTTCCACACTGAATAAGGAGCCAAACTGAAACCCAGCTCATTGCTTTGAGTCCATTCAAAAGGGGGCACGGACATAGCAGAATCAGGGCCACACTGGGGGAGTGAAACTGCCCAGAGGGCATCTTCCTCTTGCCGAGCAGCTGGTGGGTCAGCTGGTGGGTTTGAGTCGCCCCCTTTCAGCTGGCAGCTGAGAGCTTGACTACTGCACTACCAGTGTCTCCATGAAAACCAAATAAAAGCAAAAACGCCAAGCTAGCACTATACCTATTGGTCCAAGTGGAATACTTTATTCCTAAGATTAGGACACAGACAGAGATGTTTACTCTCAGGACTCCTAATTCAACTTCATGCTGAGCATTCTATCCAGTGCATTACAGGAGGACAAAGAACAGACTACAGAAAGGAAGCAAGAGAAAACAAAGCCCTCTCTATTTGTACTTGAATATCTACGAAGAATTTCCCAAGGAAGCTAGAGTTAAATAGTATCAAAGTCACAGGAGACAAGATAAGTGTGCAAAATTCAACTGTATCCTCCTAGTCCAGCAGAAAGAAGCCTTCCTGGTGCCGTGGACTAAGCATTGCACTGCTAACCCTCAGGTCAGTGGTTCAAGCCCACCAACTATGCGGCACTGAAGAAAGACGAGGCTCTGCCCCCGTAAAGACTGACAGCCTCAGGAATCTTTTTTGGGTTGCTGTGAGCTGGAATCACGGAACTATATGATTGCAGGCCTAGTTAACAGTGACAAGGAACAAACTATGGGTGTAGACGACACCCTGGATCTATCACCAGAGCATTATGCTAAGTGACAAAGGCCAATCCCTAAAGGGGAATTGCGCTTTGTGATTCCATTTATATAATCTTCCTGAAATGAAAACAAGCTAGACGTGGAGAACAGGTTTCTGGAGGTTAAGGTGTAGGATGGGGTATGGGAGGGAAGTGGGCATGGTTATCAAAGAGCCCTATGGGGGATCCTTGTGTTGTTGCACATATTCAGTCTCTTGTTTTATCAAGGGGGAAAAAAAAGTATCCTATTTGTGAGGCTCACCCTTTGCCATTCGGCAAGACCATCGAGGGAAACTGAGTTTGAGGTTTAGTGGTTGGCTGCAAAGGCACATTCTGGGAAGTTGGAGCCAGTGTGCATGTCTTAATGGTGGGCAGAGCTGCTTGCCAAGCTGTTGGCTGAACTTGACGAGCCAACATGGTCCTTTCTAAGGAGTTCTGCTGCTTCATGCTGAAAGGGGTCAGCTGCTAGGGATGAGGTGGGTGGTCTGGCTCCAGCAGCATGCTTCCATAAAGATACAGCCTTGGCAGCCCTGTGCAAGAGTGCTGCGCCCCCTCGGCTGGCTGTGTGCTCTACTCCAGAACAAGGGGCTGGGGGTATTTTTGGGTTAGGGCTGCTGGGTCAAATTTGCGTTAGGACTGCCCGTTTTAGGA
>NW_022103899.1:30212608-30216543 GCF_000313985.2 Echinops telfairi | reverse complement strand
AGGGGGAGGTGGGGGGAAGGGAAGAGGTGTTAACAAACCCAGGGACAAGGGAACAACAAGCGATCCAAATTGGTGGGGAGGTGGGGGTGGGAGACCTGGTAGGGCATGATCAAGGGGAACGTAACAAAGTGGAAGTGCTGAAATCCTAGTTGATTTTAAATCCATGTGGCCTGCTCAGACTCTTTTCTTGTGAAATCCATTTGGGATTGAGTGGAGCAGGGTAAAGATAGCCTGTTCACCTCGATCCAACACAACCAAACGCTTGGGAGCTCAGATGTTTGCCAAGATTTGAAATGCTAGTTGGAAGCCCTTGAGTTTGTCAAGCTATCAGGAAAAATTCCAACTGCAGACTTCAAAGTGAAATTCTCTCAGCTCCCTTCTTGACAGTGGGCCAGAGGTGTTTCAAGAACAGCCGTACCTGCAGGTTTTCGAATTTCCCTAGTCAGACCTGCCTCCATTTTTATAGAACGAGGACAAGGAAAGTTGAAAGGCAGAGAGTGACAGACAGACAGACAGAGAGGGAATGTAGAGAGAGACAATAAAAAGAGTAATAAGAGTTTCTCCTTACCAAAATGTCTTGCTTCACTTCACATTTTGACAGACATTTTATGCTATGGAACCCTTTTATCTGAACAATGTTTGAGCTCACCCGTAAGTCTCCCACCCTGGCCAAGCTTCAGAAAAGCAGAAAGAGCCTTTTAAAACATAGAAGTATCTGGAACTCACCCGGGAGACTCTGATCTCATCGGTGACTAAGAAAGTCCTCTCAGGTTGACAGCCATCGGTCTACCTTGTGATTCTTTATAAATGGGTGGTGTTGTATTCATTTTCCTTTTCATTCATGAGTTTAACGAATGGACTCTGACAGGTTCTTTTAGAGAATATGCAATAAGGGCAAACACACCTTGTGTGAGAGCACAGTTTTATGGGCTGAGTTCATCGCTCTGGGAGAGGCTCCTACTTGGGGCATAGCTTTGAGCAACCACTCGTGTTGCTGTGCCTCAGTTTCTCACAGCAAGCTGAAATTAGGATCCCCCTAGGCTGTCAGGGGTTATTAGTACAGTTGTCAGATTTAGATAACAAAAAAATCCAAAGAGCCAGTGACATTTGATAAGGGAGGGCTGGTCTTCTAACTGAACCTGTGGTGGTTTGAACCCACTCAGCAGCTCTGTGGAAGATCGACCTGGAATCAATCTGCTTCTAAACCCAGGTTCTCACAACTGGCTCACTAGACACCATCCTACTAGACAAAGGAAGCGATGAAGTTGTCGGGGTTTTATTTTACTTCCATCCACAATCAACGCTCATGGACAGCAGTCATAAAATCAAATGGTAGAGTCCACTGGGCCAATCCACTGCACCTGGAACTCTTTCAAGTGTTAAAGAGCAAAGCTGTCACTTTGAGGACTAAGAGGCACCTGACCCAGCCATGGCATGTTCAATCACCTCCTCTGCAAATCAAAGGTAGACAGTGAAGAAGTCAGACTGCAGACGTGAAGCATTTGAATTCTGATGCTGGCAAAAAAGAATATTGAAAATGTCCTGGACTTCCAGAAGAGCAACCATTGTCTCTCTTGGGAGAGTGCAACCAGAGTGCGCCTTCGAAACTAGGATGGCCAGACTCCACATCTTGTACTTAGGGTGCATTATCAGGAGAGACCAGATTCTGGAAGAGGACATGTGGAAACAGAGGAAGACCCTTAAGGAGGTGGATTGGCACAGTAGTTGCCATCATGGGCTCAAGAACAGCGATTATGGTGCAGGACCATGTGATGCTGTCCAGAGGGTCACTATGAGCCAGAGTCCACTGGATGACACCCAGCAACCGTGATAACGACAGATCCTTGCAACAAAGTGAGCCCCACGAAGCTTTGGTTTCCCATCACATGTAAAAGTCATGCTTATACTGTACTGTAGTATATTAAGTGTGCGATCATTTCATGAAAAAGTGAAATATCATGAGAATTTCAAAATATGGTACTGATAAACTGGCTCAAAACAGGGTTGCCACAAATCTTCCATTTGTGAACATCACAGTGTCTGTGAAGAAGAAATAAAATTCAGGAAAGTAAGGCATGCCTGTACTTTAAAAATTATCTGAAATGTAAGTGGGAATCCTATATTCATCTGGAAATCATAGTTACAGTGTTAGATTGGTTTTTAGTTAGCCAGGCTCTTTAAGTAACCTTGTTGCGAGGTGCCATCGAATTGTTTCGGACTCAGTGGGACCCACGTACAACAATGTAGCACTGCCTGATGCTACATCATCCTCAGTTGTTCTTATGCTGAGCCCCTGGTTCCAATGACGACATCAATCAATCTCCTCAAGGGTCTGTCTCTTTTTCACTGTCCTTCCACTTTGCCAAAACCTGCTCTCTGCTGAGAACGTGCCCAAAGTCCATGAGAGAAAGCCTTGCCATCCTCGCTTCTTAGGAGCTTTCTGCTTGTACTTCTTCCAAGACAGATCTGCTTGTGCTTCTGGCAGCCCATGGCACTTTGACTATTCTTTGCCAGCACCACGGCTCAACCACATCAATTCTTCTCTGGTCGTCCTTATTCTTTGTCCAACGTTCACAGGGGCTGAGCTGATTCAAAACACCATAGGTTGGGTCATGTACACCTGAGGCCTCACAGTGACTTTCTTGCTCTGTTTAGTCAAAGTTGAACTTCACGCAAAATCTGAGTTCATCAACCGTAGGCTCTTTACAACCAAAAGCAAGGGGCTTGATTTGAGGTGAGGGAGACATTAGTTGGGAAGGTGCGCATGTGTCCCATTTGAGGAGGGGTCTGAGGACTCTGACCTGCTGGAAACTGTCATCTTCTGGGCTTTAGGGTAAGGAGCTAGTAGGTGTGCAGACCTGTGTCCTACCTGTACACAGTGTGAGTTAGATAGGGAAATAACAGAGCTCAGCTTTCTTACAATCATGCATTCTTTCTAATTCTTATAGTTCACGGAGGCGTCAGTAGATACAAACAGCAAAAAGGCTTTTATCTAGTATTAAAATGCTTACTTAAAGAAGAAAAAAAAATAGTCACCTGTGTCAGTTCCATAACCAGTTGTCAATTTGAGGATTAAGAGTTAAGGGGTGGAGTCTAGCCTGTCAATCAGATCATAGCCTGAAGACCTCATTTGGAGGTGCTAAGGAGATAAATAGTTCGTTAATCACTCATTACCTGAGAGACGCTCTACTGACAAGACACATGGCACTATGTTGATATAGCTGTGCCCTGGGAGCTTTAGGAGCCACATGGAGACCAACACCAGTGCTGAGATGCTTCTACTGCCACTGAATCCACAAGACTTTGCACCCACTGACCTGTGATCTTCCTGCATTCGGCATCATTGCATGTGTTTCATGAGTCTGAAGAGGACTTTATAGATTGGTATGGGATATATGGGTTAATATTGGACTTATGGACTTGATCTGGACTGGAATGTTTTCTCAATATTCAACTGCTCTTGTATATAAAGCTCTTTCTTATACACATATTAGTGTCCATGAATTTATTTCTCCAGTCTGCCCAGACTAACACAAAACACATGGTAGTTGTATCTCCAGTTGTCTAATAAATAGTCTTGCTTCTTCAATGTCCCCTTCAGTCTTACCTAAATTCCAGTTCAGAGTCACTCTGGAAAACTGTGTGAAGACAATGACCTCTAAGCTGTTAACTTTTTGAACTATTAGTCGTTACAGATCTGTGTATAAAAACCCACCCCACTGTGCTCAAGATTGAGCCCTGTGGAAGCAGATGGTGTTTTGGAGAGTGGTTATGCTAATTTATCATCAGTCCTTGATGAATAAAGGGTGATTCTGGACATAGGAAAGACCATGAGTCTAGCTATCAGATTTTCAAGAACCAAAATCTAGTGTCTCAGTGGTAACTAACAGCCGCCATTCATTTCCTCAGACCAGTAACGGAAGGGGAAAACCCAA
>NW_022103899.1:30182976-30212122 GCF_000313985.2 Echinops telfairi | reverse complement strand
CTCTTGTCCCCATTCCTTGAGAGTCACACATTGTTATTGTGACTACAGAACTACCATAATGTAGACAATAAATTCTGGAGGGAAGGCATTTTGAGATGTTTATAATACCTTTTCATAACAATATCTGACATTTGTATGTTTTTACTTTTAAAAGCAGTATCATTTCTTACACAACTTCAGTGTCTACCTTACGCTGCTTTGGTAAAGGGGTGGGGTGGGGGTGGTCAATGGCGCACGTAAGTCTAGTTGCATTTGAAAACAATTTTGAAACTGCCTCCTTGGCTTTTGAAACCGAAGGAGACTCCGAAAGGTATTATCTGGTCATACATGCCTCGTCCCTCCCTCCCAAACTTAGGCAGGACCTTTAAATCATTCAAGACAGCTAAGAAAAATCTCCTATTTTTAAATATCCCAAGAGAAAGAGATTCCACAATCCCTGTGAGTAACTTTTCCTGATGTTGAACATTTCTCTGGAGCAGGAAATTCTTTCTTGTGTCCTAAATCCCTAATGCTGTAGCTTGAACCCCTTTCCTTCCGGCCAGTCTTCGCTGGAGATACTGAACAGCTGGCTGCCTTCCTTGGCATGAGAGATTGTTTCAAAGAGAAGGCTGGCTGTTAAATCACTCCTCAGCCTTTTCTTCCACACGTTCAGTAATCCCTGTTCCTTTTGCTATTTCTCATAGGTCTCATTTTCCAACCTTTAATCGTCTCTCTGCTTTATCCCACATAACTCAGAGTGTCTGTTGAAATATTGGGATGGAGAAGGGTAGGGCCTTTCTTCTTGGTGGGGGTGTGTGTGGTTTGGGCAGAGGAGGAAAACACTGGACCTCTGTAGGACTGGCCAGAGCCCATGCCCTACCCAGAATCCTTATGGTACCCTGAACCTGGCACTCAGAAATCTTGACATTCTCCACAGAACTGGGATGGATAATTAATGACTTAGCTAAAATTCCTCTTGAATAACAACAGGATATTTGGCAAAAACCCTTCTTGAGTATCTGTACCCTATTCTTTCATCTAAGAAACTCTTTAAAACTATCTCAGGAGCTATCTGAAAATGATTCATGGGGGAGTTTTTCTGGGACAGATGGTTCCAAAATACCATTGGTTATTTAACATTTTACATAATATAAAATGGGCCCACTGAGGCACGGGCTTTATATAGCTCCATGCTTTTACTCCTGCAATTTATATTCAGCCACTGACTTAGTAGGAAATTATTATGAAATCCATATAGTAAATAGGACAAAGACATCAAGCAGCTTTATATCAAAGAACAAACACATTGGGATAACTTTGAACTTGAGGCCACTTCACGTTCTTATTGACTTCACTCAGAAATAGCCACAGGTGCTCCTTGAACGAGGTCAGGGTCACCATGAAGGCTGTGTCGATGGGAATGGTCCATAAAGGGGTAATTCCTAAGTGCCCGATGCATCTGTTCCACATCTAGGGGTGACTGGGTCAGTAGCAGGTCTGGAGGCTTTAACTAAATGAGCATGAACAGTCTTATAATGACTATTGATGGGGATCAAGATGGCACCAGCCAATGATCCAAAGACCAAAAACCATGGGCACAGTATTTGCGTAGTCATTGAAGAAAATAGAAAATAAAAAGGGAGCTGTAGGAGATCTAAAGATTGCTGATCAGAATGGTCCCAGCTGACATCACTACTTGGTAGTAATTTACGCCAACAAGATTTTTACTGTGAGAGGTCATTGATAGGAATATGTAGTTTGAAATATTTATTCATAAGAGGTGACTCAAGTGGCCTTTCTTAAGCAGGAAACAATTACCCTCCTTGCTGATCTTCATGATTAGGACCAAATGACCCTCTTCAAACAGGATTGTCTGATTTCCACTGGCTCTTTGATTCCTCCGGGAGGTTTCAATAAGAAGTAAAACCCTGAGGTTGATACTAACAAACTGAAACCTTGTTCCTCATCCCTGTACACATGTTGGATTATCCAATAAGCAAGGTTGGCATGAATTTACTTGTGCTTACATACTGATCTGTGGTGGAATATTTCACTTTCCCCCCCCCTCACTACATCAAAGATTCTATTTCTGGATTTGGTTGGCATCTGTCTCTGTCCTCGCCCCATAGCACTGTCCTACAAAATCAAAATCTCTTTTCAGATTTACAACTCCTAACAGGGGTATACTACCCAGAAAGCAACGTAGGCCTTGGCTTACTTGTGCTACTCAGTAGTAAATCATTTCCCGTGGGTTTCAGGTATGATGAAATCCATGTGAAATTATTCACATTTGCTACTGGTAACCCAGGACATCCCATGTGCTCGACAGAAAATAAGGCATTTTCCAACCCAGAGCCAAGGACAGCCGGATATCCTGGCCTGGACCGTCTGCCATAGAAAATAATAATGAGGGCAGAAGCCTGGCAGAGATGCAGCTGTCTGGTCAAGAGAGGCTTTGGATGAACATAGAAATAATCTGCTTTTAGGCCCCTGGTCAAGATACACATAGGTTCCGCAGGGTCTTGGGGCCTGAGAATGTCATCTTGGATGGAGGGCCTTCGAAGAGGTTATCAGTGGCCATCAGGTGGTTGTTGTCCTGCTTGGGTGACAGTGAGTCGATGCTGACCCCTAGTGACCCTCTGTACGACAGAATGAAACACTGGCCAGTCCCGGGCCATTCTCACAACTGTTCTTGGTCTGAGCGCACTGTCGAAGTCCCTGTGTGATGCCTCTCGTTGAGGACTTCCCTCTTTTCCAAGCCCCTCCCCTTTACCACGCACGATGTCCTTCTCCAGGGACTGGCCCCTCCTGACTACATGTCCAAAGTACTGAAGATAGGTGCTTGCATATTTCGTTATAATATTTGGTGTTGTCTTCTCAAGCTGTCCTTTGAAGTTTTCTGTTCAGTTCTTTGACTTCATTTTTTCCATTTGCCTTAGCTTCTCTGTCATTAGGAACACGTCTCAGAGTTTCTTCGGACATCCACACGGATCTTTTCTGTCTCTTTAATGGCCTTTTGCTTCCTTCAGGTGTGATGTCTTGATGGCATTCCACAGCTCATCAGATCTTCGGTCATGAATGGTAAGTGCATCAAATCTGTTCTGAGATGTTTTCAAAATTCAGGTTGGAAAGCCTATTTTGGCTCTCGTGGACTTATTTGAATTTTCTTCAACTTCAACTTGAACTTACATATGAACAAGTGATGGTTGGTTCTACAGTCGGTCCCGGGTCTAGTTTTAGCTGCTAATATTGAGTTTCTCCCTCGCCTCTTCCTACAGATGTAGTCAACTTGAATTCTGTGTACTCCCTTTGGAGAACTCCACATGTTGAAAAAGGTTATTTGCTCTGAACAAGTTATTAGTCTTATAAAATTCTATCGTGCAATCTCCAGCTTCATTTCTAGAACTAAGAGCACAATTCCCAACCGCTATTCCTTCCTCTTCATCTCCAACTTTTGCATTCTAATCACCAATAATTATCAGTGCATCTTGATTGCGTGTTTGATGAACTTTGTACAGAAGATGTTGCTAGAATTCTTCAATTTCCGCATCACTGGCTTTGGTGGTTGGTGCATAAATTTGAATAATAGTTGTATTGATTGAATTTCTGTATATGCAGATAGACAGCATCCAATCCCAGACAGCATTGCACTTCAAGGTAGATCTTAAATGTCCTTTTGGATGATGATTGCAACTGCATTTCTCTTGATTTTGTCATTCCTGGCATAGCAAACCATATACTTTTCTGATTGCAAATGGCCAATACCAGTTCATGTAAGCCCGGTACTGCCAAGGATATTGATCTGTATGCCTTCAATTTCATTTTTAATGACTTCTAATTTGAATTCATACTTCATCCATTCCATAGTCCAATTACTTATTAATTGATCTTTGCAGCTGTTACAGCTCCTTTTGAGTTGTGCCTCGCCAGCAAATGCAGGTCCCAAAGTTTTGCTCTCACAGGCTTTAGTGCATCTGCATCACGGCTGCCGACTTTACTTTGAGATGGCGGCCCTTCCTCAGTCAGATTTTGAGCTCCTTCTGACCTGAGGGGCTCATCTTCTGGCACTGTCTCTGGCAATGATCTGCCTCTGTTCACTAGGTTATCAGTAACTGACAATGTTCTGATGTTATTCAAAGACTAATTAAGTGACTAATTCCTTTGAAGTGGACAGCCTATTCCTTCTTTGTAGACTGTTGTTGTTGTTGTTGTTGTGGGGAAGCTCTGCCAAAACCTGTTCACTGTCGGGGCTGCTGTTTGTATTTGAAATAGCAGTGGCATTACTTTCAGCATGATACAAACATGCAAGCCACCACAACTGGTCGGACATCGGATTGTACTCAGAGGGTCACCAAGAGTTGGAATCAATAATTCTTATAAAGTCTCCAGGAATATTAATGTCCTAGTCTGTTGTAAGGCTGGGTTGGTAATCACAGGGTCTGCAGTTCAAAACCACAAGCTACTCTGTGGGAGAAACATGGAGCTTTCTACTCTCACCGAGAGTTATAGTCTCTGACAGTAGACTGTAGTTATCATCTCTAAGAGGTCCTTTGACCCTGTCCGACAGGGCCATTAGGAATGCACTTGATGGCAGGAGTTTGGTTTAATCCAATATGCGTACTGTCTTGATGAAAGGAAAGAAACACCAAGACAGAGGTGCAGAGGGAAGATGGGTATGTGAAAAGAGGGGCTGAGATTTGGAGCGATGTATCTCCAAAGCCAAGGAACGCCAAGAAGAACCTGCTGTCACAGAAACTATGAGAGAGGCATGGAATGGGTCCTCCTTGAAAGCCTTTCAAAGGCACCAATGCTGCTGACATCCTGATGTTGGACTCTGAGCCTCTAGACGTGTGAGACAATACATCTGTGCTCTTACAAGCCCCTCGATTTGTAGTCCTTTGTTATAGCAGCCCTAGAATCTATGTCATCAAGTCAAGTCTTAGTCACAGGAACCCTGTAGGGCAGAGAACTAACTGCCCCTTTAGGTTTCTGAGTCTGTAAATCTTCATGGGAGCAGACAGCCTCATATTTGTCCCCTTAGAGCAACTGATGGGTTTGAACCACTTACCTTGCAGTTAGCAGCTCAATGTGAAACTCACTACACCACCAGGGCTCCTTACAGCAGTCCCAGAACACAAATATACCTGAGACTTACAAGAATTGTTGGTTTCAATCATGGTGACCCTTTGTATATCGGAATAGAACTGTGCTCCACTGGGCTTTTACTGGCTTATCTTTCACCCATAGATTGCCAGGCCTGCCTTCCAAGGGACATCTGGGTGGACTTAAAGATCCAACTTTTCTCTCATCAGCCGAGTCCATTTATACCACCTAGGGACTCCTGCAGTCAAAGTAGAGAACTGCTAATGGGACAGTCAAGGGGATTGTGCAGCTTGCTCCAGAACTTGGGGATTAAAGGCAAGTAAAGCCTTTCAAGCATTGGGGGGTTTTAAGAAATTCCTAGGATACTTTTTACATTTTTTTAATCCACCCATGTTTTGCTCTTCTCTTCACATGTCATTTTCCTCCCCTTCTGAAAGATACCCTTGCCTCTAACAGCCTCTTCAGCTTTGAACCACTTCTGCCTGTATCCATTCCCTGAGAGTCTTCCGTTGAAGGCTGCATTTGATTTTATCTGAAGTTGCCTAGGTAAAAATGTTACAGTGCAGAAGGGTAATGCTTGGATAATGGCTTGTTCTGAGTCTCACATAACCTTGACATGACCTTCATAGTTAGATTGACTTAGAAGACCTGCCAGAGTATTACACCTCTTCAGTTATTCCTCCTGCCCAGTGACATTGCATTTCTTCCCACTGTACTGTAGTAATTTATGGAAACATCTGCTGGATACTCCCAGTCTTCTGGGAGACAGTTGTGCCTATTGGAAAAGGGTGGCACTATGCCATTGGATTGGGAACAAAGTGATACTAAAACATCTGATTGTAGCAAGGTGGTACTAAGCCATCTGATTAGGGACAAGTAACTACTTTAAACAATGCCTACTTTCCTTAACTTCCTGGGAGAAATTTGATATACTGTATCTACTTGTGTATAAGCTGAGTTTTTCCAGCACATTTTTAATGCCGTTTTTTGTCGTAAAATTAGGTGCCTCGGCTGATATTCAGGTCAGCTTATACTCGAGTATATATGGCAGTATTTCTCTTCTAAAGAGAAGAGATAGCGAAGGGGGAAAAAATCCACAGCCCGCTGCCATTGAGTGAATTCAAACTCATAGCAACCCTCTGAGGGGCTTCTGAGACTAAATCTTTATGGAAACACACTGCCTCATCTTTGTTCCTTGGTACGGTGGATGGCTTTGAGGATCCAACGTAGCACTTAGTAGCACAATGCCAACTCAATCCACAGTGCTCCTTCGCTGAGACCATCCTCCACCATCTAATTGTTTCATATTTCACCTAGATATGGTTTCTGAGACTGTACATCTTTCTGAGAGCAGGTAGCCTCAACTTTCTCCCAGAGTGCCTGGTGAATTTAGCCCACTGACCTTTCTATTAGCAGACAGTACTTTCCGACAGCACCATCGGGGATACTTAGATGAGGACATGCTGAGTCTTTACTTCTTCATTCCTTTCACATACCTGTGATCAAAGTAAGAACAGCATCCCTCGAGTTTGGGGCTCATAGGGAGCCAGAATCACTGATCAAATCTTTCCTTCTAATTTTCTTCTCCAGGCACCTCTAAGGGAAAAATCATTTTTTCTTAAAACTTGTTTAGACTTGACCCGCTTAATTCCCCCTGAGTTCCCTTGTGTGTGAGTAAAGGGCTTTACAACCAGACCCAGGCTTACATCAAGAAACCACAGCTCCTTCAAGAACAAGCAATATGGATCCTTGACAAGATTTCCTCCCACAAGCCTTAAAAAAACACTTAAAGATAATAAGGGGGTGATTTTTCAGGATAGTTTCACCCCCTCACTTGGATGTAAAAGGTGCAGAAGAATTAAGCCTTTGGAATAGAATTTAAAAAAAAATTACATCCCAGAATTGGACACAATGTAATTTTTTTTCTTTCCTTTCTGGTTTAGCTGCGCTTCCGAAGCCTACTTTAACAAAGTGGACACAGGAATGGGGAAGAAAACAGAAATCTGCATTGTTTTTGCTTCCCTCAGATTTCCACGTAGCTTCCACTTAGTGCCAACCCTCTTTCTTTTCTTTTTTGTTAATGTTAGCCGTATTGAATACCATCAGACTGCTGTCATTTAGATCCTCAGATGCAAGGCTATACCCAGGAATTACTAATCTTACTGTGAAAGAATTCTCTGAGCCCTTTACCCTTACTACTTTTTCCCTGCATCCCTACTACTCGGCTTCCCCCTCTAAGGGTTACTAACTGCAAGGTCAGCAGTTTTATAAGGCCAACAGTTTGAAACCCCCGGCTGTTTCATGGGGAAAAGATGAGGCTTTCTACCCTGTCCCCTACGGTCACCAGGAGTGGAGATCCACTTGACGGCAGTGAGTTCAATGCAAGGGTACATTTCCTTTATGTTCGATGAAAGGCGGGGAACAAATCCACAGATACACAGCAGTCCTTAGAAGCCTCTCTCTTGAAGACTAGAGACCAAACAGGCTAGCACGAGAATGTGGAACTTGGATATTGAGGGGTTGAGGTTTGACATTTGACTGTGTTGCGACCTTGGACAATTAGAATCACCTTTTAGAGCTTCTCTCTTCCCCTCTGTAAAATGGAGAAAGCAATATTGGTAGATAAGCCAGGCTCCCTGGTTCTTCTCCATCCTTGCTCTGCTGTGTCCTCATGATTCTGAGATGGCCCCTGCTCCCGCATAGCTTCACCAGCGTCTTCCTCGCACGAAAAGAGCAGAAAGGTAGGCAATGGGCAGAAGGCACATGCCTATGGAATCTGTTCTCTCTTGTCAGGAAATCAATAGCTTTCCTGAGAGTCTACCCTGATAGATTCTCGATAGATTTGTACTTGACCCCAGAGTGTCCTGTGATCTCTGGTAGTTGCAAGGAAGCATCGGCATGCAAGTGTTTAGAGTTGACACATGGTCAACCTTCACCGAAGCAGGCTTCTATTAGTTTGGAAGAGTGTGAGACTAGATCCTGAGGCCCTGGCAATGTTTACATCAATCTAGTTCACAGCATCGTTGTGCAGATTAAATGAGACATTTATGTAGAAGGCCTGATGCATCTCAGGTGCTTAGCAATAGGTCTCTTCACAGCATGCCTTTGATGGGACCACACAGCACAGATGGATATGTATGTGTGTGTGTGTGGGGAGGAGGTGTGTGGAAAAAAATAAAGTATGCATCAATGGATTTTAAAGAGGATTCCACCACCTCCATCAATACCCTGGATCTCTGTCTCAAGCCTGCCGGCATCTCACATGCAGGGTGCCTACATCCCTTCCCTGATGCTGCTGCCACGCAGCCGTAGGAGTAGGTCTGCCAAGATCAAGACTGGTTTCAAGCCCTACACTATCCTCTGGGCTCACCTATGTCTGAATATAATAAGATGTTGATAAAGTACCTTGTCAAACTCCACAGCAGTTCTCTGCCACACAGTCTCATTACACTCCTTCTTCATAATTAAAATGGAAAGAACACAAGCCCACTGGACCTGTCGTTAGCTTGTGGGGTGACTGCCACAGAAGAAGGAACGTCAACGCTTGATTTCTGGGCCTGGCCCCCTCTGCTGGCAGGGGCCTGGGGGCCTCTGCTCAACGTGGTGATTCAGCCTCCCCCAATTTCTTACCGAGAAAATGTGTGCGTGAGGTACTCTCTTTCTGCTCTCACTGACGAAGTGTAGAATGGCAAGTCCTTAGGACAGGTCTGCGAGGGCGATGAGACATGTGCGAGAAAGCAATGACCTGGGGAGGAGATGGAGCCAGCATCCAATGCCTTGTGATGAAAGATTCTACCCTTCAAACATTCCTATTCGATTCACCTAAGGTTAGCGCTATCAGAATATCTAATCGCTTACATTTTCAAGTGCCCAGAAAGCTGGGAAGGAACAGGAAGATGTACACATTTCAGGGAGCTCTTAATTTCTAGCAAAACCTGCACACCCTTGGAGCATTAGCTTGACCTTGTCTGATTTAAACACATAAATGAAGAGGGAGGCTAACAATCCCATGCACTAAATTTGCCTTGATGCTATCTGACCCGAGGAGGGGAAAAAGAGAGAGAAAGCTGAAGTTTCCTGCACTCATCAATTCTATCAAGACCCCAAGAGAGTCAAAGCCTAGTTAATCTTCTCAAATGGTAACCAATCCCTTCTTCAGACCTAGCCATGTCCTCTGCAGTGTAAGTTCAGCCATACAGCGTGTCCAAGGAAGAGAAGACAGATATGATCATCCATGAGATGTGATAAACTTCAACTGTAAAATCTGCTCTGCTCTTCTGGCCATCGTCATAATCTATCCTTAATCATAATCCAAATGATTGGGTAGGGTCATGTGCAGAGTGAAGTTCTAATAGAGGGAATTGATCAGTTTTGTCCGTCCCCTGGTACACAGTGAGCTCTCTGAGAAGCAGGAATAGAGAATCCCATGACCACTGTGGTAGTTACATAATCTGTTGTCAATTTGACGCTCTTAAGAGGGAGGGGTGGTGAGCCTGTCAATCATGTCACAGCTTGATGACCTCATTTGGAAGCGCTAAGGAGAAAGTAGCTCACAGGAAGTGGGACACACGCTCACTCCCTGGGAGACATCAATGTCAATGAACCACATGGAGCTATGCTGATGCAGCCAGAGCCCTAACCTGGAGGAGCCACATGGAGACCCTGCCAGCAGTGAGATGCTTCCACCGCCACTAGATCCACAAGATTTCCCACCCACTGGCCTATGATCTTCCTGCATTCGGCATCATGGCATGTGTTTCATGAGTCTGAAGAAGCCTTTATAGATTGGTATCAGATATATGGGCTAATATTGGACTTATGGACTTGATCTGGACTGGGCTGGGAATATTCAACTGCTCTTGTAAATAAAGCTCCTTCTTATACACATATGAGTGTCTATGAATTTGTTTCTCTAGCCACCCCAGACTGAAACACTATCAAGAAAGAAAACCAGCAGAGCCCGTGAGAGATGAGATGCCTGCATGAAGCGGTGGTGGCAGCAGAAATGGCAGCAGAGACCCCAGGGAGTGCAAAGGCTCAACATCCAGAAGGTGTGGCCGAGCGAAGAGCTGTTTGGCCCATGGAAAGAGTGAAACTGAGTACCTTTGGGCAGGAGACTGGCTTGTACAGTGGGTAGCCTTGCAGGCATTTATCAGAATGAAAGGAGCTTGGTAACCCTCGTCCAAACAGGCAGAGGCCAAGGGACCACATTAACCCAGAAGCTGAGATCCAGCGACAGGTATGCTTGCAGCATGGATGAGAAAAGGTGCTGTGGTGAACAAAAGGCCTGTAGCCTTCTCAAGCTTTCTGGTCAACCTTTTTGTGGCAACCTAGTACTTCCCTCCGAGCCCAAACCAAACTTACTGCCAGCAAGTCAATTTTGATCCATTAGAGCACTATAGGACAGGGTGGAGCTGCCCCTTTGGGTTTCTGAGACTGTAACTCTTCATGGGAGCAGGTAGCCTCATCATTCTCCTGCCAAGTGCATGGTAGGTTTGAGCTGCTGACCTTGGGATTAGCAGCCCAACACTCACCTGGCAGCCCACTGTGCTACCGAGGCTTTTATACTTAATAACAAGCATAACCGTGACTCCTCTTTGAACCCTATGAGGCCCTTGCAATGGATTGTTGGGCCCAGCAGAGAAGTGCGTGCTGGTGGAGGGACACCTGGTGCCACATGGTGAAGAAGGTTGGAGGGTGGCAGCCTGTTGACCTCCTAGGAATCATCCTTGGGCAGCTGGGGAGTTGGCTTCTCCTCCCTCCTTATGCCACCAGAGGAGGTCAGACAGCTTCCATGCCATTTCCTCATGGACCAGAAAAGTCTGTGGATGAGCGTCAGTGCATCCAGTCCTAGAAATGACAATGTGGGCATCCGTGAGTAGGGAATTGAGAAGCAGAGAACACATCAGCCATCGTTAACACGACACATGTATTAGTCTAGGCTATTTTTGCTTCAAGTGACAGACACCATATTCAAACTATCTCTAGCTTAAAAAGAAAGGAAGAAAAGCTGCCTTTTAATTCAAAACTCCAAAGCTGGCTGAAAATCTTGTAGGCAGCCACTGGATCCAGTGGATTTGGTTTTCTCTCCATCTCCTGGGCTTGTTTACCTTGCCTGGCTTCATTCTCAGATGGGCTATTTCCACATGACAGCTGCTTGCAACCTGGATTCGTGGTTTTTCCCCCTCTCCTTAGCAAGAAAGAAGGCTTGCTAATTAGCTTTCTAATATGCTGGATAACAAGCATAAAATCTCAAAGGCATACAATAAGAAGCACTTATTGTTAGCTATCTGAAGATGCGTGTGGGGGAGGTTTTGCTTCAGGTACGGAATCAGGTTGGTGTTGTTGCTAGTGTTCATTCTCGGGATCAAGGTGAAGGAGCAGAAGCGCTTGAGCAAGCTCTTCTCAAGTCGAAAGCATCGGTAGGAAAGGACAAGTCCCCCAAATGCCAAAGAGCCACCCCCGGCTGGTGTCCTGTTTATATCAGAATTCTAGGAGCTAAAGTAACTCGGAAAGCTAAGTATCAAGTTAAGGGGAAAGGTCGAATGGCAAAACATGTGCATAGAAGAAGAGGTGGAGAATTGAGACAATAATTCAAGCAGCCAAAGAAGCTATCTTCTTCCATGGTCCAGAGAGCAGCCACAGAGTGTAGTCAAATGGGATTTGTTTGAGTGACATGCTCATCCCTGAACCAACTGAGAAAGAGAAGAGGAGAGGCAGGAAGGACAAAGGAAGGGAGGGGAGAAGAGAGGCAGAAGCAGGTGGGGGGGCAGTGGGAGGGAGAGAGAGAGCATACGCTCACAGAACGAGCCAGCAGAAGTTAGATTGCCTTTTAGGATCCAGCCTCGGGAATGCATAGCATCCGTTTCATCAGTCTATTCATCAGGGCAGTCTCAAAGCCTAATCCCATTTCAAGAGGGTGGGAATATAGACTTGCCTCTTGAAGAAAAGTAGCAAGATTGGAAAAGAGCCTGTGAGATTGGAAATATTGCTCTGACCATTTTGGAAAATCTAATTTTCTGTCTTCTTTTCCTCTTCCTGCCCCAATCTGAGTATGAATAGAACCTCCGCTTTAGAGCCCTTTGGGAGAGAGTTAAGAACCCTTGCTTCACTATGAGCTCGTGATGGGATTCGCACCACATCATTCAGACTTTCTGAGCCTTGATTTCTTTATCCCCCAAATGCAACTACAAATACACATATGATGAATAGCGGTTACAAATATTAGGCCATCTTTGTAAAGATGCTAACCCAGTATATTATAGTGTTCTTTCCTATCCTCCCAGACTGGCCCTCAAGAGATTGCTGGAATCATTTATGGTGGTTGGAGTCATGGCCACAATTTCTCCCTGGATTGGGGGGCATGCTGAGTATGATGCCTGATCTGAGTGAGTAGAAAAAACGGAGCCTGACCATTAGCAGACAGGACCTGGTGCCCTTCAGATCCATAGATCTCTTAACAGAAGTCAGTGAGCTATGACCTACCAAGTGCTCAAGAGGCACTAATGGTTCTATGAGCTAAGTTTAGTACAGAGATTTGTTCTAACCTGACAATGACTCTGTCTTTCACAGTCATGTAAAATAACATGGAAACAGATATAGGCAGAGAGTCAATTTATCCACCTGTTTGGTATATGTAAGTTATTATGAAATGCCACGCAATTGGGCTAGCCACTTTTTGTGTGGTGTGTTATGTTGCTCCTACAAAGAGCCCATTTCTTTTAAGATTTCTTAAATTATCTGTCCAAAAATGTACTTTGCTCTCATACCAGATTGACCAGTTCCTTCCCCCTCCACTCATTTTAATAATGAATTACATAACTGTAGAATTATGTTTATTTCTACGAATAAAAATGTGCATTTGTTAACTAAGCCCTTGGAAAGCCCACAAACCAGGTGCCATCTCTTCCTGACATGTGGGTTTTCACTCTCACAAACCAAAGCTCATCAGTGGCAATTTCTGCCTGGCTCATTCGGGTCTAAAGGGCATCAAGGGAATATGGGGTCCACCTGGGACCATGTTAAATTTTTGGTTTATGACTTTCTGACAAATATTATAGGCTTCTCTAGAAAACTACATACCAACTGGCTTATCCTCTTCAAGATCCTTTGGTTTGAGATCCACCTAAAAGATGTTCAAGCCCCTGGGACCAACCAACTAACAAACTGAGGATAAGAGAATCTTAGTTATATAGTGCTGCTATCACAGAAATACCACATGTGGCTGATCTTGACATTTTTGTTTACACAGTTGAGGAGGCTAGAAGTCCAAAGTCCCAGTGACGGCTCTAGGGGAAGGCCCTCTCCCCCCCTGTGAGCTCTGGACAAAGGCCTTGTCTCTTCAGCCTCTGTATCCTGCTTCCTGGGAGACCTTCATGTGTCTTAGCACCTGCCTGGCCCCATCTCTCCTCTGCTTATTTGTATAGAATCTTGTCTAGGTCAAAAGAAATGGACTCGAGGTACACCCTCTCCTAAGCCTCAGAGCATAGCAAGGACAGCCCAACCTCAAATAGGTTTATGACCACGGACACAGAGGTTAGAATTAACAGCATCTACATGGGGAGGGCACAATTCAATTCATAACAGTCTGCCTTGTACCCCATCCCCAAATTTTGGCCACATGAAAAACTCCCTCCCTTTATCACACCGCCCTCAAAGTTTTGAATTGACCTCTAGTCCAACAGATCATCTTCTGACTCATCTCAATAAAAGAAGATTTTTGGAATATTCCATCCTAGGGTAAAATCCCCCTCTATCTGTGAGCCTGTGACATTTGAAACACAAATGATCTGTTTCAGAAGTACATGGAGCAAGTATGAGGTAGAGGGTTCCACTATGAATGGGAATGGGAGAAACCAGAGAGAAAGAAATGACCATGGGACACCCAGCAAGCTTCCAACCCAGCAGGACCAATTCCTGGTACCTGAGCTCTCATGGTTTAGAAACAATCCTCCTCTCTGAGACCACCTAGACAAAGATCCTGTCCGGTAACTCTGGTGTTAATGCCGATCTCTGGCTTCTAGTGGAGATCCTTCAGCTCTGGGCTTCCTGGGAAGACAGCCCCATTCTGATGAATCTGAGTGGCAGCCGCACCCCTCAGCCCTGGTCGGCCTTGTTCATCTGCCCCAGGGTGTGTCAGCCCTGCCCTCTCGGCTTTGAGGGGCACACTCCTCCCCTTGGCTCTCAGGAACAGCAGCCCCACAATCGGGGACCAAGATGGCGAGCGTGAAATCTGAGGTCTCAGCCTTTGAAACCAAGAAGGCCCCACTTGCTGGACTGCTTTTTAACAGTTCTGCAGATTCAATAAAAGAAATGGGTCATCCCTGGAGCAAGTGGGATGGTCCGTTTGTTTTATTGAATGACAGCAGACATTGCTACTTTGGCCTTGGCCTGTTTCCGCCTCATAGATTTCCAAAAGGCCTTCCTTGCCTTTGGTCCTGTCTCTGTCTCCTTCAGCCTCAGCAGATGGGGGTTCTGCTGTGGTGGTTGCTTAGACCCATCAGTCGCAGCCTTCATTTCTTTAACAAAAGATTCCGCAGCCAGGTCCTTGGTGAGCGTTCCAGGACTCATGTCAGCCTGAGTTTCTAAAGCAGGATTTCCCAAATCTACATTTGTTTTCATTTTGCACAGTTAAATTTTAAGCTCACCTATTTCTATTTTACTATATGTATTTTACTATAAGTAATAAAGAGAAACCATGCAGCTCTTTTAAAGTCTTGCTTAGGCATATCATCAACCAGGCGTGCAAGTGCATTAATTACAAATTCTACCCGCCACCAAACATTTGAACCGACTTCAGACAATTGCCTTGTCGGGGTGTAAAAAGCATCACCCTTTCTCCATTGTCCAATCACAAGATCCTCATTCTTCCCCCAAGTCTCACTATCATCGCACTTAACATTCACATTTCTAGCAACGTTCTGTGGTTGGCATCAAGGGTATTTTCTAAACGAGTTCAGACCTTCTCTGTAGCTCGTTTTCCGTCCTTCTAAGCTCTTACCCAATTGTCTTTGGGGTTCCTATTTCTGCCAACAGTCTCTTCAAGGCAAGTGAGGCATTTACTATCAAGCATCTTAAAACCCTTCTAGGCCCTGGGCCTTCCCCAGTCCAAAGCCATTTCCACGTTGTAAGTATTTGTAAGAACAGCTGTCCATCCTTGGTACCAATTTTTGTCTTGGTTATTTAGGCATGCCATACCTAAATAGGACAAGTGACTGTCTTTAACAAACAGGCATCTCTTTTCTTGAAGTTCCGAGGCGAGAAGTCGGAGCCCAGAGTCCTCGCTCCAGGGGAAGACTCTGCTTGTTGGCTCTGGAGGATGGTCCTCGTCTCTTCTGAGCATCAGCTCCTAGGCAAGCTGCCTGGGCCTTGGCATCTCTCCCACATCATCTTTTCTCTGCTCACTTGTTTCATCTCTTTTCTCTCTCCAAAGAGGCTGACTCAAGATACACTTGACTCTAGATCTCTCACATTACATGACAAAGATCACCTATATCCAAATGGGATTATAACCACAGGCATAAAGGTGAGAATTCACAAGACATATTTTTAGGGGGCATAATTCAATCCATAACAGAGATGTTCAAGTAAACAGAAAGGAATTTGCTTTCCTAAATATATCTCTAGACAGAATTCCTATTCTCTTCTCAGCAGGAAGGCGAAGCTCCATTGGGGGAGACCAGCTAGTGGCACACATACAGAAGAACTGTTTTCCAACTCGTCTTCAATTTGCCTCCTGAAGCATGAAATTTAATTACCCATATTGAACATACTTGCATAATCACATATTTTTATTACACAACACTGTTGCAGTCCCTTAAAATATGGGGGCAGTTTTCTGGTCACAGGCATGTCTTTGACATCAGAGATTTCCATACGTAAACATTATTCGGTAGAAATTATTGTTTGCAAGTATTGATTCTTCGGTGTTACCCTTTGATATTGTTGAGCATTCACTTGCAAGAATATTTTGCCATTATATTGACAAGGAGGGGCCAATGAGTTTTTATTAAACCCTCATAATGTCGAGCCCTGCTATCAAATCCATCCTCATCTTTAGCTAATCCTGTTCTTATCTGCTTCTCATAGTACATCAATCTCCTTCAACCTCTCAGCGAGATCATGGCCTTCTCCAGCGTTTTTCAATCTCAGTCCCACCTCTCTTGAAACGAGGTGACCAGAAGGGATCATGAAATGTCTTTAAGGACAGAGACACACCACCTCTTCAGGGGAAGCCAATTAACTGAAATAGCCAGAGATATTTTTTGCACTCTCTTCGCTTTTATGAAAGAGATTGCGATGTCACATTTACTTGGCTAAGAGCAAGTGTAGTGCTCTTAAGAAAAGCTAAAGTTAACCTAAAAGTGGCTCATCAGGATAGGGCAGTTCGTGACTTTCAGGAAAAAGAGAGGAGTGAGGTGCCCCATTAGAAAGCTGCTTGGATCCCAATGTCCTTTGGAGAAGCCCATCTGGAGATCAGAAGAGAGGCGTGTCCAAGTAATAGGCATAATGCTAAGAGATTGGTATATAGAAGAAAAGACAAACAGTCCAAAGCATGGAATCAGAAAGATGATAATCCTCAATTACCATCGATCTGGTTCCAACCCATAGCAAGCCTGCAGAACAGAGTAGAATTGCCCCACAGGGTTTCCAAGGCTGCAAATCTTCATGAAAACAGACAGACGGCCATATCCTTCTCCCAATGGAGTAACTGGTAGGTTCAAACCACCAACCATTCAGTTAACAGCTGAGCGTGTTAACCATTGCCCACCCCACCCAGAACTCTTAAGGATGACATAAAGATCTAATAATTAGTAAGACATTGGTGGGTGCCAGGAGCTCTTTGTGGGTGCTATGCTAGGGTTAATTCACTCAATTCTCTCAACCGTCTTGAGAAGTGGGCGCTATTATCATAATCACTTTGCAGAGCCAGTGAAGCTTGGAGAGACTTTCTGAATCTCTCTAGGTTTGTGATCTTAACTTTAATGTCTTCACTTTGGCCGACCTTTTATTTTAAATACATTCTCCTAATTTCCACAACAATCCCATAAAGAAGGCACTCTTATTACTGATGAAAGCCAAGTCCCAGAGAGGTTAAATCTCTTCCTGAGGCCGCACAGCCGGCCAGCGGCAGAGATGAGAACCAAGCCCCATTGATTGGATTCACCAAAGAGCCTTTCTGGGTTCTGATGAGGATGCTGCCTGAGGCTCAGGTCACTAACGTCTCCCCATCAGAGGGCGGATTTGAATTGTGAGTCATCCGCCGGTGACATTGCAGAATGTCCTAGCTGTGTGGGACCGTGGAGGCCCTGAATGAGTGGGGGCAGGGACTTGCTCAAGGACACACAATTTGTTGCTGAACCAGGATATAGACCAAGTCCTGAGGTATCACTGGGCCGTCTGGCTTTCCCTGTTTCTTGCTTTTCTGTCAGCACTTCTTGAGAATTCGAGGGGCCTACGCCTATGGCATTTTAATCACCACCCCGCTTTCTTGGGAAGCTCAAATTAGCTTGTTAGTTCTTGGGGGAAAGCTGAGTTTGTAAGCCATCACCAAGTCCAGCCACAGCATGTTTGCAATAATCAATAAACCTGAAAAGCCAGAGGCAACTAGATGCAACCTTCTGTGGATGGTGTCGGGCCACCTCCGACTCACCACCCCGCCACCACCCCCACCCCCACCCCACCACCCCCACCCCTGAGCATTCCCACCGGATCCCTGTCACCGAGAAGAGAAGTCTTATATTCTGAAAAGATCGTAAACTCTGGGGGAGAGTTCTCCTTGGATGAATATTCACTATGCATGCACATTGATACAGGAAGATTCTTGTCATTTCAATTTGCAGGTGAGAAACAAACCTGAGGATGGGGAAATGAAGAAACGCGTCCAAATCCAGCAGTGAGCTACCCAGACCACATCACGCCGTCCACACTTTCTGCATCGCCGCTGAGTCCGAATTTGAACTCAGGCTTATCTAAGTCCTAAGTCTGTTTCTTTTTCTATCACACGCTACCTGAAGAACACGGATGTCATGGTCCATTCTTCACCTTCCTTCTTTGTCTTTTGAGAGCAGGAATTTGCATCTTCTTTTCAGTACTTCCGTACTACCTGGAGGATTGGCTCATAATGGAAAATCAAGACAAGAACAAAAGCTGTGTCCATGACTAACCCTTTCTTTAGCTGTCTGGGGCTGTGGAGGATAGAGTTATCAGCCTTTGTGTGCCGGCAGCAGCTCCATTCCCCAAACCTGCTAACAGAAGTCCATGCATCTGGCCAGCTCGCTGACCAACAGAACAAAAAGCTACAAATTATCTTGAAAGAATGTTAATCGAAGGTTCTGGGCTATCGAATCCTTCTCTCAATTAGAGAGCTGTCTCGGGAGTAATGTTCTCTCTAAAAATCATGATATACACAGCTCTATAAATCGACAAAAGACTTATGACCATTAAACTTAATTGATAGTGAATTTGGAGAAATGTGTTTCCATCATGCTGTCATTTTATTCGAAAATTGGTTGCTGACACTCCCTCTTTCCTCGGCTGGGCATAGAGGGTCAAGCTGTGCTCCACGATCCAGGGAGACAGAGGCCTGAGCGGAGGGATCGTGCCCGTGACTGGCTCACAACAAACAGAAGGCTAACAAGCCGAAGAGGTGCCAAGGTGCTGTAAACAAGTAGACATAAAACAGGAAATAAAAACTGATTTTAAGTAAAATCAGCAACAACTTGGATTTTTATATAGTACCCCATATGTTCCACAGGAATAATGCCCCGTGGCACTTTATAGTGAAACAAGCTTAAAAAAGAAGAAGAAGAAACGGGCAAAGGAGGCTGCTCTGAGGACCATGTTAGGAAAATAATTAACTTCTTGAATATGTTCTCAGGCTTTGAGTAGGTGCAATTCTTTCCCTGAGATTACTGTCGGCAGTGGTGCTAGGGAGCTGTTGTTTCCTGTAATTGGCTCTGGATGGAAGCCATGCTGAAAGCAAGGAGCAAAGACAGTTTGTAGTGCCCGTGCTTTGAGCGTGTGCCTGCTCGTATGTGACTTGCAAGAAAGCCCCTCAAATTGCAAGCGGACAATCCAATCTAGAACTAACTTTGAAGCCGTGGCGACAAAATAACAGAGGGGATGGAGACTTGATTGGGTTTGAGTGCCCAGGGACACTTAACCCTGGCGGCATTTTCTGAAATATTTGTGGAGAGGCACAAAAGGAAAAGGGGAGGGCAGATTGCTTTTCGGTTTCTTTGTTTTGTTAAAGAAGAAATGAAGACGCCATTAAAAGCAGGTTTTGGACAAATCATTCCAGAAACGCATGACTTTAATGTGGACCACACAGGCCGTATCAATCCACCTCCGTGAAGACCTTCCCAGACACACCTTATTTTCCCATCTCCACTTTCTAGCAACTCTGTTGTATCCATCAGCTATTAATGACATGTAATTATGCCGATTCTAATATTTCCTCTGAGGGGGAAGGTATCCCTAAACAGGGATAAATAAGTTTCTCCCTTAAATTTGCCTACTTTCCCTTTATTTCTCTTTCTGAAACTCTGTGTATATGATAGAATATATGAACATTACATGACCAGGAACAAGTTTATAACATTTGTCATGTGAGCAATGCTTACTCATTTATGTAAACTACCTGCCTCTAAATCTTCATCTACAGACATTCACTATTTACAGCCATTTATGTAAGTCAAAATATAATAGACCCTATAGGATCGGATAGAACTGCCCCTGTGGGTTTCCCAGTCTGTAACTGTGTATGGGAGTAGAAAGCTTCCTCTTTCTCCCACTGAGCAGCTGATGGTTTTGAACTGCTGACCTTGTGGTTAGCAGCCCGGCTTGTAACCACTACTCCACTTTGGAGGCAAAAAGACGAATGAGCATTTTGTAAAAGATGGAATGTGGCCTGCAACATGAGAAAGAGATAAATGCGATAGAAAATTTAAAAAAGGGCCAGGTTACATCTGTTTTCCCTGGGTTGCAGGCAAGGGAGTGGATGAGGGACTTGGGTTTGCAGCAATCTGAAACCTTTGGTATTTCTAACTCGAGTCCTGGAGTAGTGTAAAGGGTTCAGCATTTGTCTATTAGCCGGAAGGTCAGTGGATTAAATCCACCCCGAAGTCGCACACCAGAAAGGCTTGAGACCTCCTGAAAGATGGCAGCCCCTGAAACTTCTCTGGATCTTGTTCTGTGTATGTGCTGGGTCAACAGGAGCTGGGATTGTCTTGGCAGCAATCGATGGTGACAAGACCTCTAGCTGCATCCGATACAGCATCTGACCTCCTCTTAGCCAGAGTAGCAAATCTGAATGAATGTTGGGATTTTGATAAGGAAAAGAAGCTACAAATGGAGACACTTGATTGGGGAAATTGAGCAGTATGAAGAGGGCATGTTGCATGGATCAGTCTGGCTTGAGGAAAGAGGATGTAACGAACATGGTGATGGGTATTAAAAGAAAAAATAAATGTTCTGAGCTCCTAATTTGCAGAATGAGGCAGTATTTTTTAGTCTATGACCGGGAGTGGGATTTTGTGCAGAAGAGTGACATAATCCGCAGTGTAATTTATTCTTTAAGAACAAAAGCAGTCTGGCTAAATTAAGTCCGAGAGGGTTTGTTGAAAGGATACGTGGTATCTCACATATCAACAGAGGTGCTGGGGAATGAGATTGGAGAAACAGGGAGATGACAACACTGAGAACACAGGTGATCAGTCCATAGAAATCATCTGGTTGGGACTCCTAAGGCTCAGGCCACCACCACGTTCACGTGTGTTAAATGACTCCTGCTTCTTTGTATCCCTTGCTGTGGGTAGCATTCTAGACAAAAGTTAGGTCAAATGCCCTCCCCCTAGCTGCCGAGGTCATAGGAGAACAGCTACTGGGCTTTCTCGATATCTGCAGTAGCCACCCCCCCCCCACCCCCGGGAAAAAGGGGTGGTGAAAAATGCTGGCTGGTTACAAACAAGCAAACAAAAACAAATGTCCATTATGACGTCACAGATGAAATCCTGCTGTAAAGGGTGGAGTCTCATATTTTTCTGTAATATAAAGGAACTAGGAAAATACCACACACATACACAAAATCCATGGGGCATTGCAACGGGGAGGTCATTCATGCTCTGAAATTTCCATGCCTTTCATTTACATGTATTCTCAGAGCATATAAATGCATATTCAAATGATGTGACATATGCAAATATGCAGCTGTAACTATTTGCTATACAAATTTACATTTTGAGGTTTTGGTATACCATTTGGGATAGACCGTTAATTCTTTCAGGCCAACGTGGAACCAGACCACCTAATAGTTTTGTATGTGACTAGGTCTGAATTTTAAAGAGAATAATATATTGAAGAATACGTCCAAATGTGCCCATAAGAATTTATACAATGTCCTCCTCTGTGTCTAGGCCGTACGAAAGAAAGTGTTTGGGGAGGAACATTCTTGTTTTTAAGTATTCCCTCAAAGCAGACTCCACAATCGCCCTTAGCACACTTTGTGTGTGGGAAATAGAATTTGGCCAGGCCAAACCTATCCTTCTTTTATTTTTTAAAAAGAGTGTGGTACACAGAGAGGTACAAAAAATGCTTGCCGTTTCAACAGTTTTCACAAGCAAAATTCAGTTATGTTTCATATAGTCATCATTTTGTTTAACCATCACTATTCTTAAATGTTTCCATCTCCCTTACCAGGATCTCAGTGTCTCCTCTGCACGGTGTCTTCCTTTCGTATTTCCATAATCCTTCCAGTAGACGGGAGCGCCCTTTGGGACTGTACATGTTAATCCCAAGGGAGGCATTGTTAATGCTTCATAATTTGAGTAGAAAGGGAGGCTGATGCAAGAGAAAACTCGCGAATCTGTTCAGAAAATTTACAACAGGAAACATCCCAGCAATTGCCAATATGTAAAGGTTATGTCCGTCATGTTGGAAAGTGGCGTAAGTTTTCACCCTTTTCAAATAATTGGGCATCAGACTGATGGGTAAAATTGTACACGTCAGTGATTCGCACGCTGATGTAGGGAAATTGACAGACATGGTTTAAAGGAAGCCAAAGTTTTTGTGCATCAACATGTCATGCTAAGAATAATTATCCAACTGTTTTGTTACCCTCAGCACTGTGCGAGTATTATATCCACCCAATCTTCCAACGTTCTTTTGTTTATTTTTGCATAGTGCAGCAATTCTGTGAAATACCTGCTTATAAAACGGTTGATGCTAATACACTTTATAAACGAAGCCCAGTGCTCAATAATGCTGATAAACATCGTCCTGACTGCCGAGAGTACATTTAGACCTGGCCCTCACTCTGTATTCATTAGGGTTAGCATCATCAAAATGAAATTATAGGCTAATAGGTCTAGAGAGGACCTCACGAGGTCAACCCGTGTGTGCTGCAGCCATCAGCTACGTCTGCTCTCAAGCCATCCATCCTCATGAAAATGATCATCAATAAGCCCTTTCGGACCCACTGTGAGCAAGTGTGTGTGTGTGTGTGTGTGTGTGTGTGTGTGTGTGTGTGTGTGTTTATTTTAAGTGAAGAGCGATCAGGAAGGGCCAGCTGAGTCAAGAACTCTTCCGTAATATCACCTCAAGTTGCTTGTTGTTATTTACCTAACAGTTCATATATGCCCAGGGATATTCTACCACCTACTAATCCCCAGGATGTTAGTTTCAAGAAGGTCCGCCCAGCTCTTTTTCCACACACTAAGGCACAATGGAGAGGCTTGAAGAAGTCTTGCAAATGAATGGTAAAACAAAGATTTGAGTCCAGAGTACTTGACCTTGAAATCTGCTCAGCTTACTATTTAAAAAAAAAAATCGTTGTGTTGTTAACTTGACCTTTCATGTTGGTATTAAATAATTAGATCCTGACACATCTTAAAGGACTTGGGGGTGGGTGGGGTGAGTGGGAGGGGGATGCGACTAAAATTAGACATCTCAAGTCTGAGGCGTGTGTTTCACAGAGCAACTGGACTACCGGAGGATTCATGTGGTTTGAGAAACTTTCCCCACTTTGCACCATCTTGGGCTGGTTCGTCACAGACGGCCCTAAGGAAAGGAAGCCAGGGTGAAAGGGCACAGAGCTTCCTCCCCTTGAGGTGAGAGGAGTATATACCTGAGAATATTTTGACAGACTGGAGCTCAGAAGACACATCATGTCCCTAGTTCAGAAGAGAGCCCAGGCTAATCAATAAGATCTTTCTGACTTTGGTCATCAACTTTAATTGCTAGTGTCATTTGGTTATATTTATTGAGCCTGCACAGGTGCATGTCAGGGCTGGGGGATGTTCATCCATGTTGCAGTAATTATGGCAGGCAAATCCATTGGACTGAGAACCGGATACCTCTTATCCTTCAAGCTGGCTTTGAATGTCCCTTTGGAATTGACAAATCATTCTGGTGAAATCCCCTGCCAAGTGGCTGCGATTTTCTCAGCTTTGTGCAACTTCATTTTCTTGGTTCTTGTCATGAACCTAGACAAAGAGCCACCTACTACCTTCGGGATGGCATTTGTAACCTGGTTGCAAAGTGGAAGCGATGGGCAAGTCGGGGGAGGAGGGGGGGTTGTCTTTCACAACTACACTTTGGAATTTGTCCGGTGTCTTGCAAGTAGCTGAAATATAACCACATGGGGGTGATTTCTATCAGCGACAGGAAGCACTTTTGTTCTGAGGGTGAGAGCTAGGCCAGGCATTAGTCTTTTAAAAGCCTCTACCAACAGTGCACAGAGGGCAGCCGGGAGGTAACCAACATCTGGGCACATCCCAAAAGGCGTGTTACCAGCTGGGCAAGACATCAACATTTATGGTCACAAATTAGAAGCTTTAGGTAGAGAAGATAAATCAAGGAATCTCAATGTGGGTAAGCAAACTATCTCAGGAATTTGACAGATAATCCATGGTTCGGTTTCAGGCAGATATTTTCCTGCCTTTGAAAGTGAATTCTGTGTATTTGGCACATCTGTGCAGCTGGGATCAGGAAGGTGTAACACCATCATCTGTTGCTGAGATGCCTTGGTAGGGGTGCCAGCAAGTGTGAGTCTTACGTTGCCGTCCTGCAGGGAATGCTCAACTTCTCGTTCCTTTCTGTGGCTATCAGAACAGGAGACAAAGGCTCATCCCGCCACGGTGTCCTCTAAAATGTATCCCCACAATGCAGCAAATGTCGGTACATTGTTTACTGATAGTAATATGTACTATCAGTAATATGAGATTAGTGTGGGAGTAACAGTGAACCCTTTGGGGGAAGCGGAATAGATTAGTTGAAAGGGTGCTTGGCCAGGTCACAGAAAGTCTAAGTAAGAGTGAGTTGAATGGTTCAGGACCTGTTGCACTGTGTAGCAAGAAGTCTGAGAGGAAGCAAAGGACTGAGGCAAAGGGGTCTAGATGTCATCAGTGTCGCAGACTCTGGCAGCTTCCTACTCATCTTCAATCTACCCGCATTTTGCCCTATGCCTATTGCTTCGTGACCACCAGCTGACTGTTGCGCCTCCAACTATCCTCTCTGTGGGAAAAGGAACAGGATGCGGGGACGAGGAAGCACCTGTTACATCTGCTCCTTTAATTCAGAAAGCAAATACTTTTTCTAACACCCCCGGTAAATTTGTGTCTATGCCTCATTGAACATACCAGGCCATAAGACGATTTCAAGCAAAGGAGAAAGAAGAAAAGTGAATATTTAATTGTTCTATCTTCTGTTGAAGCAGCAGGCAAAGTGGAAGGTTAGGAATGGCTGTGAGGCTATGTAACGAGGCTCCTAGGAAAGTCTTTGTTTTCTCTCAACCTTTCTCAGAAATCTCCGCGTGTTTGGAATCCTTCCCCTAGAATTGGAGGTGCCTCGTGCAGAGACCGGGGTCCAAAAGACATGCTGCTCCCCAGGCTCTTCTTTCTGGGTGGCAGGAGCTCCCTCTCTGCTTGCTTCTCTCTCCTTTTGTCTCTTTAAAGATATAAGATGTTCCAGGTCTCACATCCCAGAACCCCCTTTACATCAGGTCAGAGGTCTGATAGGATTGAGAGTACGGCATCACAGCTTTAACCCCTTGACAACGTATTCATTTATCACATCATGAGGTATCATTATGTGACTGATGCATTATGTTTTTATGTAAGGAGCAATCCAGAGAATCATGGACCAGCTGAGTACACATATGCATGTGAGGGAAATAATTTAATCGATGACACCGACCTTTCAATGCCTTCTGCTCCTTTCATTCAGAGGAGAGCAACACTTGCATTTCCTTCTTCAAACGACTACTCTTCTCCCCACTCCTTATCGTAGCTCAATCTTTCTCACCCTACAGATGGTAGCTCAAACCTCACTTCTGTCAGGTCTGCCTTCCTGGATGCCCCCACCCCCCAGCTATGTCAGATAGCATACTACCTCGTGCCACCGTTTCTTTCATATACTAAAATTGCTAAGTTTATTTTTGTGCTATTATCGACTTTATCTATCCTCACTACTAGATTGTGAGTTTGGGCTCCATGAGTACAGGCATCAAGTTCTTCTTCCATTCTGTCTTAATGGCTAGCACAATACTCTTGGTGAGATGAGCAACGGAATGAAGAAGAGGGACTGTTGGCCAAGACATTCTTTTTCTGTGAAGGTGCTGAAGAAAGACATTCACACTTGCCAATTACTCTTTTAAAAGGCATTCATTAAGTACCTACTATCTCTAAGGTCCGTGTCTTGGCAATAAAAGTAGAAAGAAAAATGAGATATTATCCTCTCAAAGACTCTGTTTTCTTAGGGGAGAGACACACATATGAGTCCATGCATATGAATTAAAATAACACATGTTTCTATCAATTTCAACCCCTAGACAAAAAGCTGACGGAAACGTTTTTCCCCTGCCAAGCTGAAATACACACCAGAGACTGGTTGTCTTTGCTCCATGTCTGCTCCCCACACACCTCATATACTTCATCACTTTTAACCCATATTGCTTTCCATTTTTAGATTCACAGGTTACAGTGATTTTATGTTAAGTTGGCTGCTTCCCAATGACATTTGTTCTTATAAACAAGTTAGGTTTGAACCCAATTGTGGGGAGAGTTACTCTCTGGCAGATTTCCTGCAGCTAGCTGCCTCCTTAGGAGGATTTCTCCTTGAGGGTAAAGCTTCCTCGTTCTATTCCGATGTTTGTTGGCATCCATTTGCCTTGGGTTCTGAATTATTCCCTTTGATGTCCGCACTGGTTACTGTACTTTAAATAGGAGGTTCTCAGTAAATTCTGGGACAGGGGAGAGAGCAAGAATTGCCAAGAGCTCAAACATGGTCCAGCACATCTCTGTCACTGTGAGCATCCAGAAATACCTGGTAAGGGTGGTGGCAAAAGACAAGGAGAGAACTTAGCCGTGGTAGTGCTTGCTCTGTTTCATGAATAGGATTTAGAGAATTCCTTAATGAAGATAATGATTTCTGGAGGGAGACTTTGATCACTTGGGTGTGCAAAGCTACTTTTTGGGTCTCCAGGAGGTGCAGACCCTCTCTGGTACACCCAAGGGTGACCTCTCCAGTGCAGTCTCTCACTTCGATCTGTAGCTGCGTCCACATTTGCACCCATAAAGGAAGAAATAGCCTACTTCATTACGGAAATTTATCAATTTTAGTTCACCATCATACAGACTTCCTCCCAGTTTCCATTCTTAGACGGAAAGTTTCCATTGTGCATAGTCATGGCGGGAGGGCAATTCAAGGTAGCTGGTATCCCAGATGAAGCGAGGTGGGGATGAGGAGGGCACTGATTTCTTCTCATCTTGCTCCAGGTAGATGTCGATTTCTTCTCTCTGAAGATTGGAAATATGGAACTCAGGAGGTCCATTAAGACCCACCTGTGGCACCTGAGTCACGATGGGCGTGGTGGCTCAGACACCAAAGTCGTGGTGCTTCCCGCATGTTGTTCCTTCAAGACGGCTTCATCCGCACATGGTTTTAGAACCTCGTTCCTCGTATTTCTACAACTTGAGTAAACCGCATAAGAGTCTTCAAAAAATTCCTTTAGAAAAAAAGAGAGAGAATTTACTGAGAATACCAGGAATTTTGAGACGCAGAACAAGTTATAACTGTCTAGAGTTCATGGAGACCACCATCAAATTGACTGCTGCCATTCTGGGTCCAAAAGTAACTACTGGGAGGTTGGAGAAGGCAACTCTATAGCACTGTCATTTGAGTTTATGTAGATACGTAGATATAAAACGCAGGTGGAATTACCTACATAAGTTAGTCTGGGTCTTCTGAGAAGCAGATGCAAGAAATATTTCAGGCAAAGGCCTAGGAAAGAAAATGGAAGGGATCCAGGGAATGCCATCAGGCCATGAAGCCTGTCTGGCCCCGAATGAAGGACAGAGGGAAGGAAATAAGAAAAGTGGGGGAGCATCTCAGGTTCAAGTAAGTCCAGGAGCACTCAGCACCAGCAGCAGCAGCAGCAGCGGCCAGCCCCCTCAGGCAGACATGTGATGGCTCCCCTCCTGTCTTGAACTCGCTCAGACTCTTACCTCTATTGCCTGGAGTTCCTCTCTAAGTAAACTCTCTACCAAGCCTCTTGGAAATGGCCAACCCATTTTCAGCCTCTTCCTAAACTACATCACTGAGAAACCACCTATTAAAATAAAAACACAAGTATCAAAATCACATCTATTCAACATAACACACAACAAAATTTATACACGTACTTCCAGGTCGCAGGGAGTCCATTTTCAGAGCAGCTCCCAGGAATAAGTTTGCTTTTGCCTCCCTGCTGCTGTCAGTCATTAGCTCAGGCCGCGGATGGGGAATATTATGCAGACCCTGTCTGTTGCTAATGTGAAGACGGATTTCAGAAGGCAGCAGCTGGGGCCCTCCACGGAGACACTCACTCCGTGCAATCCAAGACACATTCTGCTAGCTACTACTGTGTACCTATACAAAAAAAGAGAAAGGTAGGTAGGTGATAACTACATATCTGAAGTTTTAGAAATCTAGCCATATCATAAGGGCAAAGAAAATGTTTTGGCTAGTCTTCAAAATTCAAATTATAAATGGGGGCAAACCTTTTGATCCTCCAGTGGAGAACAAACACATTTGTGACAGATTTCTTTTTTTTGGGGGGGGTGTTAAAATTATTTTATTGAGGGCTCATACAATTCTTATCACAGCCCATACATACACCCATTGAGTCAAGCACATATGTACACCTGTTGCCCTCATCAATCTCAAAACATTTGCCCTGTACTTTAGCCCTCAATATCATTTGCTCACTTTCCCCCTTCCCCCCTCCCTCCTGAACCCTTCATAATTCATAAATTATTATAGTTTTGTCATAAGTTACACTGTCCGACGTCTCCCTCCGCCCTCTTCTCTGCAGCCTATTCCCCAGGGAGGAGGCTATATTTAGATTCTTGTAATTGATTCCCCCAGATTTCTTTATTAAGCTTCCCTACCCATAGTTCATGTAACAAAAGGTAAATAAAGTTAAACATCAGAAATGCGTTGTCTTATGGTCTTGGAGGTTAGAAATTCAAATCCAGCGTGTCATCAGGGTCAGGTTATATCTCCCAAGGCTTTAACTCTAACTCTCTTTAACTCTCCCCAATTCTGGTCCCCTCAGCTGTTCCTTAGAGGCTACATGGGTCTTCACTTGACTCTTCACCCTGTGTCCTTGTGGCTCTTCTCTTTTAAGAGAAGTCCTTTTAGAAGGTTTAAGACCCACCCTACTCTTAGATGACTTCATGTTAATTTAATTGATAACATCTTCAAAGATCCTATTCCAAGCATGTTCATATTCACTGGGCTACCCAGAGGTTAGAATTTCAATGTATCCTTCCGTTTATATGTATGTATGTATGTATGTTTGGTTTATGTGTATGTATGCATGTATGTTGTAGGTATCATCCAGTCAGCTCCAACCACAGCGACCGTGTGCACTACAGAATGAAACCGTCTTCCTCTCTCCTTTTTCCACTGAGTAAAATGGCATCCCAGACCTGTCATTGTAACTCTCTCTGTTTTTCTTTTTTCTTTTAAATCTTTTATTAGGGGCTCTTACATCGTTTACCTCAATCCATACATTCCTCCAATG
>NW_022103899.1:30168425-30182696 GCF_000313985.2 Echinops telfairi | reverse complement strand
CTCTACTCTCCTTGTTGGCCCTGAGGGGTTTATCTATCCTGGATTCCTTGTAGCAGTGTACATGCTCTGGTCTAATCCATTTTGTAACGTAGAACTGAGGTCATGATAGTGGGGTAAAGGAAGCACCAAAGAGCTAGAGGAAAGTTGTGTGTTTTATCGGTGTTATATTGCACTCTGACTGGCTAATCTCTTCCCTGCAACCCCTCTGTGAAGGGATGTCCAATTGTCTACAGATGGGCATTGGGTCCCCACTCCATGCCCCCTCTCATTCACATTGGGTATGGTTTTATTCTTGGTCTTAGATGCCCGATACTTGATCCCATTAACACCTCATGATCACACAGGTTGGTGTGTTTTTTCCATGTGGGCTTTGTTGCTTCTGAGCTAGGTGGCTGCTTGTTTATCTTCAAGTCTTTAAGACCCCAGACACTATATCTTTTGATAGCCAGGGACCATCAGTTTTCTTCACTACATTTGCTTCTGCACTACATTTGCTTATGCACCTATGTCTTCAGTGATCATGTCGGGAAGGTGAGCATCACAGAATGCTGGATTGTTATAACAATGTGTTCTTGTGTTAAGGGAGTACTTGAGTTGAGAGCAAATATCTATCTGCAACCTTAATTCTTAACATACAGATATGAGTACATACTTCTATTCTTTACTCATTATATATATATATATATATATATAGGCATGTACATATGTAAATATATGTATTTACATAATATATGTAATGTATAATCTATAATGTATAATCTATAAATGTCCTTTGCCTCCTGGTTCTTTCTTCTATTTCCTTTTTACTTCTCTCTTGTTCCACCATCATGTTTGACCTTCATTCTGGTTTAGTAATTCCTTGTTGCTACATTAACCTTCATCAAGCCCCACTAGGCATCCTACGACCTTCCTTCCATTGATTTTAGTTCACTTGTTGTTCCCTTGTGCTTGGGTTGGTCACCCCCCACATTTTCTTTCTCCCACCTCCCCTTCTCCCATATTACCCCACAACCATTGGTCCTGTTCTTTTCATCTCTGAATTATTTATCCCGCCTATCTTATCTAGATAGACATGCAGATACATTTATAAGTGCAAAACCCAGGCAAAGCCAAAACAACAACAACAAAGGAAGTCAAAACCAACAAAACAATAACAACAGCAAAAACCAAACACAAAATAACAATAACAAAGTGAAAGCAACTAACAAAAATGGAAAAGCCTATCAATAGTTCAAGGTCTGTTTGTTGGCCTTTAGGAGTGTTTCCAGTTGAGTCTGATGGGGTGCCACACTCTGTCTCCAAAGTCTATTTTCGGTATGCCCCGGGAGTTTCATCCATCTGCTCCCCTGCTGCTCTGCTGCATGCCCTCAGTGCCTTGCCCCAGCAAGATGGGAGCCAGGCTGTGCATTATTTCCACGCTGTGTCTCCAGTGCTGTCCCCTCAGGCGCCATGGCTCAGTGAGGGACGCGGTGTCCCGTGGTGGGGCCAGCCCTACGGTCCTTCCTGTGCGTTGTATGCTTTGAGCAGGAACATCGTCCTCGGGATTTGGTGGGCCCGGATGTCCTCTCCTCCCTCTCCATCCCCTTGCATTTCTCCCATGTGCTCTAATCCAACGCGCCCTTCTCCCCAGGCTGTAGCCCCAGTGCTGTCCTCTGAAGTGCATTCTTCTGAGGTGGGGGTGGGGGTGGGGTGTCAACATAGTTGGGATTGGGACCTGCCCCTCAGATCTCTCTATTGGTTCCATGGTACATGCTGGCATGTTGTATTCACATCTTGGTGCATGGGGTTGAAGCCCCATCTCTCTCTCCTTCTCCTCCCAATGTTCTTGTCTGGCAGCAGGAGCTCCCGGCGGGTGAGTCTAACTAAACACCATCTTCTTCTGTCTCCCCCATTATAACTCTTAATCCCAGTGACAATAAAATCAGATGGCACAGTCCTTTGCCATCTGCAGAATTGTTCCTATGCCTGAGCCCATGGATACAGCCACTGTGTCAATCTAGCTTGTTGACAGCCTTCTTCTTTTTTGATGACCCTGTACTTTACCAAACACGATGACTTTCTCCAGGAGGACTTGTCTCTCTTGGCAGTCTGTCCAAAGCATGTAAGATGGAGTCTTGCCATCCTTGCCTGTAAGGAGCAATCTGGCCTTACTTCTTCCAGTACAGATAGGTTTGTCATCTTAGCAGTCCATGGTACTTTCAATATTCTCCTCCAGCACCACAATTCAAATGCATCTATTTTTCTATGGTCTTCCTTATTCAATGTCCAACTTTCACATACGTGTGATGCAATGTAGGCCTGGTGGTATAGTAATTTGCATGTTGGCCTGCGATCCATCCACATGGTCAGCAGATTGAAACCACTAGCACTCATGGGAGAAAGACTGAGCTTTCCGTGCCTGTAAACAGTGAGTCAACATTGACTCAGTGGCATGGGTTTGGTTTTAAATTGAGTTGTGACATCCATACTGAAGGTACAACCCTTGGTCTTCATCAGCAAGTGTTCCGGTTCCTCCTCACTTTCCGCAGCGTCTGTATACCAAAGGTAGTTAATAAGCCGGCCTTCATCCTGATGCGGCACTCTTCTGCATATATTCCAGGTTCTCTGATGATTTGCTCAGCAGACAGATTGAACATATAAATATATACAAATCAGTGGGCAACAATGACTGAAGGAGTCTTCATTTTCTGCTTGTTGACGTTCTTCCTCTCTTGCCTTCCAATGCCCGTCATCACCATCCGTCTAAGTTAGTCTGTGCTGCTTTTGCCCCTTGGAGTGCTAGCTGCCTCTTCCATCTTCCGCAGAGGAGCCCTTTTAAAGTAAGTGTGGATGAAGAAAAACAAATGCTCTTAGTTAACCATCAAGGGCTTCCTTTAGGAGATGAGTGTTCTGAAAGTTCCCGTTAGCCTGTGGGGGATAGTAATAACAAGCTTATTCAATAGTGGTTTATTTAATTATTTCTCCTTGGGGACAGGTGTGTTGGTATTCATTGAACTCTGGATAAATCCATTTTACTCATTCTTTCTCTCTCCTTTTTTCCAGTTAGTAAAATGGCATCCCGGACCTGTCATTATAACTCTTAATCCCAGCGAAAATAAACTCAGATAATCTACAATCACAAAATAAGGTACACACCTGTCCTAAAACAAGGACACATAGAGGCTTTCACATCTTGCTTCCAGCAGGTCTTGAAGTAGGAAAAAATGTAGAATGATGCTGAAATCCCTGGAGTGCTTCTGGTGCTGTGAACGTATTGTGAAAAATATTTGTCTATTTATCCAGTGGCCGGACAAAAATGGAAAAGGATAGAAAACGGTGTTCAGTAGCTGGAAGCTTTTATGAAGGGGAAGCAAACTCCCCTCGCTGCCATCGAGTCAAATCTGACCACCTGACATCTAGCAACCTGACAGGACCGAGTAGAAGCACGGGGTTTCTACCAAACACCTACCATCAAGCCCATCCCACCTCATAGTGACACTACACAACCGAGGTGCACTGGCCCAGACAGTTTCCAAGGCTGTGTAGACTGACTGAGACAGACTGCTACACCTTCCTCCCAGGGAACAGCCGGTGGGTTTGAAACTTGAAATTCTTTTTGGTTAGAAACCAAATGTTTTAAGCACTCCCCTGGTCAAATCTACGAGATTAGCAGTAGGACTCAAACCTCCATCTTTTCATTGCAATATTTTAATGGTATAACCTCCCCCTTGGACATTACTTATAGATGGCAGTCACATCCACACTGGGATTTCTCAAATGCCTATATTTAAGAGTACTTAGTTGGAGCCTAGCTATTCATGTGTCTCCACTAGAACCACTGCCACAAAGAATGAAAACAAGGGGAGAATTTAATGCCTATTGAAAGCTGACTCAGAGTGTGTAAAGGTGAAAGTGTGTGGTCGGAAGGCTTAGCTGCCTGCTGAGTTGTTTCATTCAATAGCTCAAGTGGCCTGTTGTGGCTGCTTTCACGCTATTAACACATCTGGAGCGAGCGGTCATACATTTGGGACTTTTTAGAATATAAAGTAGCTTTGTAGGCAAACTTAGGTTAGAAAGAAATATTTCTGAAGAACAAAGAACAAAGGCTAACTTTACAGAATCCGCCCCTCCCTCCTTGACTCAATTCCACTGGGCTTTTGATCGAGTTTGTGGAGTAATGGAAATGGCCCCTCCTGTTCTGGATTGTGTTTGCCTCGGAAGGTCACCCTTTGGATCTCTTATCAGATCCCAAATCAAACAGACGAGTGAAACAACCGGCACTCTGTAGACTCAGGTGTCTTCCTTCATCTGCCACTCTAGACCATTCTCTACACTGCTTTCTGCCCCCAGAGGCTCACCTGTGGGCACTGTATTAATTGGTTTGGCTGCTGGTTGGGTTTGGCCAGTGGGAGCCATCAGCGTGAAATCAGAGGGCAAGAGGAGAGGGCAGTCACGGTGTTTATTCACTGGTTTCCTGCTGTTGAGCTTGGCTGCATTCCCATCTTGCAGGGCCAGTTCCCATTAGTTCTCTCTGTAAAACCGCTGTCTTTTGGTTCTCGTAACTGCCCCACCAGCACCTCTGCTAAACTAGGAGGGAGCTCCCAGCTCAGATGAAATGCAGGATTGAAATGGAACAAGAGTGGCAAACCGAGTGCGGAAAGTGACCAGCATCTCCTGCTCCTCATTGATTGGTTATTGGAACGCGAGTGACTTTTCTGAGTTAAAGGTGGGAGCTGTAGCCTAGCCCTTCAACCCCTTCCCTTTGGTGCTCACTCCTCCCTCAAGAATCAAGTGTAAGGGCTTTAACTGAACCAAAATGGCAAAGCATGGGTTATCCCTGAGAAGAGAAAGAGGAGAAAGTCAGTTCCCCCATGATGGACTCTTCCTCTGGGATCTACTTCTAGAAACTTGGAGAAAGAACGGATGAAAGAAGATGATGGCGCCTCGACTGTGAAAGATAGTCAGTAAATGGAGCAGTGGTTCACCCACTCCAAGAGAGCGCGAGTGATCAGGTCAATGTTGCGCAAACAGTAGGGAGATGCTCTCATGCCCTTCGACTTGGTGATGCTTTGGCTTTCCCTTCCCTCGCCTTTCCAGTATGAAAGCACGGAAGTTATAATGCAGGCAGGGCTCTGGGGAAAATGCTAGACCTGCCTCTCGCCAAGCTGAAGGGACTCTCCAGTCACTGAAGTTATCCACTGAGGCTCAGCGTCAGAGCCACAGCCGATCGTGTGTGGCTGTAGGCACCTTATCTAAATAGAACTTGGTTCTAGCAGGCAAAACATCATCACAATAGCAAAACCAGTTAGTGGATTTTACCAGGTCCATGGTCTTTCACAATACATTTTTGCCACTTTGACACTAAATCATGTCATTTCTTCGGCCAGGATTTTTTTTTTTTTTTTTGCCGGAGCCAACACGCTACTAGACTTATTAAATCTTGACTGTTGTTTCCGCCCTGGTACAAATAGGTAAGCACGTATCTGCCCAGTGAAAAGTTAGCCATTTGAACCTACTCAGAGACAGGCCTGGAGATCTACTTCCAGAACGGTCATGACCTTGAAAACACTATGGAGCAGTGCTATTCTGCCCTCAGACCAGAGGTCGGGATCAACTTCATGGAAACTTATGACAGAAGTCACTATCCGGGAAGGGGAAGTGTGTTAGGCCGAGTTCTTTAGAGGACACTTATGTGCGTAACTGACATCTTTCTCAATGTAAGACATTGATCACAAAAGCGTGGACCACACAGTTGCAGAGTGGGCAAGCCCAATTTGCATCAAGCCCAAGGGTCAGATGCTACACTGGAAGTCCTTCCCAACCCATGGAGCTGCCAGTGTCAATGGAGACCACAGGCCGGCGGAGCCAGAGTCAAGAGAGTACAAAGTGGGTAGGCAACATGGTAGGCCACTGGCCCAAGTCCTACGAAGCCAGATGCAGGATCCAGGCCGCAGGAAGAAAGGGAAGGTGTTCGCCACAGTGTCTACTTAGATATCTGAAGTGGGCCACATACCAAAAGAGACATCATCAGGCTGTGACCTGAGTGCGGGATTGCACCCCAGCTAACCTTCCCACAACTGCTTGCCACACTATAGAGGAGGTCTTGTTGCAGATTACTTAGGATCTTGGCCCGACTACATTGACACAAAACCTATCTTAAACAGTGATGCTTTAGTGGTAGAATTCTAAGCTCCCACGTAAGAGACCTGTGTTGGATTCCCAGTCAATCCAACAGCACAACTCATGTGCTGTTACTGCCCATCTGTCAAGGGAGGCTTGCCTATTGCTATAATACTGAAAAGGTTTCAGTAGAGCTTACAGACTAAGACAGCCTAGGAAGAACAGTCTAGTGATCCGTTTTCCACAAATCAGCTGAAGAAAACCCTAAGGATCACCACAGTCCGATCTGAAATCTAGCATACAGATGGTGTAGGACCGGCAGCATTTAATTCCTTGATGCTTTGTGTTAGGGGACAACAGTAACAGCAAAAATGTTGAAGAAAGCTGTCAGTCTTGTCTAACTTGTCAAAAGAACTTTATCCCCAGAGATTCATTCGTTGGGGCATCAGTAGATTGACACTGAAACATACCACCTTCCCTGATGTCATGCCAACCTTTCAAAGAGCCCAAAACAGATTAGGATTACTGCCTCATTATCATGCCATTTAGTGAAGCCCACAAGGAAGCACACACCTGTCCATGAGGTGTAAGGCTTCTGCCCACGAGGGCATGCTACAGATGTAGTCATTGGAAGACCCCCAGTCTGACCCTGCTTAGCTGGTGAGATCTGATGGGATCCGAGCAGAAGGTGATGTGACTACGAGTTTAATTAAGAGAATGGCTTTGTTCGGTCCCTGCTCCTCCTGTCCCCTTCACCCAGGATTGCTCACACATGCCAAGACAATCACGCCGAGGATGAGGTGATGGCCTAGTGATCTCATCCGGGATGTGACATTGTCTCATTTCAACAGCTGGGGGAGGGCAACAGCCTTTTCAGCTCTGGGAGACATTCGGCCAGCAGCAGAACAAAAATTTAGCTGAGATTTTTTTGCCTTCTTTTTTATTCCCAAGAAAGGAGTGCCCAATGCACTGTGTCAGGGAATAGGAACATTTTCCCGATGTCTAATAAGCAGCCTCCTCTCCATCTCCGACCTTTCCCTCCACAGTTTAGTGGAATCTACACCTATCCTAGGAATGAGACACATACATTGAAGAAAGGGGGGGAAATTATATAAAGTCTTATTCCGGTATCTTTGATTTCCCACCCCCCTTTCCCAAGCATGGAAAGGATTTCTGCCTTCTTCTGAGACATGTAGAGATTTCAGCCTCTCATGCTTCTTATTCAACATGAAAAGGCTTTGGCTGCGAATAGCCTTGGAAGTACTTTCCTCGGAGCCTTCTGTTCCGATCTGCTTTTGGTCACTTTCCTTCATCTGCTCATGGCTGGCTGCCTGGATTAATTTTCTGGACTGAATACATTTCCTTGCATTACCAACATATGTGACAAATAACTAATCTGACTCATCAAAATGCATTAGAATGCAATGTTCCAGTTACTGAAGGACATTTGGAATTCAGCAAGTTGTCTTCGTACTCCTCCTGCCAGGGAGGGTAAAAAATTATGGAGACATAGGGATGGTGCTGGAGCCCACTTTGTGCCCAGAATTTGTATCAGCATCTTTGTTATTGCTGTTCCAACAATCCAAGAAAACTTGGACCCGCCTCTGTTTGTTTTGTACTTCTTAAAATATTTTTCAAATTAAAATTTGAAATATCACTGGAATACTATCTGAGAAGCAGAGCACAGCCCAGGCCATAAATCACCCCAAACAGCATTAAGTGGCTACACTAAATATACCTAACACTGTTTAAAGTCTCCTAAATATATCATTTCTTTTTTAGGACCATTTCCATATTCTATATTTCAACACAGACCTTCTAAATCAAGCACAACTTGGACCGTATGAGAAATAACTCTAAATGAGATGCAACAGAATGTGTTGCAAAATTGTGTTATGTGTGCCAGTGTTTAATTGGGTGCAATGAGCATCTTTCAAAATCCTCCCAATGTATTTAAGGAGTCATTGGAATGTACATTTACACTGTTTTTCTGAAAGAAAAAAAATAGGGGATGTGGGCTTTTCCAAATTTATTTTAAATTATATATTAGAAACTGTATTTGCACAAAGAACTGTCATGAAATCAGAATTCCAAGAATATTAAACATGATTGCTATACAGCACATCAAAAAATGCAGGAAAACGATTTTGTCCAACATACTAGTGATGACTCCAATATGGTTTTCTTCCTTTTCCACGTCTCTCATGATTTGGTTTTGTTTCGCTTTGAGTGGTGTGGGAGAGGTCTCCCACGCTTGTGTTTTCACCACGACGTGCCTAGTCAGGGGTGGAGGGAGTCTGAATTAGGACGCCCATGAAAAGCCAATGGCTGCACGGACACCCTCAGCGTTCCCACTGCCTTGCTTCCTAAACTTGAGCGCCTCACTCTCCTTTCTCTGCCTCTTACTTATCTATAAAAGGGAGATTGTGAGTGATTTGCCTCCTTGGATTGTTCTGAAAGAAATAAAGCATATCTCATAAAAAAACACATTAGATTGCTTTCCAATAGAATCCGTGAAGCTGATGTAACCAGACACTCCGCCGGGTGCACAGGCAGGCTGCAGATGTTCCACTATCACATCAGAGCTCATTGTCGACTCCCCCCAGATGTTCTCAGGGGGAGGTGTGCTCCTTACACAAGCCAGCATTTTGGTCAGCTTAGCCAGACAGCAAATAAGAAACAACCCAGCATGGACTTTTGATATGTGGATTCTGTGATCTCACTCTCTGGTTTAATTCTTGATTTACTCATGTGTAGCTTTATAACATGTAGGAATTAATGTAACTTTCCTAAGCCTCAGTTTCCATATCTTCAAGGATAATTAGAAGATATAAATGCAGCAATATCTCTACTCAGTGCAGTGGCTAGCAAACAGAAACACTCATCCATGTTGTTACTAATAAATATATGCGAAGAGGAGCCCTGGTGGTATAGTGGTTACCTGTTCGACCATGATCTGAAAGGCCGGCAGTTCAAAACTACCCACAGATCCTCGGGAGAAAGGTGGAGCTTTCTACTCATCTAAACGGTTACAGTCTCGAGAACTCACAGGGCCAGTTCTACCCTGTCCTATCGAGACTCTGCGAGTCAGTATTGACTTGAGTTTGGTTTCTAAGAGTTGGAAGTATTTAGAAAGGAGATAGCACACACAAAGGAATTTAAAGATGTGATCCTTCATCTCAAAAAACCTCAAAAGCTTACTGAAGAAAACAAAAAATAAAAACACATGAGGATAAGTTAACAAATATAGCTACAAAATCATAGACACCTTTTATTAAAGATATAAAAATGTAAATTTTTCAATAAATTCCTCAACTAGGTCTATATCCTACTGAAGGCAGTGTTTCCATCTCGCTAACCTTTGTGTGTAGAATTCTGTATTCTTCCGTTTACAGCACATCCAAAGGGCCGTTTGAGTAATCCTGCAGGGATACAAATCGGGTCTCTTTGCAATGTTTTTTGAGTTTGAGGAACAAAAAGAAGTCTGAAGGCATATGATCAGGGCTGTAGGAGGGATGGGGAAATGTTTTCCAGGAAATTCTCATAGGACAGCCCTGGTAACCCTTGAAATATCAATAGGTGCCTTGTCACGATGGGAGGGGAAAAAAATCCCTTGGCCTCATTTTACTAGCCTTTTTTGTCCCACCAATTTAGTTTTCAATTTCCTGAAAACTGCCCAATTGAACATCCTGCACCCTCCAAGAAAACGTATAAGGAGCGTCCCTTTGGAGTCCCGAACAGTCATCTCCATCGTCTTCTGAGCTGACCTCCGAAGTAATAACAGCTATTTAAAGAATTAAGTTCTGACGATTCCCAAAGAGATGGAGATTAAAGGTGTCTCAACTTTCCAGCTCTTCCAAGATGCATTCTGCTCCTCCCTTGTCTGCTGGAAGATATTTACCTGTGTTTCCAATGCCAGCAGAGTCACCCAAAGTGAACAGGTTTCGGCAGAGCTTACAGACGAAGAACAGGCTACAAAGAAGGAAAACACTGTTCACTTCCAAGGCATTAGCCACTGAAAACCTACAAACAGAATAGGAACACTGTCAGATATTGAAAACCTCATGCAAACATCGTCAGAGATGGTGCCCAACGACGAGAAGATGAGCCCCTCAGTTCAGAAGGCTCCGAAATCTGACTGAGGAAGAACTGCCTTTGAAAAATGGCCTCAACCGCACGAACCTGAACGGAGTGAAACCTGTGAGAACAAAGACTTCAAGACCTTCATGTACTGAGGAGGCATGACTCAAAAGGAGAAGAAACAGCTGCAAACATCAATTAAAAACTGGAATTTTGAATTTATGGATTATGAATCTAGGAAAATTGGAAGCTGCAAAAAATGAAAGGGAACTCATAAAAATTTGCATTCTCGGTATTAGTGAGCTGCAATGAATTGGTATTGACCATTTTGAATCGGAAAATTGTGTGATTTAATATGCTGGAAATGAAGCAATCCAGAGGAATGGCATTGCCTTCATTATTAAAAAGGACACTGTAAGATCTCTCTAGAAGTACAATGCTGTCTGTGAAAGGATTATATCTATTAGCTTTCAAGGAAATATAAACAATACCACTATTTTTCAAATGTATGCACCTATCTCCACAGCTAGTGATGAAGAATGATTTTGAAGAATTCTACCAATGTCTTCAGTTGGGAATTGATCAAATGTGTGATCAATATGCATTGGTAATTATTGGCAATTGGAATGCAGAAGTTGGAATCAAACATGAAGGAACAGTAATTGGAAAATATGGTCTTAGTGATCAACATGAAGGTGGAGATACTGTGATAGAATCTTGCAAGATCAATGACTTGTTCACAGCGAATGTCTTTTTTGAAGGACTCAAAAGGTGACTACACAGTGAGACTTCTCCAGATGGAATATACATGATGAGAAGCTCAATATTCGCAGATAAAACCAGGCCAGGGGCTGTCTGTGGAACAGACCATCAAGTGTTCTTAAGAAAGTTCAGGTTGAAGCTGAAGAAAAATTTTTAAAAGGTCACGAGAGCCAAATATGACCTTTAGTATATCCTATCTGAATTTTGAGACCATCTCAAAACGGACTTTCTACGTTGAACGCTACTGACAACAGACCTGTTGCCATCAAGAACCTCACACATGAAGAAAGCAAAAGGCCACTAAAAAAAAAAAGCCAGGAAAAAAAGAAAAGATCAAAGCGATGTCTGAAGAGACTGAAACTTCTCGTAATCATGGAATAGGTAAGCAAATGGAAGAAATAATGAAGTCAAATAGCTTAACAGAAAACTGTAAAGAGCAGCACATAAGGAAAAGTGTAAAGACTTAGAAAACTAAAATGGTAGGACATGCTCAGCATATCTTAAACTGAAAGAACTCAAGAAAATATTCAAGCCTTGCGTTGCAATGTTGAAAGATTCTATGGGCAAGAAACTAAATGATGGAGGAAGCATCCAAAGAAGAGAGAAAGAATATGCAGAATTACTGTACCAGAAAGAACTAGGCGACAGTCCACCATTTCAAGAGGTAGCACTTGAGCAAGAATCACAGTTCCTGAAGAAAGGACTCCAAGCTTCACTGAAAGCATTAACGAAAAACAAGTCTCCAGGAATTGATAGAATACCAATTGACATGCTTCAACGTGCTGAGGAAGCACTGGAAGCACTCACTCGTCTGTGCCAGGAACTTTGGCAGACATGTAGATGGCCAGCTGACTGGAAGAGAGCTATTCCAAAGAGAGGCGACCCATTAGAATGCTCAAATGATAAAACAATATCATTAATATCACATAGAAAATTTTGTTGATGATAAGCCAACAAAGGTTGCAGCAGTACACTGACAGGTTGCGGCCAGAGCTTCAGATTGGATCCAGAATAGGATTTGGAACAATGGACATCTTTGACTTATGTCAGATCTTGGCTCAAAGCAGATAATACTATAGATATGTTTACTTGTATGTTCCTGAATGTGCTAAGGTATTTGACTGTGGGGAACATAAAAGATTACGATGACCATGAGAAGGATGGGAATCCCAGAACACTATGTTATGCTCATGTGGAATCTGTATATGGATCAAGAGGCAGTTGTGAGAACAGACCAGGAGAAGGCTGCATGACTCTGACATGCATAGTGAAACTCCATATTGAAAGTAACCAAAGATAAATGCTTAGTCATGTTGCCACCGGTAAGGGTTCTTATACATTAAGGTAAGCAACTTTGCTTATATCATCATTAGGTAGCTAGCCTCTTTTGGTAGTTTTGATAAGTATTACCAGTGGACATCTGGAGCTTGTTTACTTGTAAAAACAACATGACTAAGCATTTATCTTTGGTTACTTTTAATATGGAGTTTCTTTTGCTCATGTCGGACTCAAAATCAGGAAAGGTGTGCACTGGATTGCATCCTCTCACCATACTTCATCAATCTGTATGCTGAGCAAATCATCAGAGAACATGGATTATATGGAGAAGAATGAGGCATCAGGATTAGAGGAAAGATTGTAATTTAAGAAGTGAGGAGGACTGAAGCACTTGCTGAGGAAGATCAAAGACTTCAGTCTTCAGTATGGATTACAGCTCCATTTAAAACAAAACAAAACAAATCCTCACAACTACTGATGGCACCAGTAAGTACCATCATGATAAGTAGAGAAAAGATTGAAATTCTCAAGGATTTCACCTTGCTTGGGGATCCATAGTCAATCCTCGTGGAAGCAACAGTCAAGAGATGGAACAATGAACTGCATTGGGCAAATCTGCTCCGCAAGACCTCCTTAGAGTGTTCAAAAGCAAGGATGTTACTTTGAGAGTTCAGGTCATCCTGCCCCAAGCCATGGGATTTTCAGTTCCCGCATATGCATGTGAACGTTGCGCAAGAATAAGACCAAAGAAGAATCGATGCACTTGAACTATGGTGTTGGCAAAGAGTCTTGAAAGTACCCCGGACGACCAAAACAGCAACAGGTCTGTCTTGGAAGAAGCACAGCCAGAGTGCTCCTTAGAGGCAAGGATGGCAAGACTTCATCTCCAGGACTTTGGACATGTTGTCGGCAAAGACCAGTCCCTGGAAAAGGATATCATCAGTAGTGGGATTCAACTAATTTAACAATGGGTTCATTGCCCTGATGATCATTTCAAGTATTATAAAGAGTTATAAAAAGTGGTAGTTTATTATTTTAATATATCAGAGCACTACTGTTATGCAGATGAACGTTTAAAAAGTGAGAAATCAAAATTTGTGATTTCCACATTGGTTGGCTGCCTAGCTGCCCACCTTAGAGAGACCCTTGATTACAAATGCCATTACAAATAACCATCTTGATGAACTCAACCAAAAATTAGGTATAGGTTCTGTCTCACTGGCATGAATAAACTGAACCCCAACCATTGGACTTCTTTCTTGGTAAAGCAGTGGGACATTGAAAAGGAGGAAGACTGCTGACAAGACGGACGGAGACACTGGCTGCGTCAGTGGGCTCAAACATCAGAACGACGGTGAGGATGGCACCGGACTGGGCACTGCTTGTTCTGCTGTGCATAAGGGCACTGCGAGTTGGAACCCCCTCGATGGCACAGACGAACCACCACCATCTCCTTCAAGTACCTTCCCTCACGTTCCTGCATTCGATGATTCACTGCAAACCCCACAGAAACGCATATACAACTTTGAGCAAGTGTCTCACGTCGTGGTGGTTGCTGATTAGTTCCAAATCCAAAGGTCAGGGAAAGGTCAGCCATCCAACATTTCCAAGTCCTAACAGATCTTCTTATTTCTAGTAAACTTCAGTTAGGAAATCAAGGTCTGGCTTTCCGGGTGAATTGATGTGTGTTAGAGCTGTAAGTGGCTCCCGAGTGCACAGCTCATCCAAGGAAAACAAAGGGATGGCGTCTCCCACTAAACACTGTCCTAAGGTAGAGTCTTGAAGCTGCCGCCAGGGAAAAGGGTGTGACTTGGTTCATACCCTCTACTAAAGTCAGACCTTAATCCCCAAATGGGGTATAGCCACAGGCATATGGAACCCAGAGTTATAATATATCGTATAAGAGGTAGGGAGTGACCAAGGTCAAGGCAACCGTGAGGAACTACTGAAGCCAGAATGAAGGCTGAACATGGTATTGGGACAGGAGGAAGCTGCAAAGAAATAGAGGAAAGAAGTAGGAGGCAAAGGGCATACATACAAGCCTAAATACAG
>NW_022103899.1:30151058-30167216 GCF_000313985.2 Echinops telfairi | reverse complement strand
GGGCAACAAATGTATAGATGTGCTTTACACAATTGATCTATGTATTGTGATGAATTGTATGAGCCCCAATAAATTGATTAAAAAGAAAAAAGACATTATGGCTAGAAGGGCCATGGTAACTGCCTATGACTCACTTGAACTGGCGCCGTACAGACCTTGAGAAGTTACTGTTTTGATTGGACCTCGTTCTCTGAGTCGAGTGGAAACACAGGACCAGTCCTCATTTACCATGTGTTCCGTAGAGTTGTCTCCATTCGCTTCGGTGTTCTTTAAAAGCCTGATGGGAAAATCCGCTCTTTGAGCCAGCTTATCTTTGTGAAATCACTTTTAGCCCATGGCACAGGTATCCTTTGATTTTTAAGTGACTAGTGTTTTACACAGAGAGTTTGACTGCCAACCTTCACAGATCACAGAGCCTTGTTTAAACATGTTTTGTTTGGAATAAATCCATCATGTTATGAACTGGAACCCTGGTAACAATATATATTTCTTTACTCACCCTTGCAGATTTAATATGGCGAAATGCTTATAGGATTTGTGGTGGACAGAGAAGCAGCTATTGTTTCTCAATTAAACAAACTTCTGGAATTGTTTTGTCAGGGACTTAAAAGAATGGGAACATTAGTCACGTCTTTCATAGACCTGAATTTGATACACCTGGATTTGGATGAACCAAGATTAATAGTAGATTCCATCAATTTCCTGTTACGTGCGGTTGTATGGGGTCAGATTTTATTTTCTTCAAAGGGAAACTCTCTTTAGAGAAAGTTCCTTGAAGACAGTGCCAAGTTGTACGTGCTCTCTAAATGCAGGTTATCTTTAATCTAATGCTGTGCTTGAAATGAAATATAAAAATCTCCCACGACGAAAGTCACTCCTTTTAGAGAAGCGGGTGGATTCTCCCCAGCTGGCTTAGTGGTTAGAATCTGGTGCTCTTGCCACTGCAGCCTGGGTTCGATTCTTTGTCAGGAAAGCCCTGCTTGGCCGTAGACTCATACGTGTATCGTAGACCATTGGCACCACAAAGTGCAATGAGTTTGGCATAGGGTCTTCAGTGATTTTGAGCAGCCACCTGAGAAACAAATATTGGTCTCTGCTTATTAGAAGCAAATGTGAAAGAAGAAAACTAAAGTCACTTCTACCATTTGTTCTGATCATTGCCACAAGAGATGGATCAGACAGAAGAGCAAAAAGCAGAACAAAATACAGATTCTTTAAAAATCAAGCCTTCTTAGACCTGTGAAGACGAAGACTACCAGTCTGAAATACTCTTTAAACCCCGAGCCCAAACTAGACCCTGAGATTACTTGTTAATCACATTAGAGTTGAACCTTGAACAATGAAGGCTGAGGGGCATCCATTCCTTGCAGGTGGAAGATCTGTGTGTAACTCTGAGGTCCCTCAAACTGAACTACAATATGGGCCACCATTGCCCGGAAGCCTAGCTAGCAGAAGGAGCCCTATGTTTGCCATTGAGGTCTTGTGTTGGACACTCTTTGAAGACGGCTGGTCTTTTGATCTATCACTTCTGTTGCATTTACCATACTGACAAAATAAATATAATGGTAACAATAATTGGGTTATTTTTTTAATTGCTAATTGTCTATAAACCTGAGTTGGGGGCGGGGGTGCAAGTAAAAAGAATCATGGTGCTACATTTTCTTCTGCTGAAATCCTAACATCACAACTGTTTCACCCCTATTAGCTACTTTTACAGCTGTGGTAATTCAGTCTGTGATCCACTCCCCTTAACTTTGTTAACTCCCACACCCTGTTGGCCTCTTCTTAGCAAACAAACAGGAAATAACTTGCGAATGAAGACAGTGCTGGAAAGCCTGCTAAATTTCCTGAGAACTATGCTCCCCCTGGGGGATTGCAGAGTACATATCATGGCCTTGGATGAGCTAGGAGGCCAATGCTTTGGTCTGCGCCAGAATTAAGGGCTTTGTTTCAGAACTAAAAGGAGTTTATTAATAAAATGCAGCTCATTGAACCATCAAAAATCCCCCGCTTTTAAATGGATTCCAACTCATCATGACCCTATAGGACAGTGCAGAACTGCCCATAAAGCTTCTAAGGCTGTCTCCTCTACCAAAGCCCACTGTCACCGCTTCCTCCCATGGAGCTGCTGGTGTACTTGAACCACTGACCTTTAAGTGATCAGCTAAGCACTCGAACGAGAGCACCCTCAGGCCTCCTGTAGTTTATGCATGCCTTTTAAAAAGGTGTTTCCTGATATGAATGTTATCCCTTGAAAGGTTTGGTTGACGTATATCCATCATTAAGCTATGGCTTCTCCTCAGGTAACTTTGTGTAGTCTCTGCACTGTCTGCTATGGTAATCATTGGCTACAGACACTGTTTGCATTTCATTTAACAAAATCAAATTAAAAGTTCATTTTCTCACAGGCTCTAGTCACATTTTAAGAGCCCCATAGCTATATTGACCAGTGCTGATCTAGAACATTCCCAGCATTGCTGCTACAAGTTCCTTTTTAAAGCAGTTTATTGACATGTAATTAATATAGCATAAAGTTCAATGGTTTGACCAGATGTTTTTAAGTTGTGCAACCACCACCAGCATTTTAGAACATTTTCCCTTCTTGTACTTATTACTACCTCCCCACTTAGCCCTCACCTCCCCCGCCAGAACCCTGAGAAACTACTGATCCAGTTACTATCTCTGTAGATTTACTTCTCCTGGATTTGACATACAGCAAAACATACCGAAAACAAACGAACCCAATAACAATAGCAAAGCAAAACACAAAAACCTCAATCAAAAAATAAAGCAGCAGAAAATATTCAAAACCAGAACAAATTTAAAATGGGCCAAAAGGGAGAACAAATAAGGTGTTAGCCTTTAACCTAACTAGATTTGGATTCATCCACTTTCTAACGCACTCTGTTTGATAGCAAGGATATTCACATCCCTGGTCCAAGGTCAGCAGGGATTCACCAGAGGCGCAATTCACACGGGGACCTAGCAAGTAAATAGATTTTGGACTTTTACTGTGATCCATAGCCTTCTACACATTGCTTGCTTAGAGTTTAAGCACTGATACCATTTCCTCCTCCTGTCTTGGATTTTACTGTTTACAAACCTTGGATCAAACAAACTGGTGGGCTTTGTCTGTGTGGACTTAGTGGACACCTCACTTAGATGGCTGCTTGTTTTAAGGCAAGTCTTTCAAACCCCAGGCACTATGATTTCTGGTAGCCAGGCATCCTCTGATGACTTCACTACACTTAGTTAGCTATCGTACCCCTGTCCTTTGCCGAAAGTTCTACTGAAGAGCTTCAGTGCAGGCAGGTCTTCCTGGACTTTAGCTGCTCGCACTTAAATATTAGGTCAGTAGACTGAGTACTTCTTACAAAGAAGCTCCTTCTCAGCCAAACTGCACACCCCTGCTGTCAAGTTGACTCCAACTCAAAGGGTGCAACATAGGACTCCGTGTAAAACGTGCATAGGAGCCAGGTAAATTGTTCATAGACACCGGACAAAAACATTCTTGTTTTGAGGGCTGGAAACATGTGTCATTGTCTTGCTTCTGGCACTTTGTAGTGGACTGTACAGTCAAAATTTAGTCGACCCTGCCCCCTATCATATGATCCAAGTGACCTTGTTGAATTCCTGGAACCAGCTGTACCTGACACTGTGCCCCCCTGCCCCATTTGGATTTCCTTATTATATGAGCCAGTCAAGTTGATTGGGATTTTGCTCTTCATGGCTCAGTAAGACAGACTAGTTTTACTGTGGTTCTGAATTTCTATCTCGTCTTCAGTGTGCCCATATTCTCTCTGAAAATTGGAAAAATATAACTTTTGGAAAATTGCATGTGATAAATAGTGTGTTGGTTATATTTTGTACAACTGCCATGTGCTGATATTCATAAGCCCTTCCAAAACAGTTTATCCAACGAAGCTACAGCTGATTTCCAAAAATCCACAAGGAACGCCGAGTAACATGCCAAGATAGCTTTGTTTATTAAAAGGAAATTTGAGGCAACTGTTATTGCTGAACTGTTTGGAGTCCTGGCAGGAACACGCCCCTAAAATATGACAGGGACTTCTTCAGGCGCTGCTGTTGTCACACTTGGTTGCAAAACACAAGGTAACATCTCTCTTGACCAAAAAAAACCCAAATTAGCACAATTTATCACTAGAAAGCCTCCTCGCTTGTTAATCTGGCCGCTTCTGAGGACACTAAATCATGCTTTTTCCATTTCAACCAAAGAATCTATTTGCAAATCCTCTAAGACCCTTAGATTTGGCCGGGAAAAGCTTCTCTCAGACTTGGCTCCTACGCCCGATGTTGCTGTGGTCGTCAAGGCTACTGAAAAGATTCTGCATTACCCCAGCCTGCCAATGACCGGCTCCCTCTTATTTGACCGGCCAGCAATGGAGAGACGCAGGTATTTAGTTCGCTCACCTTTCTGCACCATGCTAAGCTTAACACCAGTGTCTCCTTGGCTTTGGTGGTGGAGACCATAGGAAGCCACTGAAGGAAAATAGCACATGGCAGAAACCACGGCTTCTGGTTTGCCATAGCTCCAGGTTTTTTTATGCCTGCCTCTTAGTAGTGGGCTTGACTGGGCCTTTAAACACATAGTCCTTTCTTGAAGTCACACGTTCCCTGTTTCCTTAGAGGAGGCTCCCAGGAGGCTGGGTAATGCCCGTTGGAATGTGTTGCCTTCTGTTCCCCCCTCCCCAGAGACCTGGCTCTCCCTTGCTCTAGCAACTACCGCTGCAGCACTGTGCTCCCCCTTCCAAAGGGGTCGACCGATCTGCAGGACAGGGTCATCTGAGGGCAGGAGTGTCCACAGCTGTGGCAAAGGAACAGCATGACAGGAATGGATAGGCTGTTCTTGGTACCTACACCTACGCAGAAGGCTCTCTTCCTACTATTGTTGTCCTGCGGCTTTTCCCTTTCGGTCTCCATCCAAACACAACGTCTCTCTTCCTTTCCCCAGCCATCTGCCTCTTCTCAGCAGCCTCCCTTTGGCTTCCGAGTCTTCCTGAGTGTCTTGCCCTGCGTGTCCCGGTGGCCCGGACGAGTGCAAATCGGGCATTTCTCAGACAAAGGACTCGGCTGTGAAGAGGGTGTGCCTTTTCAAAGGATTTTGAGAGGTGCTCCCTCATCTGAGCCTCACCCTCTTCCAGAGACCTAGATAAAGTGGGATTATCATCTAAGTTTTGGTGGTGAAGAGGCGATTTCAGTTTTGAAATAGGGTCCTACTTAAAATCAAACAGGCTGCCTTGTTCTTTTGCACTTGGCTTTCTGATTCTGAGGTTTGCAAGGAAGGACCATTCAAAGGAGAGCAATGGTTGTAAGGCTTCCCAGTCGTAGGAAGAAGGGAAAATAATAAAGTTTATCAATATCACCAACATAAGAAAAAAAGGTTTGATTGCATAGCTTTAGTGGGGCCCTCCTGAAGAACTGCTTTAAGGAAGAGAGGAATGGGTCCTTCTCATTCTGTTTCCCACTGGAAAAAACCAGACATGTAGCCCGGGACGATCACCACCACAGTGGAACCCGGCCCTCACCGCAGCAGTACTCGACATCATGGTATTTCGACCTGAAACGTCAAGAAAATTCTGCATCGGAGCCTGAACAAAACATCAGAATCCAACCCGAGGCACGTGATTTGTGTAAACAAAAGCAGTTTGTGTTTCGGTCACCCGGCGGGGCGGGCGTTAGTGGGTGTTGTTAGGACGCGTTGTTGAAACCAGTTGCAGCTGTGTTCCAAGCGTTTTGCTATCATTTTCTTAGTTTTTGTGGCTTTTTGTACATGAGTCCTAAGAAAGAGGTTTTTGAAAAGAAGCATCATGATGAGGCACTGGTTAACCCTGTTATCGATATCGTTGATAATTCAGTAAACCCTGTTAGAAAACAGTTTAGGAAACGCCAACAGCAGACCACATCAGACAGATATTTTTTAGAGAAAGCCAGCCAGGTCCTAGTGAAAAAAGGCAAAGAAGGGAAAACTCCTGAAAAGCAGCTCCCAGCTCCAAACAAGGACTCTCTCTCGATCCCTCCTCCCACATCGCGTCCACAGATCCAGATCCTCATTAATCTCAAGGTATGGGCCATCCTGTAGTTGTTAAATTTTTTTAAATGTTGTGTTTCTTATTTAAATTACATTATTTAACTCTGAACTGACTTACTTTGGAATTTCTGCGTCATGTTTTGTATAAAAAGGCAAGATTAGGGCAAAAATTTGGTGGTCAAGAACAGATTAATCCGTTTTCAGTTATTTCTTATGAGAAAAGTTCACTCAGAACTCGACTGCATCGCCTCTTGATGCTCCTAGAACGGATCAGCGTCAAGGGCCCTGGTTGTGCTGCAATAGGAATAGGAACGGGATATTTGTATGACATTTTACCCGGTGCCTGGCACTGTGCTAAATCCTTTGTAAAGATTCCACCATGTCGGTCACAACAGCCGTATGAAGCACTTATCAGAGAAATGAAGACTAAAACAATCATGCTAAATAACACAAGAGGCAACTTCGCATCCTGCTGTCTCGGTTCACACCTCAGCACTTCCACTTACGGGCTGCATTACTTTAAATATTTCACATCCCCTCTCTCTGTCCATCTTAATGTTCACAGCTGTCAAATGGACCGCATACTAGTACCCACCTCCAGAACCACCATGGGAGTGAATGAGTCAGGGTCCCTAAAACATTTAGGACAGCTCTAGGCTCAGAGTCAATGTTATATGATGTTGCTAGGATGGCGAGATAGTTGTGTGACCTTCAGCAGGTTAGTAGACCTTTCTGGGCTTTCATTTCTCAGTTTCTCCCTTTGTAAAATCAGGATAATAACCTTGCCTTCCTAATAGAGCTGTTATGAGCCCGAGGAAGATAAGCTTAAACCCTTCCTGTCTGGAACACTGTAAATACGCTCTTACTCAATGAAGGGGCTCCAAAAATTCATGGAAAATTCCATGATCTCTTCACCCCATTTTCCCACAAGCTTTTTGAAGGCCCCTCCTATTAGGTGTTGCGGAGATAGACTTGAGGAGCTTCCGTGGTCACAAAGAATCTCTCCAAGGCAAGCTCTGAGCTTGAGGCTGTTGGGAATCAGATTTAAGTTGCTGGGTCCATTCAATTTCCTAAACAGAATTTCAGAAACACACACAAAACCTTTGACAAAAATGACCCGTCATTGAAACGATCTCTATAAAGACAACTCAGAGCACCAGCACGAACTCAGCCCTATCCCTGCTCCTTCAAGAGTGAGTTCACTGAGCCCAGCCTCACGTCCTCGCTGGAAACCTCTGCCTGTGGGGAAGGTGGGCCCCCAACGTCCTGCTGCTTCATTTGGGCATTGGGCTCTCCGAGGAGCATTTCAAAGATTTGGGGAACATTGGTACCAAATAAACGCTGAGACCTGCCCAGCTCAACCTCCTATTCAGAAGAACAGATTGCGGGGGAGGAAGATGAGGGAGAGGAGCCGAGCCGAAGCCACATGCAGAACTAAACTGTTCCTGGCTCCCGAAGATCAGCTTGCATTGAGAGAGGGTTGTGGGTACGGGCAGCCGACCAGCAGAGGCACATCTCAGAGCCCAGGGAGCAGGTGTCTGGCACCAGGCAGATCTGGAGCTCGTTTCTACCTCAGCTGACATTTAGAAGGCATAATGGGAGTGCGCCTCGATGCCAAGGATTGCAAGTAGGAGATTTATACAGCCTGTGCCCACCTACTTGCTCCATGTGGAAATTCGCTCTCCCACCCACTCAATTAAGAAGATAGAACACGGACACAGTAGCGGGATAAATGGTTAGGCTATCGCGGTTGACTTAGTCTCAGACTCTGTTCGGTAGCAGGATTCTGGGTTCCACCCTCCTGGAAAACAAAACGGAACACAATCTCCCTTCTGATCTTTGCGTCCTTTCCTTCTAAAGCTTCACGAATCAGGAATCTCCACTGATGGCCGCCTGCAAAGTCACTGGAGTGACCTCTGGCTGGCCAGAAATCCAATACTTGTGGCAGCATCAACAAAGGAGATGAGCCTGTCCTTTTCATTCTTTTTTTCTTTTTTTTTTGGAGATGTGGTGCAGACGCACAAAAGTCGGGGCAGAGCCTTGCTCTTCTTTGTTTAAAGCCATGTTGAAGCAGGCTTTGAAAGTGCTCAACTTCATGCTTGACAGAGTCTGCTGTACACCCAGACTCCAGAAGGGATTGGTACTTGTGGGCCTTTCAAGACTCCTGCATGGAATTTCATTAGTGAGATTCTTCCGGTCATTTGCCATGGAAGTCATCGCCCTGATGAATGTGTGTCCTTCATACTCCTGTAGGTCATTTCCCATGGAAGTCATCGCCCTAATGAATGTGTGCCCTTCACACTCCTGTTGGCTGACTCGGGGAGCCTGCCCTCCCAGGGGTGTGAGCCGCACCTTCCAAAATCCACCAGTGGTGACAGATCTGTTGGAAGGGAGGAGGTGCTATTTTTTCTTGAAATGGAATTTGTCCCCCTGGAAATACGAGTGCCAGCAGCCTGGGAGGGCGTTAGGACTGGAACAAAATCCCCATTAACAACGACTCCAAGCCACATGTGGGGAGACCAAAATGAGTCCCCGAGGCCAAGGTTGAGATGAGCCTTTGGTTCTTATCATCCTGCTTCGCATGGACCGCAGGCCTCAATAGCAGTCAGGCCGCTAGAAGGAAAGTGCTTAGAGAACACACTGGCAAATGCACCTCCTTAAGAGACCATCGCGTCCCACTGGGGCAATCCACAGTGGTAAACCGCTTCTGTAATTTAGACCTAAACCAGCACAGAAGGCATCCTCATCTAGATACTTTACATATCTTCCTCTGGGAGGCGGTGTGGGTAAGGGTTAGGGTATTAGCCTGCCCATACACACCGTCGACGGGACACCCATTTTTATTCCTACCGTACAATCTGAAGCTTTCGCATGAACGGAAGTCTAAACATGTTGGGCTGGAAAGACATGAGCCAATGAAGCAGAGGTTCCCGTCTGTGATGGGCAGAGCTCGCCTGCCTGGCAGGCCATGACGCATGTGTGTCTCACCCCCCAGTGGGAAACAGGGATTTGTGCTTCGGTGCTCGTGGTTGAATTCTTAAACCCGTTTAACTTTCCAGAGTAACTTTGTAGAGGTGGAAATTCATCCTGCCTGGGCTGGTATTTCGGTTGAAGCTGACTTCAAAGCTTCGTTGATCCAAGCCCTCACCAGAATCCGACACCCCTGACTGGCACTCCGAGAAATCAGTGGTGCTGCTTGTCCACGGAGGACACTGGTGGAATTGAGGAGGCATCGGGCTGGGTCCCCATTGTGGTAGAAACTTCCCTGTGCTTTAAAAGTCAGCGTCAGTGAATGTAGTTGTCACTAGGAAAGCTTTGTGATGTGTGTGTAATGTGTTTGTGTGTGTGTGTGTGTGTGTGTGTGTATACAAGTATTCATGGAGGAAACTGAAATGAAGCAAGGTAAACTTCCAGCAGAGCTAAAACGAAAGCGCGCTTTAACGTCTCCAGTAAGTAACTTGGGCCCCACTTCTTCTGACATTGTTCCTTGGAGTTCTTGGAGAGCTAGCGTGATAGTGCAGAGGTTCCTGACATGAGTGGAATGAGGTGGCCTCCCAGCTCTCCTCCTCATCCTCATCTCGGTCCTCATGGCCCCCTCACGCTTGTCACCTGGTTGGCATTCGGGAAATGTTAGCTGTGCAAGGGAACCCAGGCTTTAAAACTCTAATCATGTAGAATCCTAAGTTCTGGGCTCTTTTTCTATATATCCAGCATTTGAGGTCCCAGAATGTCTTGTTGGTATTCTGTTTAAATGACTGAGGAGAGATCTCTGATCCCATTGCTGAGTCCTCTAAAGCCCAGATGTGTTAAAATTGAATTTTTTTTTTAGATTTTAGAAGGGAGCAAGACAAATATGCACCCTGGACTATCTGGAACTCTCTCTAAGCAAACACCTTTATATTTCTGCAGAGAAATGTGTGAATAGCCACACTTGGTAGGATAAATATATACAAGGGCTCTAACAAGCCTTGTATCAGTTCACATTAGGTTTTGCTGCCAAATGAGTTCTGAAAAACTTTTCTCAGAGTGTTTTAGATCTGGGAATTAAAGATGAGGGATTTAGGACCTGTATTTGCTAGGAAGCCTGTCTTCCCCTATAGAAACAAGATCATCATCTTCAGGAGTATTTCATGCACTGTCTTTGGTTTTTTTTCTCCCAATTGACATGTTTTAAAGTACAAGTCAAAGCAAAGTCACCTTTATATGTAAACTCCTGGAAGGAGTTAGTGGACCCATCAGGAAGTTATGTTTCAAGCTGCTTTCTCTCATCTGGGTCTAGGTTCCACCCAGCAGGGCAGGACAGCCCTTCCATTCGCTGATTCCATTCAGCGCATAGCCAACATTGCTTTTAACACTTGGTATGTGCAGAGCACAATGCTGGGCACAGATCCCATCTTTGAACCGTTTGGCAGCGATAGTGGGTGAAGACATGAACATGCGGCAATTTAAATTATTGAGTATAATATCATGAAAAAGAATTCCTAAGAGATAGCCACTCAGAAGCAAGGCAATGAAGGTATTTGACACAAGGGCACTTGGCCCTTTGAGCTTCCCAGGCAACACTAGATGCCGTCCTTCCCACCAAGGTCAGGAAGCAGTAATTTTACAAAGGGGTAGGTAACCTTGGTCATTCTAAAGAAGGAAGCTGGAGAGAAAGAGGCATTTGGACAGATGTCACCTTCACACTATCGCTCAGTGCTAGAGGAGCTCGTGCCCGAACACACCAGAAGTTATTTGAGGACAGAAAAGGATAGAAAAACAAAAACAAAAAAAGCAGCAGACAAAGTTGTCCCCCTCTAATGCCTGGGAAGAGGTGACTCAGATTAGAGAGACCTTGGGAAAGACAAAATGCTCTTGTTTCTTCATCCCTACTTCATCTCAGCCTATAGCAGGCATCATTAAAATCCGCGTCTCCTTGAAGATATGCTTGGGGTCAGAAAGAGAGGGAGCCTGCTTCAGTTCCTGGAGATGAAGAGAGAAGGGCAGACGGTGACATGAAGGTGTTCGAGGCACGGTGGGACAGTTCTACTCTGTAGCACAGGAGCACCAACTCCACGGTGACCTGTGGGCTTTCGTCCTTGTTTTTAGGTTGGGCAAAGGAGTCTCTGGAAGTACAATCGCTAGGAAGCACAAGAAAAGCTAAGAGAGGAAAGCAGCAATATGTTGCTGACTTCCGTCGTTTTTACTTTTAAACCAGGCCAAGGTGCACTGATCAGATCCCAAGTGCATTCAACAAACAACTCATCAACCTTCCATCGCCCAGCCCTGTTGCCCCCATGGTTTGCCCATTTAGACACCCTATAAATTACGCAGTAGTCTTCGTTTTCCATTGATTCCCTTGTTGGGTATTATCTTCCCCTTCACCCAAGTTAATACCCAAGTCTACACTGTTGCCTAGGAGCTCCCCTGGCCTCCCTGCCCTCTCACACCTGAGAACCATCAAGACGATTTCCCTTAATATGAACTTCTTTCCTTGATTTTTTTTGTAACAGTGGTCTCGAACAATATGTGTCCTTTTGTGATTGGCTGATTCCACTAGCTTTGTTCTTCCTCTCAGTAGCCACTCCAGTTGCTCTGTATTATTTTCCATTACATTTCTACTAACCCTAATCGACAGAACAACAGAGGTGCTGGGTCTCGCTCTCCCTCCCCTTCCAAAAGCAACCCTGTCTGCTGAGAAGCCCTTTACTGTAGCAGCCCTCCCTTGTAGGCATCATAAAAGACGCATACGCCACCGGTTTGCTGACAAGGGCTTTCAAGAAGGTGCAGAATGGCCCCTGGACCCCAGGCTCCCAAGGCTGTCTGTGAATAGTGCCCCTTGTTAGGATGGTTGCTATAGCGAACCCTTGTTTGTCATGCAATTGCACAGTAGACAATACTTTATACACGGTGGAAGAAGGGGTCCCTGTAACTTGCCTACTCTTTGTTTGGTCAAAAACAAACAAACAAACAAGCAAAAAAAAAACCAAAACAAACAACCCAGAGAAGCATTTTCATGCTTTGAGTAATGGAGCAGAGCAACTGCTTCTTCAATTTCTTAAGCACGGAGCTCCCCCTGCCACCACCCCCCCACCTACCCCCCAAACCTCCCCTCCCTTACAAGACCTTTGCGGCTTCATGAGTTCTCAATGCTTCTATCAGGAGGGAAACCACATTTTACTAAGGTTTCTAAGAACCCTTCTAATCAAACCCTTCGCAGCTTGTTCCGAATGGAGTCTCTTTGGGAAGCAACAGTTCTTCTCACCATGCACTTCCGAAAGGGGGGGAGACCCCGCTGCCTGGGGGGCCTCTGGATGGGGGGAGAACAGGGACTGGGCCCCCGCCCCTCCCAAACCAGAAAACGTGCTTTATGTTTGCATCTGGGTCACATGATAAATAGGTGACAGCTCTGGGACTACCTGATTGTTCTGGAAACATTGAGAAATGGGAAGGGGCCTGAAAGAGATCAGAGGGTAGGTGGCCAAGGGGAGCACCCCTCCAGGTTACACGTAGCTGGGGGAAGGGGGTGGGTGGGTAAGGAATTTACACACTTCTGGGGAATAAAAAAATAAATCAAAGGAGCATAGAGGTTAATAAAATGGGGACATAGGCCTCTCTCCAGACACAGTGAGGCGAAAATTACTTATCACCTGCTGGAGTTTGATGTGCGAACGGGCCGGTGACCAAGCGTGCGGCAGGGACTATTTTGACAGGAGGCTTGCAGCAGGCTGCCTTGGGGTTCCAAGGGGAGCAGCGTCTTGGGCCGCTGTCACCTCATTACGGGACAACAGCTGTTTCTTCCTATAATTAGCCCACAGTGCAATAGTCAGCACCAGTCTCTTACACCTGTACCGCACACAACACGGAAATTACAGAAGCACATGTTGTTGTTTTTCCTAAATCAGCTCCACTTACACACGTTGTTAAGCATCTAATAGAAAACAACCCTGGCCTTCCCCGGTCGCCGTCCTCCATGGAAGGCTTGCCTCTTTCCCTCCATTGGGAAAGCCTGGGTTTTTATGAGCATCAGTTCCTGACTGCCGTGTCACCTCCATGCTCCACAGCTCCCCTGAATGAAAGGGGCCCCCAGTGATGTCAGCCAACCCCCCCCTTCCTCCCCTTCCTCCCGCCACCTGCAGAGGACGAAGGGAAGGGGAAACTCAGCTGAGAAACAGGAGGGGGGGCGGGGGAATGTCTCCAGCTGGCTGATGAAGAAGATGGTTTCCACAATTCTTTGGGGGCTGGGAGGGGGTGGAGTCCCGGGTCCTTTCCTGCCAGGTCTGTGCCGCTGCACTGGGGGGGAACCGTCATCACAATGTCTCACAGTTCCATTAGGGTCAACATTCATTAGGAGCCCAATCCACTGGGCAGCCAGGGCGGTGGGCACACAAAAGAAGGAGCCAGCCAAAGTAGGCAGCCTGCAGAGTGGTTGTTAGCATTTGGGGGCGGCTGGGAAGGAGGGATTATTGTAAAATTTCCCACTGGGTAATTAGAGTCAGCAGGGAAGCAGGCCTGCATTTCTCTCCTGGCTGTTTTCAAGGCTTGGCAGGGGCGGCCGGTGTCCTTCCAGGGGTGAGGCGATGGGCTGGTGCCACCATCCACCAAGAAAAGGGATCTTCAATGGATGCCCTGGTCCTCCGTTGAGACCAGTAGGCTGTCGGTCAGAGGGGCTGTGAGTCGGTCTGGCTGGGGCAGGGGAAGGAGAAGGATGTGAGGTGGTGGCTCCGGGTGCTTGTTGATAAGGAAACTTAGGTGGTTGATCACCCTGCATCTGAGGACAGAAATGGGAATGCATGCCTTGTGAATTGGGTAAGGGAAGGGAGACAGGCTGTCGAGGCGTGTCAAAACACAGTGGTGTTATAGTCTACAGCCGATTTGCTCTTTGCTTTACGAGCTGGCCTTCTGACCTCCCTCAAGTTCAACTGCAGTTAACAAAAAACAGAATGTTTCATGTGATAGAGGGGAAATCAGAACCAAACAGCTGGTTCTGGCTGTTCTGTTTGCCTTCTGTGGCAGTTTTATGAACTAGAAACAAATGGAACCATCCAAGACCCGTTTCAAACTCTGTTTGTAAACTGAGGTGTCATGTATATGTAATAAGATGCATGTCTTTTCACTGTACCATTTGATGGCTTTTGACAACTGTGTGATCATCACAAACTTTCTTGCATTTCCATCTTCGGGCACCTGTGCAGTGGCTCCCCTCCTCTCCACCCTGTCCCCACTCCATGGCCCTAGGAAACCTCTGATCTGCTATCCTTCAGTATGAGTGTGAGTTTTCGAGAATTTTATAGAAAAGGAAAGGTACCATATCTAACCGTTATCGTCTGGCCTCTTCCCTTAGCATTCTGAAATCCTTAGGTTACATTGTTCAGGGCCTCGTTCTTTTTGACTGCTGAGCCATATTCCGTTGCATGACTGAAGGACAATGTGGGTGCTCATGTACCAGTTGATGGACATTTGAATTGTTTCCAGCTCGGAGTTATGGATAAAACTGCTCTGAACATTTAGGAATAGGCCTTTGAGGAGACGAAAATATTTCTTTCTTTCTTTCTTTTTGATGCTTCCCCCCTCTGTTTTTGAGTCAGTCTCCTTTGCAGATCACCCAGCCAGTGAGGGGGGATGTGGCTCTTCTCCCACAGCAGACGCAGGAACAAGCATAAGTCTATATGCTACGGATCATACTCATGGAGGATGGAAAAACAATAAGGAGTAAGAGTGGTGGCCATCTCTCACCTAACCAGGTCATCTCTCTCCATATTTGGAACTCTAGGTGACATGGTTCTGGGTAGGACAAACAGTTAAGCTCTTGATGATGAACTGAAAGGTTAGAAGATCAAACTCATGCACAGGTGCTTAGGATAAAGGGCCTGGTGGTCTTCTGAAAGGCGACAGCTTTGAAAGGCCTATAAGCAGTGGTTCTCCACCTTCCTAATGCCGAGACTCCTTCATACAGCTCCTCGTGTTGTGGTGACCCCGAAACCATAACATTATTTTCATTGCTACTTCATCACTGTCATTTTGCCACTGTTATGAATCGGGCCACCCCTGAGAAAGGGTCGTTCAACCCCCAAAGGAGCCATAATCCACAGGTTGAGAACCGCTGGTATAGAGGGCAGTTCTACTCTGCACACATGTGATCACTCTGAATAGGAATAGACTGGTTTACTATGACACAGTCCAGTTTGAAATCAGCAAATGAAAGGTCTATTAAGTGGCAAAACAACATCCATGAAGCACGAAACTGAGAGGTACAATATTTCTTGGTAACTTGTAATCTGAAAACTTTAGACATGATAAAAAGAAGCATACCTCTCCCCAAAAGGATTTTTTTCAAAGCTATGTATATAAACATTTTTATTTAAACAACCTTATCATCTTCCAAGTACTCTCCATTACTCTTAATACATTTGTCAAATCTGCAATTCTATTTTTGGAACAGATTTTCAAACTCATCTGTTTGGATGGCTGACAGCACCTCCCTTGTTTTTTTCTTCCTCTCTTCCAGGCCATCAAATGCTGTCCTTTCATGTCCCTCTTCATTTGCAGAAACAAAAAGAAGTCACATGGAGCAAGGTCAGGTGGTTCACGTGCATGGGGCAAGAGAGGCATGCTGTGTTTTGCCAAAATCAGGTGCAAGGAGATGGCTGTGTGAGCAGTGCATTGTTGTGGCAGCCAAACCAGTGCCCTGTCTGCCACAGATCAGGCCTTGTTTGTCGCACACTGTTGCACAATCTTTCAGAACCTCTAAATAGAAAGCTTGGTTAGCAGTCTGACCTGGTGGAATGAACTCCAAATGTACTATGAGTCGACATTTTCATCCGGTCAGGAAGTTGACCTACATCCAGAATGAGGTTTGTCATCAATCAACATTTGACCTTTTCGGAAATAAGAAAATCACTTGTACACTTGAGTTTTTCCCATAGCACTGTCCTTATAAGCTGTGTTCAACGTCACAACAGTTTCTGCAGCATTTTTCCCAATCAGGAAATAAAATTTCACAGCCACACGCTGTTCTCTTAAATTGGCCATCACAAAAAACGAGTTCAAGAGAAACTGCTTTTAAGAAAAAATTCACTGTGACCAGAGAGAACCTTCCCAGGCAATGCCACTGGGTGCACTATGAGCGA
>NW_022103899.1:30136927-30150568 GCF_000313985.2 Echinops telfairi | reverse complement strand
AAAAAAAACAAACCTGCCTTCTAGTCAACCCAAATGTTCTCTTTCATTTTTAAAGAGATGAGAAAAGTAGAGACAAAAGAAATAATGTGTAAGCATCCAATTTCAGGCCAGAGCCTCATTTTCAAGAACACCTGAAACCCAAGTGTTTCTTTGTGAAGGTCCTGACCTTAGCTTTGCTATTATGCATTTTGGGATTTCTGGAATCTGGTTTTACCCAGAGGGAAAATAAGGAAACAAATAAACATAAAAAGTATATATTTTAACCTAACCTTACATCTTAAGGTCATCACTGAAATGCTTCAGATTCAAAATCTGCAAGGTCTTAAGGCCAAGCTCACAGGAAAGTCCGGAAGAGGAGAAGCTGTGAAGGACACAGCTCTGCGGAATATATTAAGCTTGCATATGTAACGGGGGTGGGGGGGTAGGGGGGGTGTTTGCTAATTCTCTAAGGTAACTGTATACCAATCCTCACAGATGTCCTCTTTTCTGTTTATTATTCCCAGTTGTGTAATGAAGGTTAATGCCTTGCAAAGGGTGGGGGTGGGGGTGACTATCTGGAGTTTGACAGTATTCCACTTGTTTTATTTTGAGGCAAAACAAAGAAAAATGCAAGCTCTCCCTTTGGCTAGCATTTCTCCCTCCTTAATTCTACCCAGGCTGGATCGTCCTAAATCTGATTTGGGATTTGAGTATGATTTGGATTAGCTCATTAGTGGGGCACTGTTCTGATAATCCACTAATCTGGGGCACTGGTGCACAGTACCATGGCAGTATGGTGCTGAAAATGAGAAATCTAATGGGATTAGACAGATCCTAGTGCAAGTGGTCTAAAAGTACTTTGTCTGGGTATCCATGCGCTTGGGAAGGCCAGCGATGGACCAACGGAGACCTCACATTCAACTGGGTTAGAACACAGCGGTTCAAATCCCCGCAGGGATTCCGTTCTTCATAACAGAGGAGAAGATGGCAGCAAGGCGGCACCCTTTCTAGACAGGTTCTGTGGATGGCCAGCAATCGCCCAGATTAAAAAGCCATCGTCATAAAGGCAATCACCTTGGGGCGGAGGTGGCAGTGGAGGGGCTGTGAGCTGATGGAAATTGCTCTTCCTGTACAACGCTGACAGAAGTTACAGTGCAAGTATTAATTGGCCACTTGGTCCAGCAACCTGTTATATTCCAAAGTTACCTGCCCGATACAGACTGTCCAAATAAACCCCACTGATGGGTTCCTTCGTTCCTTTATCTTGTGACTTTATTTTGTTTTGTTGGTTGTTGGTTATTTTTAAGGTAATGAGAACACGCTGGTTCCCTCTGCTTAGAACAGGGCTGTTACTAAGATCAGAAAATGCTGAATTTCAACAACGCATGATTTATAATGTCCAGATGTGGTGCTGGGGCAACGCACAGTAGAAGGAGGTTTTGTGCCCCCCCCCTCCCCGCCCCCTTCCTGTCCTGCTTTCCTCCAAGAGGAAAACAAAAGTTTCCATGGCATTTTCTTGCTTGTAAGTGGAAAATGAAGGCATTAACAGAGACTAGGAGCTGGCCCCCTGGGATAGAATTCCTTTTTCACATTGTGTTGCTCTGCCACCTGGTGGTGACTTTCAGGACCCAGAGAAAGTCCCGCATGTACACACAGCCCGTGCCCTCTCTCCAACACAATTCAGCACCCTCCCTTAAACCCAGAAGAAAAAGATGAATCTGTCAATCCGCCCTCCGAATCATCTTGATAGTGAGTGTGCACCAAACAGAAACAACGGTACTTGTGGCACATCTTAGTCAGATGATGAAGAAACACCACGCGGTGGACTTCTTGTGTCTTCTTCCTGGCCAGGCAACAAATGGCCTTTTCTACGTCAGCGTCAGGAACTGTCATTTTAGTCTTTAAAATGGATGAAATGACAAAAGCAAGTTTTCCACCTTCTTATTTTACCCCTTTCAAAGTGTTTAGGGGCTTTTTTTAAAGTATCTGAACCAAGGTGGGTGAGAAACCATGCTTCCCCAAGCTGAGAAAGGGATCCCTAAGGAAGGAACTAATCAATCTCTTTAGCCAAGAGTCTCTCAAAGCACCGTTGGACCGTCCCCACCAAAGGACCCAAGGCTCGGCATTCACCCTCTGCAAAAGCAGAGTGCAAGAATCCCTGTGAATGGATGTGAGGCACCATGCTGCTCTTCGTGTAAACTAAGCTTGGCTATAGCTAAGGGCTTTTAGAATTCTGAAAAGAGCGAGGGAAACAACTGGAAAAACTTGGATGACCCCTAATTTATTTGCAGAATAAGGGATTTGTATCATGAGTCAACAAACCATTTTCCTATATAAGATTGTTGATGAGAACCAGGGCATCAAAGGAAGGAGAGGGTTTCACGTGTTTTCCTTTTCAGCAAAATTCATTGTAGATTTTTCCCCTCCCCTTTGGCTTTTTCTCCATGAAATTCATGAAAACCCCCTGACATTCAACAGTAGCTTAGCAGTGATCTCTTGTTTCACTGACACACACACACACACACACACACACACACACACACACACACACACAGAGGTGGTGTTGATTAATCAAAGTAGGAGAAGCAGCTTGGAAAACAAAACCTCTGCTAGTGCTTCAAGTGGGCCGCTCATTGGCCATCAGGAACTCTGTTGCTAGGGAAATGGTTACCAGGCATAGGTGCTCTTATGGCAACCACATTTAATGGAAGGATACCCCACCCCCACCCCCACCAGCTGGTTTGGCACCCTTTGGACTGATGTCATGAATGAAGGGTTTTCAAATATTTAATTTTTCCTATGTGCCCTGGGCAGACGGGCTGTGCTGCCGTGACTGCTTTCCGAAGTGAAATCGGGAAAGGAGGAAAGCGGGTGTGGGGGAGAAGGGAGAGCAGGAGCAGGGAGCCAGGCTGAAATTGTGACCTTTGGGGGGCAGGGGCATCAGACCAGGCAGTGAGTGCAGAGAAAACATATGCTGGGAAGCACCAGACTTCAAGGATCTGGTAGACATTAACCATAACCCCTGAGTTGGTAGCAGGAGCGACTCCTGAGGAGAAAGAAGCCAATCGTCTTTCCACTGACCGTATTTTATTGAGGGCAGACCGCGCATATCCATCTGCCCGGCCTCCTACTCACTGCAGTCCCGCACTGGCCCAGCTCCATTTACCAGCAAGAACACCATTCACCAGAGTGGGCAGAGGACTTGCCAATTGTGAATGCGATCCTGAGTGTGTGTGTGTCAGGAGCCCTAGTGACACCGTGGTTACATGTTGGGCTGCTCACCGTAAGATAAGCAGTTCAAAACCACCAGCCTCAGAAAGAAGATGGGGATTTCTATGCCTGTAAAGGGGTACAGTCTTGGAAACCCACAGGGGGCAGTTCTACCTTCTCCTATATGGTCACGGTGAGTCAGAATTGACTCAAGGGCAGGGAGTGAGTGAGATGCGTGTGTGTGTGCGCGTGTGTGTGTGTGTGTGTGTGTGTGTGTGTGTGTGTGTATGCGTGCACACATGCACATCTGCATGGGTGATTTCAAATTCTTGTCTGCTTCCAAATATCTTCTCTCAAGCGCTTGCATAGGAATGAGACTTGCAAAATTTAGTAGCAAACATTACCGACCCTGGCTCTGTGCAATGGAGCATATTTGGATCAAATGTGTGTGTGCACACGCGCAGTGTGAGTGAAGGACATGAGTTTTATCTTTAGTGGAACTTAGAGTCTGGCTGGGAAAAATGAAGAGAAAAAAATGAAAATAGCATTAATACACATCACACCTACACACCCACAGCCCTAGTGGTCCTGTCAAGTAAACACTGGACCTCTGACCTTCGGTCAGCTCTTCAAAACTACCAACTGCTCTTTGGGAAAAAGTTGAGATTTGCTTCTATAAATATCTATAGCCTTGGAAACCCTGTATAGTGTTATTGTGCTTCAGAATCTATTGTATATTTAATTATTTAAAATCTGGGGGGAAAACCCTGAGAAGTGGAGAATTGTTGCTGCGTGCGTAATTTATCAGCACCAGGACACTGACTCTTTCGATCCTGTCCCTGAGATTTGTCATAGCTAAGTCCTCCGAAATGGACAGGCTATTCCTTCCTCGTAGTCTGCTCTTAACCTGGAAGCACAGACTTGTTCATCTGGGTGACCTTCCTGGCCTTTGAAATATGGTGACACTGCTGCCAGCATCACGGTAACACACAAGTCACCACAGTGATGCACTGGCAAACAGTGGCCGTTCTCCAATCCCTGCTCATGCAAGCAGTGGTCAAGAGCTCCAATGACACTTTGAATTAGGGAGATCGGATGGACACGATCTCCTTAAAGAAAAATACGGATGTTGCGATGAGGACTAAGGCACACCTGACCCAAGCCAGGGTATTTTCAACTGCCTGGTGTGCCTGTGAAAGTTGGCCAGTGAATAAGGAAGACCAAAGGAAAGTCCATGCGTGGGAACCACAGTGCTGCTGGAAAATATTGAAAGTCCCAGGGACTGCCAAAAGAGCAGACAGATCTGTCTTGGGTAAAGTGCAGCCAGAATGCTCCTGAGCGCCAAAGATGGCGAGACTTCCTCTCACGTCTGTTGGACAACTTGTCGGCAAAGCGCAGCCCCTGGAGAAGGCCATGCTGGGTAAAGGAGTGAGGCAGTAAGCGAGAGAAAGGCCCTCACCGAGATGCATCGACACGATACAGCAATGGCATCGACAGGCTCGAGCAGTGGAACAATTGTGAGGATGGCACAGGGCCAGGCAGTGTTGAAGCTATTGTGCCCAGGGTCAGAGCTGACTGGACAGCACCCAACAGCAAGAAAGCAGGACATTGAAGCTAGGTGTGGGCCACATGTTGGGCTGTTCATGACCCATTCAGCAGCTCAAAACCACCAGCTGCTCCGTGGGAGAAAGTGGAGCCTTCCAATCTCTTAAGGTGGTCTTAGACACCGGCAAAGACGGCCTTACTCCATCTTACAAGGTCACTGTGAGTTGAAATAGACTCAATGGTAGTGCATTTGGTTTGATTTTTTTTTTTTTTAGGCCATTGGCACAGAAATTTGGATGGATTCCAGAATGTTGGAGTTAGAATCTTCACTGTTGTGGGTGAGAAAGCAGATCTAACAGAGGGGCTGAGTTTTGATCAGCGACAAAGGAACAATAAAGGTGGGCAGAGCTCAGCGAGGAGTAAAACGAGGGCCATTTTCTGATGAGTAGCAGGGAGGGATCAGACTGAGGGAGGGGCTGGCTGTTTTGAATGTGCGATTGTGAGCTGGGGACTGGGAGGAAGGGGTGGCAGAATGGAATGCGAGAAATATAGAGGGGAAAAAAACAACTGACCATTTTCCTCCCTTTGCTATTTTTGCCTAGACAATGTTCTGGATAACATATACTGTAATGCAAATCTTCTATCAGGTAATTTCAGTCCTTTAAGAAAAGTAAAGAACCTGTGGCAGATTTGCATTTTGTTTTTAATTCACAGGGAAAAAACAAAAGCGGTCCAGCTAGAGTATTTTGGGTTATTGTGAAACACACACACACACACACACACACACACACATGTACATACTCCTATCTCTACTCACTGCCAGCAGTCACTTACACTTCATAGCGGCCCTGTAGGATCTAGTAGAATTTCACCCTTTGGGCTTCCAAGACTGTCAGTCTTCATGAGAACAGACAGCCTCATCTTTCTCCTCTGGAGCAGATGGAGGATTTGAACTGCTTACCTTGTGGTTAGCAGCACAACGTATAACCCACTACACCATGTACAGAGATAGAGATCTATATCTATAAATCATGCATGCATATATATTTCCACCCCGAAGGAGGCAGATGCCATTCAGAGCAGCTCACACCATCGTCAGCCAAGTGGCAGAAGCAGAGCTGATGTATCCACCCAGCCGGTGCAGGGAATGATGGGATGCAGAGGCCTGGGCGGCAGCTGCAGCTGCAACACAGGTGTGAAAAGGGCTGGGCCGTGAGGCCCCATTAGGAAAAGGTGAGGCAGTGAATTATTTTTATAGCCTGGAAATGACATATCTCATTCATTTAGTGAGTTATTTACCTTCTGGATTGAGTTCATGGACCTATGAGTCATGCAAACATGTCTGTGTCTTTATCTTTGGGGACAGGGGGAGGGTAGAAGGTTGCAACATGTGGAGAAAGGGCGGCGAGGAAGGGGAGGCACAGGCTGATACACGTTTCAGGGCCTCATTGAGTGGGTCTGGAAGTAGCGGGACCTGCCCCTTTCCACAGTCTCGGTTCACACCACCCCCAGCCCCCACCCAACATTTAGAAACCAGGCAGACTGCCTCACTGGTATGAGCACTTGCCTATCCATCTCTAAAAAGCCTGGGTGATGCTGGACAGGTACATTCCAAAAGTCGGAAAGATTTCCTCGTCTGTGATTTGACCAGGTCTTTTCCAATCCAGTGAGATGGCAGAGAGGGAGAGAGGGAGAAGAAATCGGAGAGAGAAAGAAAGAGAGCAAGACACTCTCCCGACCAGGAAATGGCTTTTGTATTTTTATCCAAATCACAGCCAAGTTGGACTAGTAGTTGGCCACCGGGTGATTCCTGCCTCTCTGATGATGATCTATGGGCTGGCACATCTCCTTTTCAAACCACCATCTGGGTGAGGAGGTAGCAGCTTACACGCAAACACGGTCCGCGCTCTGTTGGGCTATCTTCGTGAAAAATCAAACCTCTCTGCCTTCAGTTCCATTTAAATAAAAATCTCACTTGCCTCCAACAAGTAGAATATATTACCCAACTGATTGATGCTTTTCCATTTCTTTTATAATGTATTTTTTTCCTCAGCAAGGGATTGTTCTCTGGTATGCCAAGAAGGATATATTTCCCAAATCATGTGCTGTGATTGGCTGGTGTGGTCCTAATCAGATCATGCAGCTAGTGAGGTGGGGGTGGGGGTGGGGGTGGCAGGGGAGGGGAAGAAAATAGTGATTTGTCACACTAGTACTCCAGTTCTGGATAAAGAGGGTCTTTGTAATGCCAGCCTGCCAGATTCTAGGCCACAATCAAATTAACTTCCTCCTCCTCCTCCTGTGTTCTCCTCTATTCTGTTCTCCTATTCTCTCTCACATCACACACACACACACACACACACACACACACACACACACACTCCCTCTTCAGATCTATCACTGACAGAACAGTTATTAAACAAAATCTCAGCCCAGGGAATTAATAATCTCAAAGATTCATTTCTTTATCAAATGTGGCCTGGAGGACGAGTACTTTGTGCTTGCAGAAAAGACCAAGGTGACGAAGGCACCAGACAGGGGGGGCTAGGTTTTTGGTATTTAATATTTGTCAGATGAGGAGAGAGAGAGTGAGACTTCAAGGAGTGTTTGCAAACACAAAGAGGTAACACACTTGTTTTCTGAAGGCTTTATTGTCCCATGGGAGCTAACGAGACTGTTTCAAGGAAAGAGGGCCTGGGATGGGGGTGAGGGTGCTGACAGCCGTTGGTAGATGTGCAGAGCCGACATTTGGGAGTTCTGTCGCCTGTGCAGTCAGCGACCGAAGGGGGCCGGGCGCCGGGGGGTTGGTCAATGGAGTCAGGGAAGAAGAGAGCTACTGGTGGTTCAATCACACAACAGTGTGTGTCCTTGAAGCTGAGCTCACTGCTTGCACTCATATTGGCACTAGCGGTCACCTAATAGCATTCAACTGCACAGGAAGGACATGAAGTTTGGCCAGAAGTAGCCTTTCTCTGTTCCTCTCCACTTTGTTCTCTGGGACATTGTGACTTGTCACTCTCCATGAACTGGAGGAAAGAGAAGTCAAGAGGCTCCCGGGAGAACGAAAATCACTGCACCTGGGTCAGAGATGCAGGTTCCCATGCTCCGTCCGTCCGTCATCAGCCTCCCAGACTTAGATTGTCAGTGTGAGCAAAACATGCTCATCATCACAAAGAGAGTCTTCCTCTAGTGGCTTCGTTTCTTATTCCGAATTTCTGATTACTGTGTGAAATCTGCTGCCCGACAAGTTTTCTTCCTGGGGTCTGGGTTGCAATTTCAAATCAGAGTTACCTGTTCACTGCTGCTCCCATTACTATCACATGGAGCATCTGTGATGGCCCTCAGGTTCATGTCTGAGGAGTCAGACAGCCTGAAATTGCAGGGGGATCTATGCACCAGGGGCAACTCTCAACCATGGAGGGAGGGAGGGAAGTCGGTCTCGTTTCCTTTGATAGGCCATTTTGGGAGATATTTTTTAAGCTTGTGCCCCTAAGCAGGAGCCCAGCCAAATGGAGTCCCTGTTATCTACAGAGGCAGTCTGGAAAGTGCACCTTTAAATTTACTTTTCCTATTTCTCTGCCTCACTGTCCCTGTCTCTTTATTCCTGTATCTTGTGACCATCTCCCAAAGAAACTACCTTCACCCAGTCTTTGCCTTGCGCTCTGTTTTCAGAGGGAATAAAACTAAGGCAGCAGCCATTGAGTAATTACAAGTATATTTCTCAATGAGCCTATAAATATGACAGAATTCTTCGCCAGCGCCTCCTTTCTCACATCTGATACCCACGCTGCTGATGTTGTCAATTTCTTGCTGTTGTTAGTTGCCATAGAATTGGTTCCAATCCAGAGCATTCCTTATGCACAACAGGACAAAACACTGCCCCGGCGTGTGCGGTCCGCACAGCGGTGCCTGTGCGTGAGCTGTTGCTGTAGGCACGGTGTCAATCTGTCTCATAGAGGGATTCCTCTTCTACTCTGCCCCTGCGCTTCACCAGGCATGACGTCCTCCTCCAGAGACTGGTCTCTCCTGACAAGTCCAAAGTATGTAAGAAGTCTTGCCATCCTTGCCTCTCAGGAGCACTCTGGCCACGAAGGAGCACACTTGTCATATAGTCACCGGAGTCCCATGGTCTGGAGTTGATTGGCATCAACTCATCTCCATTCCTTGGTATGGGGCTGCCTACCTGAACCCCAGGGGATGACGAGTACAAGGCAGCGGCACTGTGGAGGGGACACACCAGCCTGCCCAAACCCAGGAAAATGGCAGAGTCTGCAAATGTTGCCTCAGGTGTCTTGGGAGGCGAGCTAATTTAGAAAGGTCTTGTAAACCCTCTGATATCCAGACTGGCATCACAAAATTGGGGATGAATCCACGCAATCATGTACTCATCAAATCTGTATTGAAAATCTGCCATACGCCCAAGTGCGATGCTAGAGCTGAAGCACAGTGACGAGAAGAACAGGTGGCTCTTGTCTGATGGAACCTGTGGGAGATACATAGTCATCAAATCATCCCCCGCTTAGATGCATAGCTGGAACCTGTGGGAAGGGAAGGGAGCGCGGGGACCCATAACAGTGGTCTGTTCTCCACTGTGCCCAGGAAGGCTTTCCTGGAGAAGGGATCTGTCTAGATGAGGAGGAATCCAGGGAGAAGTGTGAGTGTTGGGGAGCAAGAACTTCCAGACAGAGGGGAAAGCATATGCGAGATCCTGGAATTTGTGAGGATGGGTTGAGATGGAGAGGACAAGAAAGGTCTAGTTTACAAAAGAATTGGTGTTTATGGAAATAGCAGCAGGAATTCCAAAAGCGTGAACCAAACGCACTACCTTTGAGTCAATTCAGTGCACAGCGACCCTACAGGATCCCATAAGACAGTGCAGAACTACTCCTTAGGGTTTCGGAGACTTTAAGGGAAATCTTTATGGGAGCAGACAGCCCTATCTTTCTCAGAGCGGATGGTGGGTTTGAACCATTGACCTTGCAGTTAGCAGCCTCATTCTTAACCTACTGCGACACCAGTGCTCCTTCAATAGGAATTCCCTAAGGTCTTTAAAAAAAATCTGTACTAGTGATAATTGAATATATTCCTATTTGTTAAGCATCCAAGTTAAAAATGAAAATAATTCCATCAAATTGATTCCAACACATGACCACCCCACGCATTATCGGCTAGAACTCCCAGAGGCTCTTCTGGGCTACAATCTTTGCCGAAACAGCGGGCCAGACATCTCTCCTGTGGTAGCTTCCAACACTTTCAACACTTTAAAGTTAACAGCCTATTGCAAACTGCTTACACCATATGTATTCTTATCTAAATATTACAGGTAAATAAAAAGTTTGCCTTTATAAGCTTCCCTAATCCAATCATTTTCACAGGTGTAAGGCACTGTATGAAAATAAACTGTATTTGACATCCCCACCCCCAGCCAGTCCTGGGCTTTGGGGCTCGGCTCAAGGGGAGTCCCTCTGGGACACAGGGTACAGTGAATGGTGTGAGCCTTTGCTGAGCATACCTCCACAGTAGGGGATCCTGGGCCCCTCTAGGGTTTCCCGTATGGGCTCCAATAAATTTCTTCCCTTTTGCTTAAAAAAAAAAAAAGAAAGAAAATAAACTGTATTTGGTGATACATCAGACTGATAGTCTGATAGGTGCCAACTCTGTACTTGGAAAACAAACAAACAAAAGATGTATATTCAGTCCTGTTACTTTCACTAATTCATGGAGGGCAAAAGGAGGTGTTTGGGTGATCACTCGTATAATAAAACGTATTCCCAAAGATTATTTAACTTTTCTTCTATCTCTGCCCTGAAGCATTTCAATCTTTCATTTGCGGTATAATATGTATGTGCTTTAGAAATACAAATATATCTTGGAGGTGCTTGATCAATCCTTTATACTCATGAGACCCATGAGTCAAAAGCTTGGCAAACACTGGACTTGTGGTTCACGAGCATGATTTCTAATATCAATTTATATTAGTTCCCTAGGGCTGCCATTACAAAATACCACAAAGTGTGCCTGGCTTTGAAGAACAGGAATTTATTGTCTCACAGTTCTGGAAGCTGGTAGTCAACTTCCAGGGTGTCCTCAGATTGTGTTCTCACTGAAGGTTCGAGGCTAAGATCCTTTCTTGTCTCTCTCAACATCTGGTAGCACCAGCCATTGCTTGACCGTGGAAGCATTTTCACCAGGTCATCACCCCACCCCTCTCCTGTCCCTCTGTAGGGACAGCTCTCAGATTAGAGTGGTAAACAAACAAACAACAATAACAGCACTAAAAATAAAACTAATTAGTTGCTGTCCAGTCAATTCCGATTCATGGCAATCTCTTATATGTCACAATAGAACTGAGCTCCATAGGCTCTTCAATGGGTGGTCCTTTGGAAATTGGTTGCCAGGCCTTTCTTCTGTGTAGCTGACAGGTGTATTCAATCGATCTTTTGGTTAGTAACTCATGACTTAACTATTTGAGCCACCTTGCAACTCCTTAGACCAGTCGTTCTCAACCTTCCTAATGCCATGACCCTTGAATACAGTTCCTCATGTTGTGGTGACCCCCCAACCATAAAATTATGTTTATTGCTACTTCAAAACTGTAATCTTGCTACTGTTATGAATCAGGCAGCCCCTGTGAAAGGGTTGTTTGGCCCCCATAGGGGTCACGACCCACAGGTTGAGAACCACTGCCTTAGACCCACATCACTCTTATATAAACCTATTTTAATGGATAGCAGCTTCAAAAATCTTATTTCCAATCAAGGTCATGGTTACGGGTACTAGAGGTTTGGACTTCAGCATATCTCTTGAGAGGACAAGGTTCAGTATATTTGGTATCAGAAAGATGTTGACTTGCTATTGACGGACTGTGCAAAGGTATTCAACTTTGTGGATCAAAACAAAGAGATAACACCTAGAAGAATGTGAATCCCAGAACACTTACTTGTGCTGATGTGGAACCTGTGCATGGACCAAGAGGCAGTCATTTGAACAGAACAAATAAATGCTGCGTGATTTGAAATCAAGAAAGTGTGAGTCAGGGTTGTATCCTTTCATCACACTTATCCATCTGTATGCTGAGCAAATAATCTGAGAAGCTGGGCTATATGAAGAAGGAGGAGGCGTCAGGGTGGGAGGATGGCTATTGATAACCAGCTACATGCCACTGCCACAGCCCTGTTTGCTGAAAGCAAGGAGGACTTGATGCACTTTCGAATGCAAAGCAAAGACAGCAGCCTCCAATTGGATCACAGCTCAATGGAAAGGGAACCAAAATCCTTGCAGATGGACCTATAAATAACGTCATGAAAAATGGAGAAAAGATTGAAATTGGTAAGGATTTTTTTTTTTTTTTTTTTGTGCTTGACGCTACAATCAGTGCTCACGGAGCCAGCACTCCAGATAGCAAACCAAACATTGCTTTTGGTAAATCTGCTGCACAGACCTCTTTACAGTGCTGAGACCCAGGATGTCACTCTGAGGGTGAAAGTGCCCTTGACCCAAGCCACGGTCTTTTCCACTGCCTCATATGCATGTGATAACTACTAAGAATATGGCAAGTACCCTGGGCTGTGAGATGAACAAACAGATCTGTCTTGGAAGAAGTACAACCAGCATGCTCCTTCAATTGAAGGATGGCAATCTTCACTCATGTCCTGTGGACTTATCAGGACAGTCTAGTCCCTGGAAAAAGACATTATGCTCCGTGAGGGTCAGTGAAGAAGAAGGAGACTGTCAACAAGATGAATTGACACTGTGGCTCAAACAACCAGACTTGTGAGCCTAGCCCAGGACTGGGCGGTGTTTCACTGTGTGTACAGAGGGTCGCCGTGAGTCAGAACCAGCACCATGACACCCAACAGTGACTACAACCACATTGAACACATGCATCCGGAGCTCAAATCTCAGCCTCATTGCTTTCAAACTGGATGTTCTTGGCAACGAATCTCTTTGTCTTTGTGTGCTTGCCTCCTTAATATGAAGGGTAATAGTACTTACTTCATAGGAAGATAGTGAGTGCTAAGTTATGGAAAACCTGTAATGCACTTGGATTAGTGCCCCCAAATTGTAAACAGTTAATAAGGTTAACAAATACCAATGATGCTAGTGTTTGAAGTCCTTCCCACTTTACTGGGCTTCCTTTTTCGGTTCTGTAGGCTTATTTTTTAGGTGAATGATGGTCATTCCAATATTTATTCTTTCTTCCTTTGTCTGATTTTGTTACCCCCAATGTTACCTTTTACATTGGAGGGCAGCAGTGGTAATGGTAGGCAACTTCGGTTTTGCTTTCTAATAAAGAAGCTTCCACTGTTTACCAGTAAATGTGATGCTTGTTCTACACTTAGTAAATTCTTTTATCAAGCTAAGGAAATTTCTTTCTGTCCTTCAGTTTCTTAAAATATTTTGTTTTTTATTGAAAGCACCAAGATGCAATTTCTAAAGCCAAGAACTATATTCATTCCTTTAAAAGTGTTAGACACGATGTCTGTGAACAAAGAAGTATCTGTGTTTGGGGAAGGATTGACTTTATGTTGGCTGCAGAGACAGTAATTGGTTGACACCAAAGTTTACAGTGTGTTAAGATTTGTTGAATGACTATGTTTTGGAACGACCACTTGAGAAAGCCCGCTACTGGTTGGTTGATCCTCAAAAATGTGGAACTCTCACTGATTGCTTGGAGCTGTGAACTCAGTGGAGTGGTTATTGATCATCATTAATCAATGAAGCTTAAACATGGTACCTGGAAGAGCTGGGGAAGACATAGGGGAAGTAGACGGTTGTCCTGGCAAGCAGTTGTCTTTAAAGCTGTGCAAGTCAATTTGAATAAGATGGCACACATGAGATGCCTGGTCCTAGGAGCTGGCTCTGGGGTTAGAAGTCCAGCATAATGTGACCATGCTATCAAGAAAAGAC
>NW_022103899.1:30128295-30136774 GCF_000313985.2 Echinops telfairi | reverse complement strand
GGTGGAGAAGGACTACAAGGAGAGGAACATAAATGGGCACCTGAGTGATGAGAAGAGATCCAGCGATGCCAAATCAGTGATGTTTCTAAAATGCTTTGCGGGATTTAGGCACGTTCCATACAGTCCCCAGGGGTTTCTTACTCAGCCTGTCTGTCTGTCCTGGGCTGGGAACAGAGCCTTCCTGAAGCTTTTGTAAGAAAGAGAACTGGTGGTCAGTCAAGTCACAATGGAGCCTCGTGATGCTGTCAGGGGGTCACTTTATGATACGCAGGGGAGGCAAGCAAGAGCGCGGGCATGTTTCATGGGCTAGAGACCGAGACAGAGAGCCGCAGCATATGTGAATCGAGTGGAACCCCGTTAAGAGACATGGCAAATGCGGGAGCTTGCCCCTTTCTGCATAACCAGCTCCACTCTCTGCCTCAGCCGATAGCCCGAGTTTTGTGAGCTAATAGTGTGTGACACAGAAAAGGAACTGTGAAGGGAGAAAAATCTCTCTGTAAAGTGAACATTTTATAGAAATCCCATTTTCTCTGGGGCTCAAAGCCAGACCGACTTAGTGGATTAAGCTCTGAGGTTTCACCACTGGGATAGATTTCAGGTCAACGCCAGCCTACAAATCTATGTCAGCAGTTGGGGAGAGACCCAAAATGTAGCTAACTGGTGATTTCTAGAACGCTGCCTCAGGATGGCCAGCGGCTGCTCACAAAACCCTGTTGCATTAACGTGGGAGGTAGTGAGAAACAGCAGGGGACGGTGTTCACACGATGGTGCTAACATTCACGGCAGTAGCTGTTGCATTTCTGACCTGGAGCAATTGCCTGATGCCAGTTGGGAGGAGCACAGCCGTATTTACGTGGTGCCAATCAAGTGCATTTTCTGTATTTACGTGGTGCCAATCAAGTGCATTTTCTGTCGGGTCTAGACAAACATACATAATTATTTCTGTCACCTCGGGATGATTTTCCCCTCCAAGTCTCTTTAAATGAGGCAAGAAGCAGGTGCTTCTTGCCCTCGTCGCACCAGTTTGAAGCACCCACCGCCTCTAAAGACAAACAGCTGCCACAGTCCATATGTACACACAGCTTCACTGTCTGCGTGAGGGCCTACCAGGGATTGTGCCTGGGGTCTCTCGAAATTGGTGAGATCTGAGCGAAGACTATGCAGTTGGCCCAGCGTGATTCCCGCGGCACCTGGCGCACTCCTTTTGTTCCATTTCAGCTGGCCACTCACCCCTCAGCTAAGAAGCTGTTTCCAGGCCAGACAATGGGAAATGGCATCAGAAAGTGCGGTCTTCTTATGAACAGCTCAAAGGGACAAGGGGTTTTATAACGCTTTTTTTTTCAAAATCAGCAGTGCTTCTATTTTCTGTCTGAGGTACACAAGACACACAACCTGATGCTAGGTAGGGTTGCTAGAGAAAATCGTTTATCCTGATGTGACCAGGGTCAGGGTTGGGATTGTGTGGGTCTTTCGAAATGTTGTTTTTATTGTGGATGTTGTGGTTAAAATACGAGAGTCTCGCCCCACCCCTGAAACCCCTCCCCTTGAAGTGTGGTAGCTCCAGGTTTCTGACAGGAATAGCAACCCAAAGATAGAGAGATTGAATGTTGTTTGTTCTCCATGCTGTTCCTCCGCTGTGCTGTGCCTGAGCCCGAATAAACCCCCGCATTCCACTCTCACTCCAGTGGAGGAAGCTGCTGAGAATTGGTTGGTGATCTTTTAGCGCTTGGACAAAGCTAACTGATCTTCCTACAAGCTCTGTATTTCCACCTCTCTTAGATATTACTATTTTTCCCACTATGATAATGCTTATATATTGTGTCAACAACCATTTCTTGAAATAAAGTTGAAAAAGGAAGATCATTTGAGAGGCAATTGAATTAGCCCAAGGTAGAAGTAATGATGACTTGGCCTAGGATGGCGATAATGGAGAGCGGGAAGAAAGGCTGTATTTAACATGCATTTGGGGAGTACAATGGACATGGCCACTTTGATGCCAGGCACTGAGGCAACCAAGATGAATAAGACAATGAGAAATCTGTCCTCATGGAGGCTGGAGTGCAAGGTGGAAGACAAATAGTAGACAGCCATATCTATAAACAAACGTCAAATGCCAACCGGGATAAGCTCTAAGATAACAACAAGCAGAATAAGAGCGGTACAGAATAATCAGAAGGTAGGAAGGGATGTAGAGCGACTTCAATTAGGTTTTCATGGAACTGCCAGCCATGAAAGATGAGGTTTGAAGGTATTTTTTTTTTAAAAGCCAGAGAGGCAACGAGATGCAGCAGAGCAACCCAGGAAGATGAATCTGAGGCGGGATGGACGGGATATGCTGTAGGGTTTGTCAGAGGGCTGGTGTGCCCGAAGTCAAGGAGGGAGAGAGGGAATGATCTTGGTGGAATAGCCAAGATTGTACAGAGCCCAGGGAGAGTGGTTAGGTTTGATTCTAAATGAAAATACACATGACCAAAGAATTTAATCTACATGAGAATAAAAGTGAGGGGAATGATGAGATATTTGTTTCAAAATTACTTAGCTTCTCCTTTAAGAATGGGCTGTTGAATGAAGATCAGGAGGGCAAACTAAAATAGTTTTTTCCTTCCATTTCGCTTGCTCCATCTTCTAATACCATGCTATGCCTTCCGTGAATTGGGGAGAGTACAGACATACTTTGGTGATGTTGTGGGTTTGATTCCAGACCAAGGCAATAAAGCAACTATCGTGATTAAGCAAGTCACGTGATTATTTTTTGTTTGTTTCCCAGTGTGTATCCAAGCTATATTTATACTAAGTGCAGTACACTTAGCCTACTAAGTGTGCAAGAACATTATGAAAAAGTTTGAAATTTTATGAGAATTACTAAAATGTGACACAGAGACACAAAGTAAACAGAGTGCTTTTGGGGAAATGATACCAATAGACTTGCCCAACACAGGGTGGCCATCTACCTTCAATTTGTAAAAACACAATGTGTGCCTAGGGCAATAAAGCGATGTGCAATAAAGAGCAGCACAATCCAACAAGGTATGTCTGCACTTGACCGAGAGTGATGAGCTCTAGAATTTTATCTGGGTGCCCATGAAGAGTGATATGACTTCAACCAAGGTCCAGAATCTCAGTTACCTCATTGCTCCGGTGAACTTTAGAAGCTGTGCTGTTGTTGGTTGCTGCCATCCTTTAGTTTGGATTGGTTGGGTCTGCTTGTGCTTGGGATTTCTTGCCACTGCAACACCAGCTCTATGGCATGAAATCTAGAGGCAGAAACGTGATCCTATGGTTTGATATGAATTCTGTAATAGCGACGGCACTTGGAGAGGCAAATTACTTGGCCTCCAAACTAATAATAGCTGTCGCTCAGCTGCAGAAGAGCTGGAAGGGAAGTTGATAGATTTTATTGTTTTATTAAGCACCTACAAGTATGGCAATTTGTTCTGGGGCATTATTTAGACGTAGTCATCAGACACTTTTTATTATTCATTTACATAAAATAGGGCTTATAAATAAAAGTATTTGCATTTATAGAATATGTGTTCGTATATATCCTCTTCTGTTCCTGGAAATCCCTTAGAATAACATTTTGCAAAGGCACTTTGAAAAGTTTAGAGTGTTGTGCAACTGCAAGGTGTTACTAATATTGACCTGAAAATTAGTTAGATGCAGGAATAAAAAGAACTTTACTCCCCTGGTTAAGTATTATATAAACCTACAAGTAGCATTTAGGGTTATGTATGGATTATTACACAGAGACACAGTCAGATATATTGTGAACACATATGTTAGTGCACTAAACAGTTTGGTTTTTGTGTAGATCTTACCTCAGTGAGGAACATGTCTACACTGGTGATGGATCCCATCCCCATAGTCACAGATGATTGGCCCAGAAAAGGTACCTCTGAAGGGCACTAGTTCATGAGTACGCCAGCAACTAAGGATGCCCACACACAACCAGGAAGAACTCTGGAATGATTGGATTCTTTCTGTGGGGATTGTGAACTGTATGTTTTTGAAGAAACAGGAATCAGTTAGCAAAGGGAATTGCTAGGTTCCTTTGAGAGAAGTCATAATTTTAAGTCCTGGTCATTGCAAACTGAAGTTATGAGATAACAGAAACAAACAGTAAATGGCAGCAAAGGGGTTGGGTAAACCCACTCCCCTCTCTAAACAGCTCTCATGAAAGTCCCCAGTGAACTCATCACTACATTATCTTAGTCCTTATCTTCCTCCACCTGCTGCAGCTGTGGACACTGCTAGCTACTTATCTTCTTTGGAAGCTCTCTTCCCCATCAATGCTCGGTCTCTTTCCTCTTTCTGTCTTCATCCTCGCTTCCTTACGAATCTTCTCTACTTCCTGGTGAGTCATGGCATGGGAATAATTTGAGCTAAGTTCTCTCTGAGGGTAAACTCCAGTTTCCTGATGATCAGGATGTGGCCCTACAACCAGCACCGCAAACTTGTTTTGGAGTGAAAACACAACTGACATTTTATCCCCACCCTGGCCTGCGTTTTCTGACGGTGGCTCTCCCTGCGCAGTTTGAGCCAGCCCAGCGGTGCCTGGAAAAGAACAGGTGCCTGTGGATGTGCTTCTGAGAAATCAGCCGGAAAGGCCCCATAGCTCTACCCTGACACTCATGGGTCCCCGTGAGTTGGCCTTGACTCAATAGCAACCGCTTTGGGTGGTTGTTTGGGTTCTGGTACCCTTCCACGGACCTTTACACCACACGATTACATTTGTTCTATCTCCTTCTCTCCCTGTCTGTAGTTGTGGAACTTATATTTTGCCTCTGCAACACGCAGCTTCCCCCTTTTCGAAGCTGATCTTCAATAGCTTCTTCACATGGCGTCGCTGCTCACTGCTGAGTCCGTCCAGTGCCATGGCCGTTTCCTTGGGAAGCAAACGTCTCCTCGTCTGGTATTCTAGTCCCCACCGCCTCGTAACCCAGAGTCTAACACACTTAGTGTAAGATATGCTGAATAAGTGTTTGCTGATTTGTATTAAGGGACTCGACTGCACGCCTTTCTCAAATAACAGTATTTAAATGTAACTCCATTGGCTGCTTAGCTGTAATTTAGTGAACTATTCTTCCTCTGCCAAATACCTTTGGATTTGGCTCATTTTGGAGGCTTGCCCTATTAACACCTACTTGCAATACACACTCCGCTCTTAAAATGTTTAATGTGTGCACATTTCTGTAGGCAGGGAGAATCATGGTGGTAGCCCAGTGAGAATGGATCTTGTGGGGGGTTGGGCTATCTTGGGCATGTCAGGGGGCTGAGACATAAATAGACTGAAAGGAAAAACATGTCCACAGATCAGAAGAAAGAAGTTTGATAAAGAAACAAAAAATCCTGAAAGGAGAATGAAAGGAGTGGAGGATGCTCTTCAGAAAGCACGGAGCTTGATTGGGAAGGGTCGTTAGTATCACATGGAGCCGAGTTTGACTCGCTTCATCAGAGGCCTTCCCTGGGCCTGTAGCATCCTCAAAAATAGCACGAGGTCCACACTGAGGAAAACAGACCCTCTGTCCTGGGAACTTCTATACCAGGTACTTTTTATTGTTGTTCTTGCCAATGTTCAAGAAAAGAACCAAAGAAGTCGCTCATTCTTGTTGGAATAAGCAGTTGAACTTGAACTGGTTATCCTGGAATAGTCCCATATCAGACCCAAAAGAAGAGAGTTGGCTTAGATGTTATCTAACGCCACTCACAATGGACTGTTGTGTGACTCATTTATTTATGATAAGTAATAAAGTTAATTGATGGAGGTTAGTCTGAGTCAGACTCTCCATGAACAAGAGATTTCACTCTCTTGGATCAGGAGGCTGCTCTGGACTCAGAGCCTGTCCTCTCAGTATGTCGTGCAGCTGGTTAGAAATCTTTCCACCAAAGTGCTCAGGGGTCACTGCATAAGGGGCTGTAGAGAAGGATGTGAGGGACTGGGAGAGAGGAATGAGGACTTTCCTTAGTTCCTCCCCTACCTCCACCACAGCAATATCACCTTTATCTGTTTGATTAAACAGATAAAACACTTTGATTGAGGAGAGCTTGCTGCTTTTTAAAAAGACAGTGAAAGATAAAGGGGGAAAATGAAGGTTAAAAATCACAGGCTTGTGAAGTAACTCTACTTTTTTTTTTCACTTCCCAGCAAGCCTTCCTAGAATAAGGTGGAACTATTCAGTGTTGCCCTGGAAATATGACCCAAAGGATTAGTTTTTGAGCTATCTCTGGTCCCTCCAATAAATGAAAATTCTTGAACACCATTTTTTTTTTTTACAACCTTGTGAAAAACCCTGCCAACAGAGTAGTGGAGAGCCACGAGAAGCTGGGAGTCTTCACCAGTGACGGTTTTCTTCGGCTTCTCCAGTCAGTCCGCATCCTTCAGTGTGGGGGCGGAGGGGAGGGGGGGAGGGGGCGGAGTTTGGGGTTTGCTAGAATGGAGGTTTTACTTAAAGTTTTATTTGTAGGGTTGTTGGGAAAGGATAAGGACTGAAGAGTTGGATAGGAAGACTATCTCTGGGGTATAAGCATCATTATTAGAAGGAAGAGGGGAACAAATAAAGACTATACCTTTTATTTTGTAAATGCTTTACAGTTTTTACAAAGCGAGGTGATAGATATAATTTCACTCAAAGGAAAAGGCATCATGTGTTCTGCATTTGGAAGTAGGAGAAGGCAGGTGTTTCATCTCCTTCACCCTCTGTTTAGGCTCACTTATAAACACCTTAGTCTGAGTTCCTCTCAGTGTCTGCTTGCTCGGCACCTGCTCCAAGCTGCCAAAAGCAGTCTTGGCCAATGAAAGACTCCTATGTCCAACTCTGAATTGCCATGGTCTCTTTCCAGGAGTCATGTTTGTTACATGGTCCAAGGCTGCCTGACCATCTCAATTAATTCAGAACGTTCTTCTCCCTTTACAGTGGCCTAACTAGTAATCCCTCAAAAAGGTATTTTCACACCCTAATCCCTGTAACATTAGAATATTGCCTTATGCCATACTATGAGCAAATAATCAGAGAAGCTGAAAAAGAATGCAACATCAGGATTGAAAAAAGGCTTATTAACAACCTTCAGTGTGCTGGTCACACCAGGAGACTGAAGCACTTGCTGATGAAGATCAAAGAGTAGCCTTCACTAGAGATTATATCTCAATGTAAAGAAGACCAAACTCCTCACAACTGGAATACTAGGTAATATCATGATAAACAGAAAAAAATGGAAGTTTCCAAGGATTTCATATATATCCAAATAGATATGGATAGATATATACAGCACAAAGGAATGTAACAGTTAGTCCACACAGCAATACAGGGGGCTCAGTTCAACTTACTTTCATGGAACAGTTAATATACTGTAAGTCTTTCAATTCTCAAGGCCTGCTGGGTTCAAGGTCAAGGAAGCAGACAGCTGAATTTTCCTTAGGGCAATGTAGGCAGTCCCCCCACAGGTAGCAAACAACAGGCTGAGTCACCAGGAGCTTAGCAAAGCAGGCCTGGAAGGGATATCAAACTCAAGCAATGCAAGATGACAAAATCCGACAGCCTCAAGCTCAAGTGATATCTACACCGGCAGCATGGTGAAGCAGGTCTTGAAAGAATCTCAAGCTCTAGCATGGGTTGGCCGTCCCACAGGTAGTGTAGCTCACAAGTTGATGCACTGAACTAGCTAAGCAGCCGCATGCCGGTCCAATCACCAGAGAGCAAGAGAGAGAGGGGTGTGCCTTTCTGAGCCATTTATCTCTTTGCCCTCCAATCAAACTGCAACCTTATAAATCCCACATGTTTCTATTGGCCAGGTTGGCACAATAAACTTACCTATCAAAATGCTCATGGAAGCAGCAATTAAAAGATCAAAAGACACAATGCATTGGGTAAATCTATTGCACAAGACCTCTTTAAAGGATTGAAAAGCAAGGATGTTACTTTGAAGACTAAGACATGCCTGATCCAAGCCATGGTATTTTCAATGGTCTCATATGACATTGAGTAAGGAAAACTGAAGGAAAATTGATGCATTTTAACTGTAGTGTTGGAGAAGACAATGAAAAGTTCCCAGACCGCCAAGAGAACAAACAGATCTGTCTTGGAAGAAGTATGGCCAGAATGGCCCATAGAGTCAAGGATGGCGAAACTTCATCTTACATATTTTGGACATATTGTCAGGAGAGACCAGTCCCTGCAGAAAGACATCATGCTTGGTAATGTGGAAGGGCAGCAAAAAAAGAGGAAAGATCTTGACAACATGGATTGATATAGTGGCTGCAACAAAGAGCTCAAACATAAGATCACTTCTGAGGATGGTAGCGGACTGGGTGGTATTTAATTCTATTGTACATAGAGTAGCTATGAGTAGAAATCGACTCAAGGGCACCTAACAACAACAACAACAAGTTATATTAGCACCCTAATCCTTGTGACCTTAGAACATTGCCTCATTTAGAAAAAAATTCTTACATATAACTAAATTAAGACTCTCGAGATGGAAT
>NW_022103899.1:30109798-30125877 GCF_000313985.2 Echinops telfairi | reverse complement strand
AGAAGTAATCATATCTAGAAAGCATCCCAGTCCAGTTCAACTCAGTCCGTAAGTCTGATACTAGGCCATAAGGCCCTCTTTAGACTCATGCAATGATGCAGAATGCAGGACGCTCAAAGGTACAGAGTCATGTAGATCCAAGGTCAGTGGTAACATAGCAGAACTCCAGCAGCTCTCAGGGTCAGTGGCAGAGTGATAGAGTGGTTCCCAGGATCCTCCTTGTCAGAAGGTCACACCCCCAAGAAGACAGCATCAATCTGTGGCCTGATTGCCAGGTTGGATTCCACCCTTACACTTTAGAAAAATTCCAGTTGACATGCAATCTTCTAAATGCCACAGAAGCAATTTGACACAGAGAAGTCTGTATGAAGGGCCAGATCAGGGTGGAGAAGACAAACTCTGGAATGACGAAATGAAGCTGGACTTAGGGAATTTCAGCTTTGACACCAACCCTGTGGGACTGTCTGCAGGGGCATGTGTTTCAACTGTCCATTGCATGGTGGCTCACCAGCTGGACTGGGATGCAGAACACGCACAGCGGCAGCACGCCGTCCTTGCCCCTGAGTGGCTGCTCCGGCCCGGGTGCACAGACGCACACATCTCATGGACTGTGCCTGGCCAGCCTGGTAAGCACTGCTTCCGGGGTGAAAGGAAGTGCTGTTCCTGGTGCATTCATGAAAGCAGTTTTCAGAGCAGGAAAGCCGTCCTGTCAGGAGAGCACGTGCTTTAGAAAGTGGAGGGAGGGGGAGGGTCTGCTGCTGGGAACCACTGGGTCAAGGGGAGTCACAATGAAGGATGGACATCAAGTTCTTTGGAGAAAGGGAAAACCAACATGTCAAAAATATTAGTCTAACGAAATTATGAAAACAATGCATGATAGGCAAAAATGTGTAATAAGCATTTTATATGTGTAAAAATAGGGCATATTGCTCCCTGACTGTACATGTACATGAACAGATTGCAGGAACTTGTTAGTCCACCATTTTGGCATAAGAATATATTGATCCCATATTTATGGATGCAGACAACATTTTAATCAGTTATATCACCATTGCAAAGAAAACATTTTCTCAATCGGGTAACATTAAGTCAATTTTATGATTTGATCATATTTTTCTATATAAACCATCTAAATAGTTTTTATTTTTCCCCATTTTAATCTATAAGAACTTATCTTTCTCAAAAGCAATTCTTTCTCGTGTGAATTTTATGATAAATTTCTCCACTGTTTTTTTTCTCCAAACATATAAAAAGTTACCTATTATGTCCTTTGCTCTTATAGGTTTTCTTTTATGACTCTTATTTCAGCTTCTTTTTAAATTACCTTTACTCCCAAGACTAGCTGTCCAGGATCAATTTACACTGATAAATTCTATTGAAAGAGTGGCCTCTTCTGTCATGTTTTAGTCAATGTCAGATTTTACCATATGCTGTTTCAGCCACTAGCTGTTTTATTTGTGTTTATTATTTGAATTGAGCCTCCGTTTTTGTTTTTTCCCCCCTTTAGATTCCTTTTGGAGTCTTCGATGAGACCCAAAAGATCAATTTTTTAATCAACCTTTCACTTAAAGCTAATTTTTCTGTGTGTAACTTTTAGCCATTATAAGTTGTATTTTGTGTTTTTCCCCCTCCAAGGAGTTCTGGTCATTGTGAATGTAACCAGAGACTGTATTTCATTGATCTAGTCACCAGGGTGTGGATGCCCCACTCCCTGGCAGCTGCTGGTCTAGGGACAGGAGCCCCAGCTGTGAACGCAGATAGGGCTTTGCTCTGGTGCAGCTTGCTTCGTGGCTAATGTGGGCTGGAAGGGAGCTCGCAAAAGACAATAAAGAGGAAAAGTCATACGACAATCGGGCTTTGAAGAGAATGAAACAGTATAATGTGCTGGTGACGCGTCGGGAGGCTCTATTGGGTTGGATCATCAGGAAAAGTTTCTCTGAAGAAGTGACATTTGAGCAGGGATCTAAGTGACATGGTGACAAACAGAATGATAGGCTCTATTTCTTAACTGTGACGCTGCTAAAAGCAAAAAGGGAAAATGTGTTCATGAACATTCGAACATACTATATACCACTTTCTACATTGAATAAAGACCAAACTGTGAGGTCATAAGGCAGAGTTAAAATACACTGTTTTTGCAAATTGCTGTCTTGCTCATGACTTTGGATGACAACGTGAAATTGGTTGTTCCAAAGTGGTATGAATTAATTTTGTTCTCTACAGTACTTAATAGTTATTATTTCTTCTCATTAAAAATATTTAATACATGTTCCTCGCACACTCGTTTTTCTCCGGTATGGGTGGTACACTAGCTGATCATTGAGACCAAGAGCTTCACTGTGGGAACCTGAGACATTTTATCCTTCTTCTGTCTCATTATTGGATACTGTGCACTCAAAAGATCCTTGTCCCTTGATGGCTCTAAAGAATTTCTAGCAGCAAATATAAAAACATTTTTTCAATGAGACTTTTCTAATGAAAAGTAGAATTTTAGCCTCCAGAATCCAGGTGGTCTCTGACTTACAAAGGAGATCCAGACTAATGATTTTAACCAGAGAGTTCTGACTTAAGTTAAACACCTCTTTTTTCATTTTCACTTTTATAGCCTGTTGTGTTGCAGTGTTTTGACCAATAAATCATGGCATTGAACATCTTGACGTGAACATCTGAGAATGATAATGTTAGCAAGGTACACGCTGTGTAGAGTACACATACAAGGAGGTATTTCCTCCCGCCCCCCCAAAATGGGAAAAAGCTCCGTTGGGCAACACTTGCATAGAATGTATTTTCCTGCTAGGTGAACATCTAGCAACTCGCTCTGAGTTAGTTCACCCAGGGGTATCACCTGGGAAGGTTCTCTATAGTCACCGTGAATTTTTTCATGAAAGCAGTTTCACTCGAACCTTGTTTTTGGTGATGGCCAATTTAAGAGAACAGTGTGCAGCTCTGAAATTTTGTTTCCTGCTGCGGAAAAATGCCATGGAAATTTTTGATATTGAACTTAGCTTACAAGGATAACACTATGGGAAATACTCAAGGGTATGAGTGGTTTTCTCGTTTCCAAAAAGGTGAAATGTCAATTGATGACAAACCTCAGTCAACTCCCCAAATAGATGAAAATGTCAACCAAAGTGGGGCACTTGGGTTGGAAGACCCATGATGGACCATTGAAGAGATGGACGTTATGTGGATTATCTTGGAGCTTGGTTCAGCGAATTTTAACAGAAAATTTGGGAATGAGAAAGGTTGCTGCAAATTTATGCCTCAGATTCTGACTGGCCAGGAAAAAGAGTGTCAAGTGGAAACATGCTGTGCTTTGAAAGAACAGCTCACAACCTACCCAGACTATTTTTTCCAAGGTCATTACTAGTAACTGGACATGTGCTATTCTTTTGACCCCTAAAGCAACCATCAAACAAGCCAATGGAAGATGCCCTCATTACCTTGCCCCCAAAAAGCTTGTCAAGTGAAATCAAAGATAAAGATGATACTTGTTTATTTTTTGATGTGAGGGGGATAGTACATTTGGAGTTCGCCCCACCAGGTCAGACTGTTAATCTAGCTTTCTCTTTAGAGGTTCTGAAAAGATTGCATAACAGTGTATGACAAAAATGACCTGATTTGTGGGAGATGGGGGACTAGCTTTGCCACCACAACAATGCACCTGCTCACACAGCCATCTCAGTGTGCCAGTTGGGGCAAAAAGCCCCAGCATGCCTCTCTTACCCCACGCACTTTACTAACCTGACCTTGCCCCATGTAACTTCCTTTTTTCTCTGCAATTGAAGAGAAAGGACAGAAATTTGACAATGTAGAAGGGGTGAAGAAAAATATGAGGGAGGTGCTGCCAGTCATCCAAACAGAGGAGTTTGAAAAAGTCTCCAAAAAATGGAATCGTAGATTTGACAAATGTATGTAGTATAACAGAGAGTACTTTGATGGTGATAATGTTGTTTTATATATAAAAATTTTTTTAATTCATAGCTTTGAAAAAAAATCCCATTTTGGAGTGGTATCCCCTCGTATTACTAACGATTGTGGTGCAAAGACCAAAACCGATAGTCTGGAGGGTGGTTTGCCTTCTTCCAGCCCGTGGTGAGTTGGGCACCACTGTAGTTAGTTCACCCACAATCGTAATGCATTCTAACTCAATGGATCACGTGCATCCCTGTGATGGGGCTTTGTAGACTTCTCTTCCAGTGGAACCTGCTATAAAATAGTCACACTTTCCTTAAAAGTGACATGAAGCCAACTCTTCACCTTTTGAAACAGGTGTCACTTAGGGATGAAGGAACTTGCTCATCAGTGGAACAAACCCTCCTGGAAGTGTGAGAGAACAGCAAAGGCGGAGACACCCACGAGCCCCTGCAGTTGAAATGGCAGTCACCTGTGTGCAGTCTCCCAAGGGGGAGCACTCAAAATAGTTGCTCTTGCTACTCCGTGGAACCAAGTGAGGTGCTGGTGGAATTTCAGCGATAAAATCTCCCTGGAAGGAATGGAACAAGGCCTTTTCTGCCTCCTCTTCTAATCCCCTTTCCCTTCTGTGATATGTAAATATGCACATTCATACCAACTGACACTGGGAACTTTCAGCAATGTGTAGGTTTTGTTTAGAGAGACCATTTTAAACAAACAGATGAAGTGCACATAATATTTTTACTACTCAAAATCTGGACTCCTTAGCATGAACATTGAGTCACTGAACAAGCTCCAAGTAAAACTGCATAATATACTGTACCCTGCCAATACTTAAATGTTTCCCCTATGGAATCATAAAAATTATGCTTAAAGTAAATAAATACCAACCAATCTCTACAGAGAAACCTAGATTTATAGAATGCAGTTTCACATGAAGTGATGGGGCCAATAATCCTTGAATGGTTTTGTTGTTATAGTCTACAGCAAAACAAATATTAATCACAATAAATGCCACCTTTTCAGGAAGTACAGCATTTAGGCAGCATTCCTGATATGTTGAGCCTTGGGCAAGTCGTTCTCCCTGCCCCCAAAATCTTGACATCCTATTTTGCTAGAGAAGATTCATTTATTCAACAAATATCTTTTGGGCATCTACCAAGTGCCAAGAACTACGGTAAGAACTGAGAATATAAAGAGGAAAAACATAACATGTGTGTCTTTCCCTCATGAAGCTCACTGGTTAGCAAGTAGACAGCACACAAATGAATGTTTAAATGTATATCATATAATACCATATACAGTAAGAAATCAGATGACATGTAGTGATGAAAGACAACACAAATTTATTCTCTTGTAGTTCTAAAGATTAGAAGTCTAACATCAAGGTGCCAACAGGGCTCCTACCTTTCTTCCAGAGACTTCAGGAGAGAGTGTTTCCTGGACTTTTCCAGTTTTCAGAGGTCACCTGTGTTCTTTGGCGAATGGCCTCTCCCTTCTTCTTGAGAACATAATGCTTCAACTTCTGGTTTGATTTCCTGTTTCTAACTTTGACCCTCTTTCCTCCCTTACATTGGGTTCCCCCACATCATCTGGAATAATCTCCATTTCAAGATCACTAACTTAATCACACCAAGAAGGTCCCATTTGCTATGTAAGGTATCCCAGTCATAGGTGTGGGGGATTAGGAACCAGACATCTCAGGTGGGTGGGTCAGGGCATTATTTGATTTCTCACAGCCACAGTAGCTAGGCTAGCAAAGAGGACCTTTCTGTAGAGTAAAACTGTAAAACTGTAAGCGAGGGAGAAGGAATCTCTAAAGCTAGTGGAGATCAAATAAGAGACAGAATCTGAACATTCTTTGAAGGCTCAGCAGGCACTGACTTGATGCAAATGGGAGAAAACTTTGAAGAAAGATAGAGTAATGACGTCGTACATACTTCAGGAAAAGAAATCATCCTTGAGAACTAGAGAGTTGCAAAGTAGGAAGAGACCTCAGAGAAACTCTGGTTCCAGCCATGATTGTGGTCAGTTGAGAACTCTGGAACCACAGAGAGATGAAGACAACGTTGCTCGGAGGGCTCCGGTTCATAACTAGTCGGGGATCCCAACAAACCATGTTCAACGTGTCTCTGAGATTAGCAGATGGCTTCCAATGGGTATTCTCAGTAGTCCACTTGTCTTATTTTCTCATGGCCATCGGGTCAGTGCTGACCTGTGGGTTTCTGAGACTAAAACTGTTTATGGGAGTAGTCTTAGGGTACATAAAAAAAGCCCAAGGAGAACAATGAATTTGAGCAAAGTCACGAAGTCCCCGAGGAATCCCCCAAATAGACTTCTGACTCCGGCGGCAGTAAGTACTTGGCACCTCATCAGACCTGGTCGGAAGATTTTCATAAAAGTAAGCTGATAGACCTGGAACTATTTATAGGCTTTAAATTTTCCCCCTTATTATTTTCTTAAACTTTTACTTAATTTTTTTTAAAAAATTCAAATACCTCTATCTATATAAGATAGGCAGGATAAACAATCCCAATGAGAAAGCAATGGAACTGGTGGTCCCTGGGGGCCATGGGAGAAGAGAAGATGGAGGAGAGGGAGCAGGAGGCCAACAAACTCAGGGATGAGGATACAAGTATCTAAACTTGTTGATGAGGAGGGTGTAGAATGCCTAGTGGGGTTTGACCAATTGTAATGTAACCGAGAGGAATGAAGGGTGAACGTGATAATGGGGCATGATAATGAGGAAAGTAAAAGGAAATAGGGGAGAGAACTAGGAGGCAAAAGCTAGAGAGAGCGTTATACATATAAGCATGTACATATATCAATATATTAATATATAAGAATAGGGGTATTGGTCTATGTACATATATTTAGCTGTTAACGTATTAAGATAGCAGATGGACTTTGGGCCTCTACTAAAGTCTCCCCTCAACATAAGAGCACTTTGTTCTAATAACCTGGCACTGGGTGATCCTCACCTTCCTAACACCATCGCTGAAGACAAAGTGGGTGCACAATCCAATGTGATGGTTGCAAAGGAAGAGAAAGCATGCAGGATGCCAGCACGACTGGGTTGGTGTGCAGTACATGGAAGCGCATAGACTTTGTCAGGGGGGGTGGGCTACAAATACGACTCTCCCACCTCCGGACGTGCATAGATCTAGACGGAACAGCAGCTTCACCTTTTGATATATTTGTTTAATAAGGTTTCTATGGTTTTGTAGGAGTACTTTCTGACTTCCTCTCGGGCCAGTTGGGCACTAAACCCCTGGCCCTCTCCCTCTTCCAATTCCGTGAGAAATCTTCAATACGAAGTGAGAGATCAACGAAGGTCCAGATGGCAGTCATTTCTATCTATTTTCCAATTTCAATAAATTAATGAGACTGTAATGCAGGAATCAACCCATTGTTAACTGGCCCATTGTTAACAGTGTTTGATTTCAACTGAAAAGAAACCTCACACATTTCCACCACCCCAAAAGCTCAGAGGCCTTCTGGATGGATAGTTTGGAGCAGAACGAAGGATATAAATAAAGATAATGAGCCAAATTCATTTTTAAAATGGCAACTCTATAAGCTCAGTGATTTCTTCTTAGAATATGAATGGCAGGTGTCAGTGGCAAAAGTTGTCTGACTACAAAATGGATGTTTATTGAATAAAACCCATTAACGCTTATAGAATTCACTGTTGTCTCAGGGATGAATTCATGACAATGTGATGTTCACAGAGATGTGCTAAATCGGCTTTTATGCATTTATTTTAGTCACTGGTGGGAAAAAGGCCGGTTTTGACTCATAATCTGCAGCCCGAGCTCTTCGTAAGGACTGGTTTAAGTGACAGGCCGCACAATGTCATTACTTAAGTGTGATTGCGGGCATCTCCTGACAGTCCGTGATCATAGGGTCTGTCCTTTCATGGAAATTCAGAGAATTAATCCTGGTCTCCTCTTCAGATTTCCCTTTGGGAAAGTTGTATATCCATCTTGTCTTTTGATGTGTGTGTGTGTGTGTGTGTGTGTGTTAAACTTATGACAGTAAAGCAGTGAATTCTTTGGTCTAATTATGTATAAGGAGGCTCACTGACTCTCCTTCAATCTGCCAAGTGTGTTCTTGTGCTTGATGTCTAGTTTAGAGAGTGTCACACTTTCTCCTGACACTCACATGTTCATTTTGGCTAAAACCAAACTCATTGCCACAAGTTAATTCCATCACATACTGATATAAAGTAGAGTATAACTGGCCCTTAGGTTCTTAGGCTGTAAATCTTGATGAGAGCAGACAGTTTCATCTTCTTCCCATGGAGCATCTGGTGGGTTCAAACTGCTGACCTTGCCGTTATCATCCTACTGACTAACCCACTGCTTGCTTAGCATAGATTCATGGAGTAAGAGTTACAGTAAGAGCTTTGAGTCAAAGATTGTCTAGAAGTTGAGGAGAAATAATCACCAAATTACTGTGAATTAAAATTAAATCCTATTCTGCCAGAAATCCAGAAAATGATAATAAGTAAATAACCTTTTGTGAGAATACTATTATTAGAAAGATATATGATCAATGTGATAATCTTTCATACATGCAGAAAAATGATTGGGTCCAGAGTAGAGAATTTATAGAGTTAGTATAAAGGGAGTACATCAGTGCATAAATTAGTTTGAAATGGGACCGATAGTTTAGAGAATTTGTCAAGGCAACGAGAATTATCCTAGAAAAGTGTGAGGAACCAGAAACAAGGGGTTATGGAACCAGATTTGTCCGTGTGCCCTCAAACAAAATTGATGAAGCGAAGCAGGACAATGTCCCAAACTAGCTGTTGAAGATGAAGATGAGTACATTCCAACAGTGGCCAGGCAAAGAGCATACGGATCCAGAGACCAAAGGATTATACTGTTTTAGGAGGGACACACGTTGTTCCTAAAGTTCTTGTATGGAGTTGAACTCATGATTTCAAACCATACTTGCCTGGCTCTTGTTTTCTTTGTGTTGAAGGGAGGGTGAATGAGGCTGGCATTTTGAATGAATCCGCACAAGAAGGATTTGGGTTGTTGGTGGGTGTCATTGAGCCGGTTCCAGGGCATCGTGACCCCGATACAACAGAACAAGACCCTACCCGGCATCCTCCTCCGCAAGGCTGAGTCTGACGACGCACCTTAGTCTTCAAAGTGATGTCTTTAGCTTTCAACGTTTTAAAACGGTCTTTTGCAGCAGCTTCATGCAGAGAATTTGCTTCCATGGACATTGATTGTGGATTCAAGTAAAGAGAGCTCCTTGACAACTTTGTCATCTTTTCTCAGTGCTGCTGTTGGACTGGTTGTGAAGACTTGGACTTTCTTTAGGTGGCGGTGTGGTCCACGCTGAGGGTGTAGTCTTGGATCTTCCTCAATGAGTCCAAGTCCTCTTCACTTGAGCAAGGCACACTCTGAATTGCCTCCAAGCTCAAAAGAGGAGGAAAGGGGTGGCTGTCGAGCACCATCTCTTGAATGCCTACTCCCGGCATAGCTTCTCACGGGGTGTGGGCAAAAACTAGTGGCCTGGCCCCAACCTAGACTACAGAGAAGGCTGGTAAACATCTCGAAAAGCACTGCTGGTTTCTTTATAAATCTCAAGTGTGAAGGGTTTGTTTTGTTTTTTTTTTTTTTAATGGCAAATGATAGAAGAAATCCAACTCAAATTTGTTGTTGTGAGTTACCATTGAGCCCATTCTGACTCATGGCAACCTTGTGTACAACAGAATGAAGTGTGGCTCAGCCCTGTGCCAATTCAAAGGCCATTGAGCAGAAAGAGAGATTTTATTATCTCACAAACCTGAGAAAGGTCTTTATTACTGATATAAAGCCCTGCTGGGTCCAGAGACTTAGATTATGTTATGATTTTGATTTCTTTCCCATCTCTGAGCTCAGCATGTCTCAGCTTGGTTTCAATATTTAGAAAGGTTTTCTCGTGTCACTAGTAAAAAATGGCCACCAGCAGCCCTCTGTCCACCACATTCCCTTCCTCTTTCCAATGCTATTGGAAAAAACCCCTCCCTGACTCTGCCTTGGAAGAAGTATGGCCAGAGTACTGCACAGAGGCAAGGATAGCCAGCCTTTGTCCTTACAGACTGTGGACATGAATATCAGGAGAGATCAATCCCTAGAGAAGGGTATCCTTCTAGGTAAAGCAGAGGAACAGTGAAAAAGAAGGCCCTTAATGAGACGGATGGGCACAATGGTTGTAACGAGGATGGAGCAGGGCTGGGCAGGGTTTCATTCTGTATAGCCACTGTGGGTTGGAAGCCACTTGATTGCAATTGGCAACAATCATCCCTTAAAGCTCTCGAGGAAGAGTTCTGGGGAGGACTCTTATGATAGCATGATCTGATTGGTCCAGCTTATGTGACATTACATGGCCTGCCCAGAGTAGAGGCTAGAGGGAGAACAGATTGATCTCCACTCAAACCAGAGTATAGGCTCATGTGATGCAAGAGAGTCAACAACCTCAGCTGCCCATCACAATAGATACAGCATTCTTTAAGCCCCTCCCCCCAGCCCCACCCCATGCAGCACTTGGAGCCAGTAAGTGGCTTCTCTAATGTATCCCAAAGGGAATTCTATTGGAAGTGATAGGTGCTGCTGAGCCAATGGCCCCTCCATCTTCCAATATTTTTGTGGAAGTCATGGTTATGTCTTTTTAAAATTTGCCACAGAACACATCTGGGAGATATTTGAAGTAGAAAAGCATTGTGATCAATGACCTATGCCAAATCATAAAATAGTTCTTCTTTTAAAGTTAAAAAAAAATAAGGATGCATCACATGAGCAGAAGGAATTTCTCATAGCGGCTTTATGATGTACTTTATGACCAGCCTGGATTATTGTGTCACTGTATCTCAATCTTCCAGGAAGTCACCGCTCCATCTCCCATGCCCATCAGCCTGAATTCAATCCTGTGCCTGCCAGGCCTCGATCTGAGTGGCCATCCAGCAAAATAACCAATTACATTAGTGACTCCGGCCTCCTGACGACTTCCTCCATTCTGTTTCTAAAGCCCATTTAAAATACATTTCTCGTTTTACTACACATCAAATTTTATTCCTCTGGTTATAGAACTATAAATGTCTGCATTTCATAGAGACTCAAAATGAAGGGTATATAAGCATGTATAAATCACACTGCAAAAGCTGCATTTTCTTCATTGAATTGTACTCGATATTTGGCTGGATGAAAATTATATTCTCTGGTGACTGCTCACACTTTTCCATATCTAAATATGCAAAAGAGGCCCCCACACAATGCTTTCTTCTTCTTTTCTTTTTTTTGCACTAGGGCTACTATAGACCATATTTTAAAGTGAAATACGATTTCTTCCTGAAATCTAACAATGTTCCAGGGGATATGTGAATTTATTTTTATACTCATATGCTTGAAGTTAAGTTTCCTCATATAAAAATTGGAGAAGTTCAGTTGTTGGGAGCTGAAAATTGATCTACTGTGCAAATGTGTAAAATGGGAATAATAATATTGGCCCTACTTGGGAAGGTGACTCACAAAACTAGGGCATTGCCTCTGATGACATACTTGGGGACTCTTTAGACTGCTGCATGGGTAGCTCTGTGGATGGGAAGACCTCTGGGACTTTAGGATGGTAGAAAAGGGTGCCTCTTTGTCCGGAGCAGAAGGCGTTCTTTGTGTCAACAAGGAATGACTAGTCCCCGGGTGCTGGGCAGGGTCCATCCTCCACAGCTGCGAATGCTGCGTAGCAGAGGTGCCCTAAAGATCTGTTTATTTTGCAACAAAGGAAATGAGGCTCGGTCTGATTGTTTTGTTTTTTGAGAAGTTGACTTAGGATCCTTGGATTTAACCTTATGTTCACCCAACCACTCTGTTTGGGATGGCTTTGGATAAGTCTTCTGTTCATGGTTTCCCCAAATCATCTGTCAGAGCACCAAGGTTTCCGTACCTTCCAGAGGAGTCATTCGGAATAATGATAGGTAAGCAACCATCACAGTTTCCTGAAAGTGAAAGAAATCACCTTTCAATTTCTCTCTCTTTTCCTTTAATCTTTTCTGTGTATTTCAATTTCTGGAAAAGATAGAGGTTTCCAACTCCCAGATGGGCTGTTTCTGGCAAAGACCAGAAGGCCAAATGTGGAATCTATAACTTCCCATGTGTCCAAGGAACATCTTCTAGGACCTAATTTTTTTTTTTAATTTGGAGTTTATCTCAGATGCATTTTGTCATTGGGGGTTAAACCCTATTGAATTTTTTGAAATCATTTTATTGGGGCTCATACAACCCATCACAACCATACATACATCAATTATATAAATCACATTTGTACATTCATTACCCTCATCATTCTCAAAACATTTGCTCTCCACATAAGCCCCTGGCATCAGCTTAGCACCTCATTTTAATATGTTTTGCTCAATACAATTACTATATCTGAATACTTGAGAAATATGATAAACACACATGAGGAAACAAGAGATGATTGGAGGAGCTCTGTAGCTGTCTGGCATCTGGCAAGACAACGAATTCTACTACTCACATCCTTAGCCCTTAAATCTTGATGAGCCAAGTAAGAGAGTTTCAGCAAATTGTCGATTTACTTGTTTAAAGAGGGGTTTTGGGTTCCCAGGGAAAGAGACAAGACAGTCTTGGTTGACCACACTGAAGTGAAGCACTTCCAAAATCTTCATGACCGCAAGTTCTATAAACACTGTAAGGACACAGACTCAGCACTTGGTCATTCAACACCACGGGGATTTGAGAATGGAGAAGAAAACCCCTTTGTGAAGAGAATTTTATCTACGTCCCAAAGCAATCTTAGTTCTGCACAGGCAGTGAAGCCGTCCCACCAGCTCCCTGGCCCCTTTCCTTGTCTGTGTCTCCATCTTCTTTCTTCATGCTGCTCATTCTGCTTGACTCGGCTCTAGCATGCCGTCTGTTTGACTTGGAGCATTTGCATTTTGACTTCTCTCCACCCACTTCTTCTTTTTTTTCCAACTATAAAATTCTTGACGTTTCGGTCCAGCCATAATCTCCCATCTCAGGTCAAGATCCACCTGTCTCCCACACCCATGGCTGCTCAGCGGTGCTGTCGTACATTGGAAACATCATTTTGACCCCTAGTGCCTGCTCAGCTTCCTCTGTCTTGTAATTATCAGCATGTTTTCTCGATTCCTAACCTGGTGGTGAACTTGAAGGCAAGAGACTTTCCAAGCACCTTTCAATACTCTTAGCACCTGCATTGGCATCTCTTGAATTAAGGCGCTCTGGTGGCATTGTAGACTAAGGGTTGGGTTGCTAAGTGCAAGGCCTGCCGTTCAAAACCACCAGGGCCTGTGTGGGAGAGGCTGTCTGCTGTAAAGATTTATAATATCAGAAACCCTACAGAGACGGTCTCCTCTGTCCTACAGGGCCACTCGCGATGAGTCTGAATGGACTCAACGGCAGGGAGGGATCAGCCCCTTGCCAGGCATGACGTTCCTCTGACTTCCCCTCTACAGGAGAAAGCCACCCGGGAATGCGCTTTTCCTTACCCAGGGTGACGGTCCTAGGACACCATCTGAAATTGAGCATCAGTTGTTTGGGGACAACATAAGCCAGCTCTGTAACACACCCTCTTACGGCTAGCCCAGGGTTCTGGGCCCGCTCTGCGATTGTGCTTCCTAATAAAATAGTCGTATATAAGGTTGTGCCTCTGGTCCCGCTTTCCGAAGAAGTCCATTCAGATGTGCTGCATAGTGGCACCTGTACCGAAGGACTTGTTGGGCAGCTATGGGAAGTGACGTCAGCAGACAGCGTCAGCTCCAGCACCTTCCCATTCCATCTCAGCTGCAAAGACGCCTTGCATTGAAGCTGAGACTTTGGAAGGCAACACCTTGACCCAAAGAATGGATGGGTCTTTCAGGATAAGATTCTCTGTCATTGCTGTCTCACCAGAAACAATGACACTAATGTTGGCACCTGTGGTTATATTTTGATGTGTGTACACTCATCATTATAGACTACTCAACTGCTCAAAATTATGCTGATCATCAGAATAGAATGTATAGAAAGTGGCATCCCTAAACCATCCATCCTCACTGCCAATGATTCAGTGCTGACTCATAGTGAGCCCTTGGGGGCGTCCAAGATTGGAACTGTTTACGGGAATAGAAAACCCAGTCCTTCTCCTGAGGAGTTGCTGGTGGGTTTGAACTGCTGACCATGCAGATTACAGCATGTACCACTGTACTACAGAGGCTCCTAAAACATCCACAAGGGGCCCTTGTTTAAGAATGAGGGCTTTGGAATTAAACTAGAAAAGTATTATTGCACCATGCTGAGCATCACATTTGGTATTTCTATTTTAAAACAATAAAAATAAAATAACTTGAATGGGAAACATTTACCTAAATATTGAGAAACATAACTGTTTGGTAGTATGTAGCACTTGTTGGAGCTATATTTTAAGGCTCATAATGAGAAAATTGACAGTGCTTTAAATTATTACTCTATCTTCAAATGATTGTGTCCCTCTTATGCATGGATAAACATCACACCCCTCCTTTGCATAATGAGCAGATGCCTGGCATCCAGGGTTCTTAGGGAAACCTTCCTTGCCAGTGGTGGCTGTGCCACCAGCCCTGATACATTTCACAGTCAATTTGTAAAGATCCTAATGTGTTCATCAATTCAAGTTTAAAACGGAGGTGCTAGTGGACACCAGGGACAAAAGCGTTGGCCAGTCATGAGTGCTAAATTTTTAATAGAAATTTCAGCTCTGTCTTGAGAAATTGGAGTTAAGTGGAGAGAAAGTGACTCCTGTGTGGAAATCTCTAGATTCAATCATAAATCATGAAAAATAAACGAAGGAGGATGAAGTGCCAGTGAAGAAATCTGAGGTAGCATTTTGTTTGGATTTCGGTTCTTGGTCAAGCCCCTTCATTAGTTACAAAAACATGATCAAAAAACGTGATTTTAGAGTCATTAGGAACACTGTAGGCTTGATCCATTGCCCCTTTTAAGTCCCCACACCCTACATTGAAAGAGCCAGGCTCACCTCTGCTAGAATTTCCCAATCTCTCCATCATTGGCAGTGTTCTAATCCCGTGTAATTGTATTAGTCTCAATAGCAGATTAGCTCTAAATCCCCACAGAAAGGCAGCCATCAGCCCTGCTATTGTTTTCCACTTAATGTGATTCCAGGCAGCAAAGAAGAAAGGCAGCCAGAGCCTTTGGCTCACATTACAGACCAGAGTTTCTAAACCAATTAAGGAAAAGGGATTTACAGTCCTCAGGATTAGAGACTCTGTTTATATTATCCTATATTTCGGCTCATAATACCCTCCGTTTTATGTCTCCTAACAGCCATCTCCGGGGCTGCATCTTTGGAATGTGCCCACCACTTGCCCATACGTTTCCCTATTTCCTTTCCTGCGTTTGCTCTTGGAGGACAGTCAGGGAGCTAGCAAATTCTGGGTGATTGTTTTAATTATGTTTCTGAATCCTCCTGCATTTGCCGTTAGGAGACTCAGTAAGGAGAATGCTGGGGTTCGGCCCAAGCCTGATATTCAAGCCGACTTTGATAAAGCAGTCCATTTCTGTGCAAGCAATCATGCCAATTAATTGGCTGAAAACATTCTGCAGGATGTTTATCCGAGGCATAAAGCTTGGCTCTCAGGAGACAAATGGGTCAGTATCCTGATCTTGCAGCAAGAGGTGCCAATTTTTTTTCTTTTAAGAATTACATCTGGTGTAGAAGGTGAAATGAGGTTTCCCTGAAGCGAGGGGACGAAGAGGAAGATGCTGTTTAAGAAAGCACTCTGGGCCATTTTACATAAATTGTGGTTTGATCTAGTGTTGGTCTGAGGCTTCTCTTTTCCTTTTCTAAGGGAAGCTCATGCCGCAAGAAGTCCAACTGATTTTCGTCCACCTAAATGCACGCATGATTTTTCCCTTGGCTGGTGCTGCAACAATGAAAACCTCACTCGATGGGTTTCTATTAGAACCAAATGGATTTGGAGAGGCATTTTTACTCTTAATGGAGCTTTTCTATTGAATTCCATCTTTCAGAATTTTATTTTAGTTTCAGTTGAATATTTAAACAGGTTTAAATTTTAAATATCTGTGCTGAACAAGCCCCGATATATATATTTTAAATTGCTGTAATACTTCACTGGGTTTCATTTATAACCC
>NW_022103899.1:30105842-30108723 GCF_000313985.2 Echinops telfairi | reverse complement strand
CTTGAAGAATGAGCAGACATCGTGTCCTGATGGGGGTTGGGGGAAAGGAATATCGTCATAGCTCTCCTGTCCTTTTTCTCACGAATGTAATTTTCCATTTTCTTAAAAATTCTTCATAATAAACCCCCATAATCATTCTGTGTCCTTCAACAACATCTATGAAGATGACCTCTTTGGAATAACTTTCTGGACTGACCTTTCTGTTGTGAATTATTGGACCTATTTTTTTAAGTCACCCTAAACAGACTAAGAAAAGTGTGCTGCTGAGAGAACTTGTCAATAGCCATACATGGATAGCAGAAACGTATTTAAACATGTTCTGCTTGGAATAAACCCACGTGTATGTGAACAGGAGCCCTAAGAGCAATACTTTTTGACTTCTCATATTGTGATTGATCATTTGTGGAAAGCACTGAGCACAGTGCCTAGCACATGGAAGCAGCTCGATTGGAAGCTGTAGAGAACATATGCTTATGGGGTACGACTCTTGATGAAATGTGTGGCCAAAGACAGTTTGAGTTGAAGGCTGTGGTCGGGGTATGAAGTCTCAATGCGCACAGAGACTGGAGGAGAACCATTACTCTGGGGTTTGGAAACAAGCTCTGGTCACTTTCCCCATCAGCATCCAGGAGGGAGATGGCAAGGCAGCCTCTGTGCAAGACTGAAGCCGGCACAGGTAAGAAGGGCAGCGAGTGAAGTCGCTGTAACCTTGTCCGCCTTCACAACATTTAAACTGAAGACGCGGTGTACGTGCACAGAACTTTATAGGAAGAACTGCTGCTTCATCCATCCAGCACAAAACCCACACTCACAATTCATTCGCTAGGCTTATAAGGTTCTCAGGCTACAGCAAATTGGAGAAATTGATGTTTACGCTGAAAGCTTGTACCAGACGCTATTTGTAGCTGCCGCTGCCTTGGTACACATCTGCCAGCATTCCTGAGCTTAAATCCCTCCACGATAACCTTGAACTCTTTGCTAGGAGGCAAAATCAATCCAGAGTAGAACTCAGTGTGGGGACAGGGAAGAGGAGGGATACGGCAGAGTATCCAGGGACAGGCCTTGCATCTATCTATAGCCTGTAACATATTCTGGGCACAGGTGGGAGAAGCCAGTCGTGTTAAGTAGCAACAATTTCTAAAGTCTTATGCTGTACTGACATTTCTAAAGAGATTCTGATCAATGTGCAGGAATAAAAGGCCTTTCTGGGAAATATAGGCGGATCATTTTGGGAAAGGGTAAAAGGATGAACGTGCAGAAGAACTAGTCCTATGTGAACACACACAGAATACAGAAGGGTGCCATCGTTCTCTCTCTCTCTCTCTGCCTCTCTCTCTCTCTCTCTCAGTTCTGTCCCTCTCTCTCTCTCAGTTCTCTCTCTCTCTCTCTCTCTCTCACACACACACACACACACACACACACACTCTCTCTCTCTTTCTCATTCTCTCTCAGAGAGGCTCCATTGATTAATGCCTCTGAGAACCTAGGAGCCTTTTGCCTGCTAATGTGCTTCCTTGTATTTACTGTAAGTGTTTAACTAGCTGTAAGGGTGGGAACTTGAGGCATTTTGATATATGTAAATTATGTTCATACTTTAGGCCTAATCACTATTATAAAATTTATAGAGGATAAAACACAGGCTGCCATAAAAGTAGAATTTTTACTCTGGTCATGCAAAGTTACGAGTTCCCTCGGTGATGAATCTTTCATGGGCTTTAAAGTTCACTGCCAGTGAGAAGCCTTCATAGTCTAGTCCAAATCTCTCTCTGCAAACAAAAGAGGAGTCAACTACCCAGGGTAGTGATGGTAGGAAGAAGCTTTACTGCTGAGTGGGCTCAGGCCCAGCAGTTAATCCGGAATAAAAAATAGGTGTTTTTCAAAAACAAAGATGAGATTAAAATTTGGAGATAATTTGTATAGTAGGTAGGACTTGAAGTGAGAGTCAGAAGATCTGGATTTCAGTCTTGGCTCTGCTGCTCGGATTTTGGATGGCCTTAGGCAATGCCATTAAGCTTCCTTGAACTTCAGATTCTTCATCCATAAAATAGAGAGATTAGCTTTAAAAAAAAATCTCCCAGGCCTGTTCCAGCATCACCATCCTATAAAGTATTAAAATATTTTTTCTTTTTTTTTTCCCACTGTGCAACCCACTTCAGTGCCCGACACCCATGGGACAAAGCCAGGCAATGGTTCGGGGTTACAGTTTGCTCTGAGACTATGAGCAGTCTATGGGGTTTGGCCTGCCATCAATCCAAAACCATGCACAAAATATTTTTTCTATTGTATTAGCTATATACATGAATACATAAAATAGACCAGGTTGGGAAGTTACACCTGTACAGAATCATGAAGTAGGTATTGGTGGAGAATATTTCCTATTTTGGGAGGAAATAAACACCCGAAATGTGTGGGAAACAGAAAGATTTCTCCCAAGTCATCTCCACCAAATATATGTTAGACTTAGGACAATGCTTGCAGTTATGGTAAATGATTGTTAAGTTGCCTCCCTGAAGGCAGTCAGTTGCCAGACTGCTGTCTGGTCCCACCACAAATAGGACCCTCTCCCTGCTGTTAAGGACAATGGGCTATTTCTCCCTAAAGGGTTGCAGCCATCAGTTTGGTCCCTGCAGGGTGGGTTTATACCCTATTGATAATGGTTTCTATAGTGAGCCAGAGAACAGGTCAAACCCTCTCAGTGACAGCCAAAGTTAGGCTGCCATCCTGAACTAGGATCCGCCCATCTTGTTCCATGTATACCCCCATTACCTCCCTTTCCTATTATGTGTATGCCCCTCGATCATCCTCCTCCCGTTACTGTATTACCTATAGCACAACCCTTTCCTGTGACATATGTCCTCACCTGTAATTAGGGGGCTTGCAC
>NW_022103899.1:30095008-30105549 GCF_000313985.2 Echinops telfairi | reverse complement strand
GGACCTGTGATGATGTATTAGGGGCTGGTCTACCCTGACACAAATGAATGACGAGCCATGTGACAAAGTGAATCACCTGCTTTGTTGGAATGACATCCTCATCTGCATTATGGAGTTAAGAACAACACCAAGCAGCAAATAAGATGAAAGAACTGATGTGCTTCAAAACCCAAAATGCAAAGCACTGTTGCCATTGTTGTGGTTGATGGTTGTCGTTGACCTTTCCGGGTGAGATGCTGTTGACAGGAAAACAGACCACGGCATCTAGCACAATGGTGGACAGTATCACAGAGCATCAAGTGTGATGCTGAGCACATGTCTTTAACAAATAATGGTTGAATGAAATTTGAAATCAAACCTCAATTAAGTTGGGATTATGTTTTACCTCTGGAAGCGGTTTATTAAACATAAAACTTTAAGGATTTGGAGCGGGAGGGAGGGCAAAAAATGAGGACCTGATGCCAGGGGCTTAAGTGGAGAGCAAATATTTTGAGAATGATGAGGGCAATGGATGTGCAAATGTGCTTTATACAATTGATGTATGGATGGATTGTGATAAGAGTTGTATGAGCCCATAATGAAATGACTAAAAAAGAAAGAAAAAAAAATTTTTTTAAAAGGCTGCTCAAGAAAAAAAAAAAAAGAAACTTTAAGGATTTGAAAAAAACTTCCAAATCTTGACATTAAAAGGGAAGTTGGCAGCTTGGGTAGAGAATGCAGATCAAGAGACGTGGCTGTTTCCCTGACACCCTTTGGCAACACAATATTGTGTTCAAGTGGGTTGGGGCACTTCTACTCTCTCTTCTTGGAGGGTGACAATTCAGATTGACCCATTAAAAGCTATGACAAGGAAAATAATAGCAACAGTGGTCACTTCTTATTTAACTCCTTGTTCTCCAAGCTTCTTTATGTGCACCAATTTTCTCTACTTATTAGAGGGTATTTATTAGAGGATAGTTCAAGAAAAATTGGACTCATTGAACACTAATGACAGAATACCTGACTTGTTGTGGGAAGACATCAAGAACATCATATAGAGAGAAGGCAAAAGCTCATTAAAAATACAGAACAAACAAACCCATATGGTAGAAGGGACTCTGAAATTTGCTCTTGAGCATAAAGTAGATAAAGCAAATTAAAGAAATTATGAAAAAGAAGAGCAAGAGAAAATTTCAAAGGGCAATTTGAGAGGACAAAGTAGATTATTATAATGAAATGTGCAAAGATCTATCATTAGAAAGAATAAAAGAAGACACTCTGTGTATCTCAAGCTGAAAGATTTGAAGAATTGATGTGAGCCATGTGTTTCAATATTGAAGGATTCCATGGGGAAAATATTTAAGGATGTAGGAAGTATCAAAAGAAGATGGAAGGAAAGTACAGTCGTTGTACCAAAAAGAAATGGTCCATGTTCAATCATTTAAGGGTCTCATATGATCAAGACTCATGATACAGCGGAGGAAGTCCAAGTTGCATGAAGGCATTAGGGAAAAAAACAAGGAATTTACGAAATACAACCTGATGAAACCCTGAAGGCACTCACTAGTCTCTGCCAAGAATTTAGGAAGAGAGCTAACTGGCAAAGATCCATATATGTGCCCATTCCCAAAAAGGCAACCCAAAAGAATATGGAAATGATCCAACAGTATCATTAACATCATATGCAAATAAAATTTTGCTGAAGATGATTCAACAACAGTTGTAGTGGTACATCAGCAGTGAGCTGTCAAACATTAGACTAAACTCGATAAAGGACATAATCTCAGGGATATTGGCTTGTGTCTTACTGGCTATGCAAAGACATTCAGCTTTGTGGATCATAACCAGTCCTGGACACCACTGAGAAGAGTGGGAGTTCCAGAAGACTGTGCTGTGCTCATGTAGAATCTGCACACAGACCAAGTGAGTTAGTTAATTGTGCCAGCCTGGCCCATAATCACATGTGGGGCTAATTGAAAGGCGGAGGGATAAATGGGTGGTGAGCCTCGCCTTTCTAGTTCTCGGGTCTCTTGTTTTGTGATGGTTGCACCGGGTGCAGCTGCCTTAGCAGTTCCCTGCTTCAGCTTGCAAGATTGACTTCCTACAAGACATCCCCAAGGAGAAGCTACATGGACCTATCCCGATCCAGCCCTGGGTGCTGGAGCAGCCGTGTGGAGAACCCTGCTAGTGCTGAGATGCTTGGTGGTTCACTGACTCAGCTTTCCTCCTGCAGTCGGCATCATTGCCTCTGTTTTGTGAGGTAGAGGACTTTGTGGACTGGTGTTGGGTTAATGGGTTAATGTTGGACTTGTGGTCTTGGACAGCATTGGGTTGGGATGTTTTTGTGATGCACATTTTCTTTGCATAAAACTCTCTGTTATACATGAGTTGCTGTGGATTTGTTTCTCCAAAGTACCCAGACTAATACACCAAGAGATGGCCATTGGAACAGAACAAAGAAATACTGCATGGTATAAAATTAGGAAAGGCCTTCGGCAGGCTTATCTTTTTACCATCTTCGTTCAATCTGTGTCTTGAATAAATGATCTAAGAAGCTGGACTGAAACAATGGACACACATGTGTCAGGATGGTGAGGGACTGGGCAGTATTCCTACCAACAATACTACTGCTTATTAGCACACTGTAGCACCGGACTTTCACAGAACACAGACCAGAAAGGTTTGATTTAAGCCATTAGACAGAGAGGTCCACTCTGTCACTTACTTTAGAACTGCAAACCTTTGCTGTTTAGATTCTTATGTGGTAAAATATTATCTTCTCAGAATAGTTGTTCAATAAGAATTAAATAAAATTATTTAAGGTTTCCTTTCTAAAGTCACTACTGCGCATTGTCCCTGAAAACCTGGATGCATCCCACTTTATACATGCACTCATTTCTCCATAAAATCCTTTAACTTTGCCTCAGGCTGCCACCTCTTTGTTTCATCCATTAACTAATACAACAAATATTTACTATGATCTGGAAATGGACACATGGAAGTAGAGTTGTGAACTAACTGACAGAGAAGTGTGTTGCCCTCGTAGAAATGTCTGTCCAGATGGGGAGACAGATAGTTAAATATGTAGTTATAATTTGATATTGATGACACACAATAATATAACAGTAAATGCTGTAATAAAACTGTTAATTAGTGTGGCTAATATTTACGGAATGGTTACTAAGTGCTTTGACTATATCAACTCATTTGGTCCTCAGAACCATTGGACAAGGTGGATATTGTCATTATATTTGATTTGTCGATGAAGAAACTGAGGCAAAGCAGGATTACAGAAGTATGTGGTAGAAGGAGAGCATACAGCAGAGGCTTCAAGGACGGGTCTTCTGAGACCTGAAGGTGAGATAGGATAGAGTGAGGTGAAATAGTGAAGAAAGAAAGAAGGTTCTAAGCCAGTGGTTCTCAACCTGTGGGTCGCGACCCCTTTGGTGGTCAAATGACCCTTTCATAGGGTCACCTAAGGCCATCAGAAAACACATAAATATTTCACTATATATAATTACATACTGTTTTGTGATTAATCACTATGCTTTAATAATGTTCAATTTGTAACAATGAAAATACATCCTGCGTATCAGATATTTACACTACGATTCATAACAGTAGCAAAATTGCAGTTATGAAGCAACCATGAGAAATAATTTTACAGTTGGGGGTCACCACAACATGAGGAACTATATTAAAGGGTTGAGGCATTAGGAAGGTTGAGAACCACTGTTCTAAGTAGATAGGGCAGTGGTGGAAGAGAGAGAGAGAGATTCAGAGAGAGAATGGTGAAAAGAGGACTTGATTTGAGAGAAATATCATAGGCCTGGGGGTGGGGGTGGTTAGGTGGGCACTTAGAGTGGGTGGTGGTGAGAGGCTATGAAGAAGGGAGGTGAAAACAGTAGTGAGATCAAGAAAAGCATTTCAACTCTTACAGATTTGATTCTACAGTTAAGGCAAACAGAAGCCAGCAGAGGATTCGCAGGAAAATCCTTCCAGGAGCTGTTGCCCTTGCTGGGATTTAGAGCAACCTAATCACTTGCATCCATGGGATGATGGAAATAGAAGAGGGCAAAGTTAGAAAGCCCATTTTGGAAACTGCTACAGTAATCAAGGTAAGAAAGGTAGCATTCTGAACTAGACTGGAGAGCATTGTAATGGAAATATTCAGATGGTTGTAAACCATCTGTAAAAAATAATGTAGAAAGTGCAAGGTCATTGGCTAGTGATGTGGTCCTAAGGAGGTATCAGGATAATGCCTGGCATCTGCTTTGGGCTATCATCAGTGGGAAAGCCCAGGTTTTGAAGGGATTGGTTGTATTAATCCGTGGGGTACCTGAAGAGCACTGGTGGTGATGTGGGGTAACCACTGGACTACCAAACATACAGCTGGGGGTTCAACCCTATGCCGCTAAGCATGAGAAAGATGAGGCTGCTGGTTCTTGTAAAGATTTACAGCCTGGGAAACTCTAAATAGGGTCACTATGAATCAGATTGACTGAACAGCATTGTATAGTGGGGATAGAACACCCTACTTTATGTCTTAGTAGATAGTTTAAATACAAGAGCACAAGCTACGTTACATATAATGCCGCTTTCCACCAGGAGTACGGCATCGTGGCCGACTTTTGGAAGGGCGGCAGCAGAAGATGCAAAAACTAGCCCTTGGAGAGTTTGGGTTCAGAAGCAGCTGGTATTCGGTGTCGTGGATACCATGGATCAAGAAACAAGGAAAGAACAGAACATTCGAGGTCAGGAGCCACCAGTCTTACTTTTCCAGTATAGGAGATCTTCTCAACACCTGATCCAAGTATCTTTGCCTTATACACAGTGAGGACAACTCCTTAACCTGAGCATCCTAGTTTTGTTTCTCAGTCTAAGGCTTTTCCAGAAGAGTTTTCACACCTACATCCAGAAGAATTAATGTCTCAGGGAAAGCCTCGTCTAAGCTTTCCTTCTCCTCAATGGGATTTGCTCTGAGGAGAGTTCTATAAGATTCCTCAGAAGACTCCAAGGGGTTGTACCCCAGTAATACACAGTGAGATCAATAACACACTTGGGGGGATTTTCTCCCTGTGGTGTCTCATGTTCCCTATTTCCTCATTTTGGACTCCTGGGATCATTTCCGAAGTAATCTACCTGTCCCCAAATCATTGTCTCAGTTTGCTGGTCAGGGTTGTTTTTAGGGGAAAGAAAACAAACTCAGATTAAGACAGGATGTTGGATCACAGATGTGCTTCTTTAGTTCACAGCTCTCAGACACTGCAAAGATTAGAAAGGGGGTGAAGAAATAGCAAATCCCAGACGAATGTTAAACAGATGAACCTAGAACACCTTATTGTGTAAGAAAGTAAGGAAACACTCACAGGCTAATGTTATGTCAAAAGAACACAGGAAATGGCTTCAAGGAGCTCCCACTGACAACATCTGAGACCGTCTGAGGAAGGAAGGACAAATAAATGAAAATGGACTCAAACCACCTAGGCCTGTGTTGATGCTAAGAAAGAGGAAGGAGGATGGCATCTTGACATCTCTGGGGGTGATGCTGACATGAGCTTCTCAATGTGAAACAGGTTAATCAAGGGAAAGAATAGAGCATGCTTTGAGACATTTTGGTTAACAAGTGAGTGGGAAATATTTTTATGGAGAATAAATGCAGAAGCAATGAAAGCTCACTGTCAATGCCAAACACATTTGGTGAAAAGTTGAAAAGGAATTTTACATTCATTTGTTACCAATGTGTCCATCTCCCACATTACCTACTGATTGCAAAAAGACATGAGGGCTGCGACTGTCAGAGAAAATGCCTGATACTTGAGTAGGATTTGATTTGTTGTAAAAACAGTTATCAAAATATTTTGGAAACAACTGATGGTATTTTCACATGACCAGAGTATTATATAAAATAAAGGAACTAATGTTAATGTTGTTAAAATACGAGAATTCAGTGATTCATATAGGAAGAAGATCTTTTGGGAGGAGGGTGGAGATGCATACAGTAGAATCTAAGGTTGAAGTATTAACCTTCAAATTACTGAGCAAAAAATATTATAGCCTGTAATGTAGCTAAATATGTGCATACAATGTTAACAACTGTTTAATCTAGGTGCTCAGTTCATAGGTGTTAACTGAATGATTCGTCTTTTTCTATGTGTGTATTATTTTCATAATAAAGGCTTTAAATTAGGTTTGAAATAACATGCCCATTAATGTTTCACTTGACTTTTATGAAATCTGAGTTTTTGCATTTTCACCTATCCTTTCCATTTAGTTTGCTTATGACGGTGGTGTTTTAAGACATCCCTCCTCTTTGCAGATGGGTTATTGTGCTTTCTGTGTTCATATTTGTTTTTATTTTAACCATTTAAATCTTAAATCGTTCTGCTTGGTGTGCCTTGGTCCTGGCATTTTCTGTAACTGAATTTTTCATGTTAGTTGGGAGGGTTTTCGCCCAGTAAATAGGATTTTTATTGACATAAATCTTCTCGTTGACATTGACTAGGCCCACATATATTTTATCCAACTTATCCACTGATATACTACTTTTCAAGAGGACAATTTTGTGTTTGCTGAGTTGGGGGAGGGGGGCGAAGTTACAACAATAGTGGAGAGTTTCCAGGCATCAGTGGGATCTAGAAAGCTTGTATTTCTTACAGTAAATTGAAAATAAAATGTCTTATATGGCTAGTGGGCATGTAAATTTGTATAACCTTCCTGGAGGGCAATTTGGCCACCTGTCTCCAAAGCTTTAATATTTCACATACTCTTTGATCCAATATTTCAATTTATGTGAACTTACACTAAGGAACTAGTAATGGATAGTGTTCACTGGTGCACGCACATCTTAGTGGTAAGAAAGCATATACCAATTCAAATGTAACAATACTAAATTACATTACCTCTCCCAATGGATAATAATAATAGTAATGATAATACAAGGAACTATGGTGCCTATTATGTGTCAGGCAGAGTTCTAGTGGCATACAAATATGAAATTATTAAATCCACATAGGGCTTTTATGAAGAATGTACTTAAATTAGTTCTAAATGAGAAAACAGGTACAAAGGGTTTAAATAATTGATCCATGTTCATACTGGTATTAAGTAGTAAAACTGGGCTTTGAACATAGTCTGGGTCCAGTCAGATTGCTCATGGACACTTGTACAACTTTCTATTATTCAAGGAAAGACACCTATCTAATTTGAATTTACAGAATGGAAAATGCTATCTCCCCACAAAAGACATAAAAATAACTTTGTATTGCTGTCATGCATGAATGCATAGGAAAGTGGATGGTTGCAGATGCAGTGAGGTTAAAATTTAACACCCTATCCTTTGATCTCCCTTTTGATCCATTTTAAATGTGTTCGAGTTATTAATATATTCTGCTTTCTTTTCTATTGAGGTTTTTATCTGTTTTACTTAGTTATTGCTGTTAGTTTTCTTTTTCTCAGTGTTTTTCTGTATATGAACTCCAGGATAGGTAAATCTAGAGGGACAGTAACTGAATTAATAGTTCTTTGGGGGTATGGCAAAGGAAGTTGGGGGAAATGGGATCTAATTAAAATGAGTAGAAGAATGAAGAAAATGTTCTAAAATTGATTGTGGTAATGATTGTACAATTCTCCTTGATGTGATTGAACTATTGAATTGTATGATAAGTGACTATGCCAATAAAACCATTAATAATATTGCATAGATGACTATTTGGTTGTAGGTAAAGATGGTATTAATTTTGAAACAAGTTTAAAAGCATATTGAAAATATTATTTATATGTATGTTTTAGGCATATATTTACATATATACATACACAGAGAGAAAACTATTCCAAAATATTATCCCTTGGTGGCCATCTCTTGGTGGTAGGATTAATAATATTATTTTCCTTTTTTCCCCTTTTAAAATTTTTGCTGTATTTTAGACCTTTCCTAAAATAAATATTTTTTTCTTTGCATTAGAAATTTATTAAAACATATTTGCTCAAAGTTGAAATGGCATAAATAACTAAGGAAGTGAGAAATAATATGAAAAAATTAATTCCTGAGTGGGAAGGGGAGTAACATTGTAAAGAATCTATTGAGAAATGGAATAGAATTTGAGTGATAATGAAGAGAACTTGGTCAGAGAGCTCTAATTTTGGTATGTTGAGCATTCTGATGATTATTGGACTTCAATCTATCTGATCAGTCCATTACCTTGTCACGATTGGCCAGTTTAGGATTTATGACTGAGGAAAATTCCTTTAATAGAAGCACAAATACTGTGTGATGCAAAAGGAAACAAGCAGGGATATGGCAGCTACTAAAATATGCTCATGATCCCAGATGTGGAGAGTAGAATGACACCTATGTGTGAACCAGGCAGAACACCAGTTAGAAGCATTTTTTCCCAGCCAAGGAACTGATAAACAAATGGAGGCACGGGGAGGCTCGAAACAAATGGAGGGCATGGGGAGGCTCGGGGCCAGAGGGTTGCATGTTGTGGTGGCGGGGAAGGGAATTACCTTGCCTGGGAGCACTTGAAGTATTAGAAAATATAAGTCATTTCAACTGCCAATGACTAGATAATCAAAGAAAACACGTCCTGCTGTGCAAGTCACCTATCCCCTTGATGCTCAATCTTAGTTATCTGTAAAAATATTACCAGGCAAATCCCACCACAAGGAGCTTTAAGGAAGGTACCATATCTTTCACTGGGCTGGAATTTACTGTAATCAACATCGCTCCAAATCTCATTGCCAGTACTTCTAGGTCACTTCCCTGGGTCAAGGACTGGACATAAAACAAAGCAGGAGACAAATTCCCTCCAAGATGAGGCTGTTCATTAAAGTTGCCCAAGCATGTCGACCAAGGCAGAAATGCAGTCTTACAGGCACCAATCCTCTTCCCTCTGACATTTCTGCTTTTGGTCTTTCTTAATCTCCGGAGAATTGGGCCAATGACAATCCCTTGTAATTTTTCCAGAAGAATCAATTTTGACTCCTTATTTGCACCACACTGTGCTGTATTTCTTTGCCAGTTTGCATTCTGTTGTACAGTTGGGTGAGATGTTTTCATTACAATATCCCACTAAGACTGGTAAAAGAACATTGATTGTATTGAGATATATATATATGTTTTCATTATAACAGCCCACTAAGACTGGTAAAAGAACATTGATTGTATTGAGGTATCTATATATATATAAATACATGAAAATTTCACTACAGCATGACCGACAAAATACTATTACTATGGGTCATTTGTCAGCACACGGAGATATTTCTAGCGGACTAAATTTTGGATTTCTGTGTTATTTATAATAATAATGTTTGTCTTGTAATAATAGCACACTAGCGCCCTATGTTGGAATAAAAAGCAACATTTTCCAATGTGGGAATTGAATAGAAAATAACAGTTGTAAGGCTTTGAAACATCTCTAATATCGCAAGCTCTGTGTAGATGTGGGTCAACTGAGAACGTTAGTTCCTGGTAGTCAGTTGATGGCAGTATTCTAGAAAATCTCCAGGAAGTTCCATTCATTTATTCATTCAAAATATTTCTCTAGTGCCTACTATGCACACAGTGAAGGGGCCATGGTGGCATAGTGGGCTACAGGTTCAAATTCATCAGCTGCTCTATGGGGGAAAAATGAGTGTGTTAGTCTGGGTTGACTAGAGAAACAAATTTATAGACATTTATATGTGTATAAGAAAGAGTTTTATATAAAAAATACTTGTATGTTAAGAAAACTTCCCAGCCCAATCCAGATCAAGTCCGTAAGTCTGATATTAGCTCATATGCCTGATACCATTCTATAAATTCCTCTTCAGACACACACAACACATACAGTGACGCCAAATGCAGGAGGTGAATGTCTTGTGGGTCCAGTGGCAGTGGAAACATCTCAGCACTGGCGTGGGTCTCCACATGGCTCCTCCAGCTCCAGGGCTCTGGCTCCATCAGCTTAGCTCCCTCCATGTGGCTTGTCAACAGGAATGTCTCTCAGAGAGAGCATTTTTTCTGCCTCCAGGAAGGAAGACAGGAGTTCCCAGAATCCTCAGGAGAACGTCATGCCCACCAGAGGCCTCATTGGTTATGATCTGATTGACAAGCTAGACTCTACCCCTTTGCAAGTTTACAGGAGATTATGTAACTGCCACAACGAGACTTTCTGTTTCTGTAAAGATTTACAGGCTCAGAAAGCCACAGCGGCCATTCTACTCTGTCTTATCAGGTCATATGAGTTGGAACGGACTTAATGGAAGTGAATTAGGCTGTTAAAATTTGATTTATTTCCTTATTTTTAATATATATGATAGTAGTCCCAGGGTGGTGCAAATAGCTAAGCACTGGACTACTAAGCAAAAGGCTTGTGTTTGAACCCATCCAGAGATGGGTCAGAAGAAAAAACTTGTGATTTACTTCTAAAGGTCGCAGCCATGAAATCTTTGGGGAATCAGGTCTTCTCTGAAACACATGGGTTGCCATGAGTCCTGATCAACTCATCGGCATTTGGTGTTTATGTGTTCATTTAATATAGTAACCATTTCTTTAAAAGATGCATTTTTATCCTTAT
>NW_022103899.1:30090332-30094003 GCF_000313985.2 Echinops telfairi | reverse complement strand
TAAACATTGCTGAAGAGCTAAATAAATGGATAGGTACACCAACTCATAGATTGGAAGATGCAATATTGTTGAGATGCTAGTTCTCCTCATATTGATCTATAGATTCAATGAAATCCAAATCATAATCTCAGCAGGGCTTTTTATAGAAATTGAAAAGCTGATTCTAAAATGCAGATGACTTAAAATGGAGCGAAGTAATCTGAGATGGGGTAGGACAAAGTTCACGGACTTTCCTATGTTATACGCCTTCAAGACTCACTATAGCAATCAATACAATGAAGTATTGACATAGAGATAGTCAAATAGATCAATAGCTCAGAGTTGCATCAAAAAATAGACCCACACTGTTCCAGTCAATTACAGGTGACAGAGGTACCAAACTATTTCAGTGGTGGAAAATAAAGTATTCTTAACCAATTATGCTGAAACAACTGCATATCCACATGGGGCAAAAATAACCCTCAATCCTTATCTTTTACCACATAAAATGTAATTTTGGTAGGTGACTAAACCTAAACATGACAACTAAAATTATAGCTTTTATAAGAAAAACAATTAGAATAAAAATATAGGAAAATAGCTTTCTAATCGGAGCTTAGGTTAATAGATCTCTAATAGGGTCCAACAACTCAACAACGCGTTGTCATCCAGTCGATTCTAATTCATAATGACCCAATAAAACTGCCCTTGTGAGTTATAAATCAGTAAAATAATAACAAAAAGAATCCGATTTAAAATGGTGAAAAGAGAGTCACCGCATGAAAGAGGTTATTTAAACAGTCACTAAGCACATTAAAAATGCTCCAGGTTGACATTCTTTTTATAGCAATGAGCAGATCAGTAATCAACCTAGCTGGTGGTATGATACTGAATTATCTAAAAATCAACTTGTAATTGATGCCAGGAAAAAGCACTGTGTAACCATTAAAATAGGAATTTATTCAAGAAATAAAATCCATTTGAAGAAGAAGAACAACAAAAAAGCTAAACATCATCTCTATTTGGGAAAAACTAATTCAAACCACAGTGAAATCGCACTACACACCTGCCACAAAAACTGCTTTAAAAAGATGGCTAACACCAAATATAGACAAAGATGTGGCGCAATTGGAATCCTTGCTTAAGAATGCTTCCAAAAGTTCATGGGCAATTTTCATGATCTTTTGTTCTGTTTTTCCATGAACTCTTTGATGCTCCCGTGTACATTGTTAAAAGGAATATAAAATGGCAAATACACTTTGAAAAACAGCTTAACAATCATTTATACAGTGATATATACACCTATCCTGTCACTCAGCAATCTCATTCTCTGTTCTTTATCCAACTAAAATGAAAAGAAATGTGTACCAAAAAACGTGTACAGTAATTTTTATTGCAGCTTCTTTCATAAGAGCTAACAGATGGAAACAGCCAAGGAGTCCGTCCCAAGGAGAAAGGATCAGCAACCCTGTGGTGCCTTTATCAAACAGGAAGTAAGGAATACAACAGTGGGGAGCACTATACTGTATACCTACTAGAACGGCTACAGTAATTTAAGAAAACAGAAGCCACTGATAACACCAATACTGGCAGGAAGGTGAAGTAACAGAAATGAACGTTTATTGTTGATGGGATCCAAAATGGTACAACCACTTTGGAAAACAGCTTGCTTTTTTCTTATAAAGTGCAATATAGGCTTACCAGACAATCAAACTATACCACTTTTAGGTATTTACTCAAATGAATTGAAAACTTACAACACCCAAAATCCTGAACAAGAATGTTATAGCAGCTTCCTTGTTGTTGTTGTTGTTATATGTCATTGAGTCATTTCTGACCCATAGCGACCCTCTGCACAACAGAACGAAACACTGCCCAGCCCTGTGCCATCCTCACAATTGCTCCCACGTTTTAGCCCATTGTTGCAGCCAGGGTGTCAATCCAACTTCTCGTGGGCCTTCCACTCCTTCGCTGCCCCTCTATTTTCCCAAAAATGATGTTCTTCTCCAGGCACCAGTCTCTCTTGACAGTCGGTGCAAAGTACGTAAGATGAAGTTTCACCATCCTTGCCTCTAAGGAGGACTCTGCCCATACTTAAATTCATAATTTTCCAGAAATTGGAAGCAACCAAGATGTCTATAAATAAACTGTGATACAGGCACACAATGGATTGAGTGATGAGAGAGAGAGACAGAGAGACTTAACAAGTCATGTGAAGCCAGAGGAAACGTAAATGCACATTGCTAGGTGAGAGAAAGCAGTGTGAGAACGTTGTTACCGTTGTTGTTGGGTCCCGTTGACTCGGTCGCAGCCTCTAGTGACCCCAGACAGAGTGGAAGGAAACACTGCCCCATCCCGCGCCACCCTCCCAATGGTCCCTGTGCTTGAGCCCATTGTAGCCACTGTGTCCATCCATCTCCTGAGGGCCTTCCTCTTTTTTACTGTCACTCCACCTTACAAAAAAAATAATGTTTTTCCCCAGCCACTGGTCTCTCCTGACAACAGGCCCAAAGTATTTAAGAAGTCTCATGATCCTTACCTCTAAAGAGACCTCTGGTCGTACTTCTTCCAAGACAGATTTTATTTGTCCTTTTAGCAATCCATGATACTTTCAGTATTCTTCACCCATACCACAATGCAAATACATCACTTCTCCTTGGTTCCTTCTTCTTCATTCAATGTCCAACATTCATGTGAATGTGAGGCAATTAAAAATACAATGACTTGGGTCAGACACATACTGGTCCTCAAAGTAACATCCTGGTTCTTCAATACTTTAAAGAGGTCTTGTGCAGAAGATTTCCCAATACAATGCTTCTTTTGATCTCTCAACTGCTGCTTCCATGAGCATTGATTGTGGATCCAAGCAAGACAAAATCCTTGACAACTTCAATCTTTTATCCATTCATCATGATGTGACCTATTGATCTAGTTTTGAGGATTTTTATTTTCTTTACATCAAGTTTAATCCATACTAGAGGCTATAATACTTGATGTTCATCAACAACTACCTCAAGTCTTCCTCACTATTAACAAAGTTGTGTAATCTGCATATCAGATTGGTCATATGACTTTCACAGTTTGGTGATAAACCTTCCACCAATCCTGTCAGCACATTCTTTTTTCATATAATCCAGCTTCTCTGATTATTTACTCAGCATACAGATTGAATAAGTATACAACCCTGCCACATACCTTTCCTGATTGTTAAACCATGCAATCGTCCCAAGCTCTGTTCATACCTCTACCTTGATCCGTGCACAAGTTCCATGTGAGCACAATGAAGTGTTCTGGAATTCCCATTTTTCTCAAGGTCATCCATAGTTTGTTATCATCCACAGAGTTGAATGCCTTGGCACAGTCAATGAAACAGAAGTAAACATCTTTCTGGTGTTCTCTGTTTTTGTCAAGATATATCTGACAACAGCAATGAAACCCCCTGTTCCACATCCTCTTCTGAATCCATCCTGAACCTCTGACAGCTCCCTGTCCATGTACTCTGTCACTGTGGTTGGAAAAGTTACATACTATATAATCCCAACAAGAAATTGAGGGTTAGGGACAAGGGAACAAGTGATCCAAATTGGTGGTGAGGTGGGTGTGAGAGGCCTGGTAGGGCATGATCAAGGGTAATGTAAAAAAGAGGAATTGCTAAAACCCTGGTGGGGACTGAACATGATAGTGGGACAGGA
>NW_022103899.1:30087971-30089082 GCF_000313985.2 Echinops telfairi | reverse complement strand
ATAATTGATATATGTATGGATTGTGATGAGTTGAATGAGTCCCTAATAAAATGATTTAATAAATAAATAAATAAATTGCCTGATTTAAAAGAAAGAAAAAAAGAGAAAACATGTTGGCAACAAATGTACAAATGTGCTTGACACAGTGGATGTGATAAGAGTTGTATGAGCCCCCAATAAAGTGATTTAAAAAAAATAAATTGAGGGTTGCCTGGGGTTTAGCCAGGAGCAAGGTACAAGGGGAATAGGTGAAGTACATGATGTCTGGATCAGAGAAACTATTCTCTATGATACTGTGGTGGTGGATGCTTGGCACTATGGATTTGACAAAATGCATAGAATTGTACAATGCAAAGAGTGACCCTTAACATAAAATGCGCACTTAGTCAATAATTATGAAATACAGACTGTAGTTATTACACCTATAAATAGAACTAAACAAAGCAAAAACCCCACTGCCATCAAGTCAATTCCAAATCATCACCACCCTAGAGAGGGTTTTGGAAGCTGTCACCCTTTATGGGAGTAGAGAGCCGCATCTTTCTCACCTGGAGCAGCTGGGGGGTTTCAATCAACTTGAAGTTAGCAGGCCACTGTTTACCTGATCATCCCGCCCAAACAAGCCAAGTGTAGCTAAGATGCAAACAATCAGAAAGGTGTTTTCCCCTGGAGGGATGTTGACTGAGAAGGGACAAGACTGAATTTGTAAGGGCTGCACACACACAAAAAAAGACTAGAAGTGGAGGCCGTAAAGACCTGAAATTGGCTTCCGCCTAGTTCTAGAGACTAATATCCACATCAGGGGAGATGACTTCTAAGAAGGCCCTCCTTTGTCTCTTTCCATTTCCAGGGCTCCTAGTCTCATAAACCCACCTGCCTCCACTTTCATGCAGCATCTCCTTCTCGCTGTTTTTAAAAGACGCCGCTCAGAAAGCGTTTCCTTACAAAACGAAGCACAATTTATTCAAGCAATAATAGACCATGAGAGAAATTTCTAGAGAGATGAAAATGTAGGACTGTGGGTAACTAGACAAAAGGGGTAAAGATACATGAATCTGTTTGTCAAAATTGTGCAGTTAAGATTTGTGCTTAGTCTGGCTAGACCAGAGGA
>NW_022103899.1:30085991-30087469 GCF_000313985.2 Echinops telfairi | reverse complement strand
AGGGCAATGAATGTACAAATGCGCTTTACACAATTGATGTGTGTATGGATTGTGATAAGAGTTGTATGAGCCCCTAATAAAATGATTTAAAAAAAAAAGATTTGTGCTTTTCAGTGTTCGTAAATTTTAACTAAAATAGTAAATAATCATCAAGTTGGAGGTGTAGGTAGAGGTAGCTATAACACAAGAACAGTAGAATGTTAAACATATACAAAGATTCAATATTCGATTCAATTATTTTGTATGTTTGAAATTTTTCATAGAGAATGTTTAAGAAGGCAGCAAATCCAACATAATGATCACCTTTTTGTTGTTGTGTGCCTTCAAATACATTCTGACTTTAGTTGTTAGGTGCCTACTTATTTGCAGTTGCTGGTTCCTGTGTGTTCATCGACATATCAGGTTTCTACAACATAATAAAACAGTGCTCTGTTCTAAGCCGTCCTCACAATTGTTGCTACATTCCAGCCCATGGCTGCAACTTCTGTGTCAACTCATCTCATCGACTTTTCCTCCTTTTCAACGACCCTCTAGTTTACCTTCATGATGTCCTTTTCCAGGGATAATTCTCTTCTGATAACGGGTCCAAAGTGGGTGAGATAAAACTTCCCCATGCTCTCTTCTAAAGAGCACTCTGACGGCATCACTTCCAAGAAAGATTTGCGGGTTCTTCTGGAAGTCCGTGGTATTTTTAATACTTTTCGCCATAACTCAAATACATCGATTCTTCTCCACTCTTGTGGAAATCAAGGGATGTAAAATACAGCGGTTTGGGTCAGGAACACTTTAGTACTCAGTAAATGTTAGTTGCATGTGATAGCAATGGTATCGTCTGGTAATTCCCTCATTCTGTTGGGTCATTTTTCCTTGGGAAGGGCACAGATATGGGTCCTTCCACTTAGTTGACCAGGTAGCAGTCTTCCAAATGTCTTGGAATCGACTAATAATGACTCCTCTGAGGGCTAATTCTGACTCCCAGGATATGGCAACCAGGTGACTGGCCTTCCTTTGAGAAACATTCTGTGACTATTTAATTTAAATTTTTTTTAAAAAATCTATTTGTAAAGAAACATTCACCGAGTTAAATAATACTAATGACCTTTCTACTAGCATTCCTTCAGCACATGGTTGAGCACTACGATGTCTTCTACTTTGCTGAACACCTAGGATGTATCTGTGAGAGAGGGGATTAGCGAGTTTTCTTGGAAAAGTGATTAAATTGTTGGAATTTAGTCACTTAGAGTCTTCAAAGTGCCTGCTCTCTGAGGCGTTTCATCTGAAAGAAGGACACACGTGGAGTGGTTTAGCCTAGACTTGACTTGCCCCAGCTGTTGCTTTCCTTGTGTTTCCTCTGCAGTGGCCGCCATCACAGCCCACTCACCCGAAGGGCAGGATGTGCGGTTTCTTTTTCGTTCTGGAATCTGTGCAGACTCCTGTTCCTGTGTTCTTTCCCCAAATCCTGTGAGAATACACAGGGC
>NW_022103899.1:30084339-30085891 GCF_000313985.2 Echinops telfairi | reverse complement strand
AAGGGCACAGATATGGGTCCTTCCACTTAGTTGACCAGGTAGCAGTCTTCCAAATGTCTTGGAATCGACTAATAATGACTCCTCTGAGGGCTAATTCTGACTCCCAGGATATGGCAACCAGGTGACTGGCCTTCCTTTGAGAAACATTCTGTGACTATTTAATTTAAATTTTTTTTAAAAAATCTATTTGTAAAGAAACATTCACCGAGTTAAATAATACTAATGACCTTTCTACTAGCATTCCTTCAGCACATGGTTGAGCACTACGATGTCTTCTACTTTGCTGAACACCTAGGATGTATCTGTGAGAGAGGGGATTAGCGAGTTTTCTTGGAAAAGTGATTAAATTGTTGGAATTTAGTCACTTAGAGTCTTCAAAGTGCCTGCTCTCTGAGGCGTTTCATCTGAAAGAAGGACACACGTGGAGTGGTTTAGCCTAGACTTGACTTGCCCCAGCTGTTGCTTTCCTTGTGTTTCCTCTGCAGTGGCCGCCATCACAGCCCACTCACCCGAAGGGCAGGATGTGCGGTTTCTTTTTCGTTCTGGAATCTGTGCAGACTCCTGTTCCTGTGTTCTTTCCCCAAATCCTGTGAGAATACACAGGGCGTTTTATCTCGTCAAAGCAACATTTTAACATTCTTAGAGCTTCCGTTTCTGGGAAAGGTGAGGGATGGGGCCTCTTTTGCTGGTGTGATTTGAGTGTATAGGAAGCAGCTGGTTCTGAGCTCATGGAACTTTCTGGTCCACTGTCCCACACCCCGGATCGGGACGTTGCAGTGGAGGGATGCAGTCTCCAGGTCCTGCCCATCCATCTTCACAACCAGCCTCACACGGTACCCACAAGAATAGAACTAGATACAGGGAGGTTAAACTGCCACATCACATGACCAAAACCCATTTGGGGAATAGATGGGTTATTGTCTATGCTGTGTATGTCTAAAGCCCAGTGGATAATCAGAAAAATACAGAACATTACAAAGGGGAAAGGCAAGGAAAGAGGAAGGGGAGGGGGGAGGAAAAGAGGGAAAGAATGGGCCCAGGACCTTGCAGAATAGGTCTTCATTCCATTCATCGCAATTCCAAAATATGATATACTCAGCGTTAATGGAGCGGGGAAACTCCAATAGGAAGAGTCTTTGTGGTTCTCAGAAATGATGCAGCAGGAACAATGTGTGATAGACAAAAGGACAAAGGTGAAGCCCAATTCTTCCCCTGATGCTTTCTTCGCACTGCCCAGAAATCCCAGGAAGCCTTTTGCTCAACACACATTTTTCCACTCAACACTTATGACTTGTGTAGTTTCATTTAGTTTGAAGCCATAACCCACTTTTCTAAGACAACATATCTTCAAGTTTATCCCTTTCCCATCTGCTCCCCCACCTTAAAACCCAAAATACTTTTGTTAAAATTAGGTTTTCTTTTCTAAGGTGGTAGAGCGACGCAGGGAGGTAAAGCACCTAGAGGGAGAGTCTAGACACCAGATCGAGCAAAGAAAATTGTTTAAAGCCAGATCGAAAAAGGTCTATCTCATTTCCTTTTTTCCCCCAAACCC
>NW_022103899.1:30081953-30083488 GCF_000313985.2 Echinops telfairi | reverse complement strand
TTTCTAATCTGTAGTATTGTAGAGCGGCCTTGGGTTTGAAGTCTACTTGTATGAATGGCTTACTTGGGGGTATCTGTCTGTTGTTCAGGGTCCTGCTCAATTAAGAGGACAGAAATAGCCTCTCTTCTTCTCATCTGCCTGCATTGCCCACTTTACCAATTACCAGCTCAGTCCCCTGACTGCTTCTTCTTCATTCTCGCGTGCCTTGACCTCTGCAACCATCAGAGCTGCTAACCAGCCTCCTCCTGAAGTTCTTGAAATGTTGTCCTTTCCCGATGGCATCGTGGTTACCACAGCAGTTCAAAACTACCAAGTAAGAGAGACGAGGCTTTCGACTCCCAATAAACTGTTACAGTCTTGGAGACCCACAGGGACCGTTCTAGTCTGTCCTATTGCGTTGCTGTGAGTCGTTGTGAGTTGATGGCAGTGAGGTATTTTGTGTCATGCTAAGTGCTCCCTGGTCTCCTCCCCTGCAGGCCCTCCATTTCCGTCATGTGCTCTCTCAACACTTCCCAGCTTACTCCTCCTCCTCTCTGCCGACTCCTGGTGACCCTCTAGGACAGGGAAGAAACTGCCCCTTTGGGTTTCTGAGACTGTAACTATTTAGAGGAGTAGAAAGCCTCATCTTTCTCTCAAGGAGCAGCTAGTGGATTTGAACTGCTGACCTTATGGTTAGCAGCCCCATCGGTAGCCCACTACGCTACCAGGGCCCCTCTGCCAAGCTTAGTTTGTCAGTTTCTCTTTCCCAGTTTCTCCATGATCGTCAACAGAAGCCTCCTCACTGCTGATCATAAGAATGAAGATAGTCAAGTGCGTGCCCATATGTGTCCCGTGGTTTGTTTAGCCTGTGCTACCACATTACCTCCTTTACCTCATAACAACTCCCCAGATGAGGTGAGCCTCCCATCACATTTCACTGTCACTTAATTAACATTATACCTGCCTCAGCGTTTACTTATCCCATGAGGACAAGCACTGTAACTCTTGGTTCATTAGTTCACCTGACATATAGGAGGTGCAGAATGAATGAATGGATGGATGGGTGTTCTTGACCTTATTTGACGGTTTACCCTATGTTTACAGCTGACTCTGATGTTTAGAGAGATTTGCTGATCTTCCCAAAGCCACAGCCTGCAATTGTCATTACCTGCCATCAAGTCCATGCTCACTCAGGGTGACCCCGTGTTTATAGAGTAAAGCTCATTGAGAAGGTTTTTGATAAGACTTTCAAGGCTGTAACCTTTTGGAAGTAGCTTGTCAGGCTTAACTTCTGAAGTGCTTCTTGGTGGGGTTGATCTCTCAACCCTTTGGCTAGTGGTTGAGTGCTTGTTGTTGCTGTTGGGTGCCATCCAGAATTCCGACTTCTATAGACCCGTTGTGCAATAGCACTAAACACTGTCTGGTCCCACACCGGCTTCATAATGGTTGCTATGTTTAAGCTGCTTGCTGTAGCCACTGTGTGACTCCATCTTGGGGGAGGGGGAGCTTATTCTTTTTTTTTTTTTTTTCTGATCTACTTTACCAAGTATGATGTA
>NW_022103899.1:30079182-30080955 GCF_000313985.2 Echinops telfairi | reverse complement strand
TTAATGTTGGATTTGTGGGTTTGGGAAGCACTGGGTTGGGATGTTTTCTTGATGCACACTTAACCTTTATATAAAACTCTCTCTTATACATAATTTGCTGTGGATTTGTTTCTCTAAAGTACCCAGACTAATATACCCAGGAATCCAAATTTCTCTGGCTGTTGAAGCTCATATGATTTCCTTCTGAACTCAGTCCTATATATACTGAGTTTTAAATCTCTTTGCAAAAGTATTTAAACTTTTTAAAAGTTTCTTAAGAGTTATTTAAATTGTTTTAAATTTGCATTTTTAAACTATTTTAGTGTGATAAAAAACATATATTGGTTCAATATCTTTGACATGTGCAATTCAGTGTCATTAGTTACATTCATCAGGTTGTACAACCAGCACCACTGCTTGTTTCCAAATGACTTTATCACCATGACCGGAAATGACTCTCCACACATCTCTTTCCCACTCCTGTGTGCGTTGTGCTTAGTCCCCATGGAGTCGTACTCAACACAAGACAGACCCCTGTGTAGAACAGGACTGCTGGGCAGGGTTTCTTGTCTATAATCTTTATGGAAGCAGTTTGCCAGGACTTTTCTTCGCTAGAGCCAATTGGTACATTTGAGTCACCAACCTTAAGTTAATACTCTATTGCAAAACCCTTGCACTTATAAACTTGGTTTCTATGCATTCATCTCTTTCAAATAATTGGGATCATAGAGTAGTTGATATATGGTAATCGGCATATTCCACTCTGCATAATGTTTACAAGATGCACCCATGTTGCAAAATCCATGTATCAAGATTTTCTTTGTCCTACTGGCTAAGAAGTAAAAGTGAATATGTATATTCACTTATAAAATGTAAAATGTAAGTGGGGTTCATTCATTTTTATTGCATATGTGTTAGTTGTATTATATTAGGTGCAAGCGTGACTTTATAATTGTCTTTATTTAGAGATTTTGTATGGTTTTAGGAGATGCGTCCAGGCCCCACGATGACCAGGGGTAGACTATGATAATTAGCTTTTATATCAACTTGTTGGAACCAAGATTCTCAGTGCTTTTGACAGTTCAGACCTATTATTTCCCCATGAGGACATCTAGCAAAATGTAGTCACATCTCAAATGAGATCTGCTATATGGAGTCAATCGATTGTACAAAGATTAGAGTGGGATGTTACACTCTTACTCACATCACAGCCCTGATGCAATCAAGAGAGAGGTTTCTCCAGGGTGTAGCCTGCTTCCAGTGAAGGTGGACGTAGTAGAAAAGCTTCTTTGATGTTTCCTGCACCTGGATCTTGCACCTTGCTCATCGGACTTCCAGCTCTTTAGACTTGAACCAGTGGCTGCTGGTTTGTCTTCCTATCTTGAGAATAGTCAGCAACCTGGCATCTTATCTGTCGACCTTCGATTCATTCACTTTGGCAGCCACAATCCTGCTGTCTTCCTGCTGAGCTTGGGTTCGTCAGCACCCAAGCTACAGAAGTCAGGAGATGCCTCCAACTTCCTACCTGATCCACAGCCTGGAACTTGCCCACTTCTACAGCTGGGTTAACCACTTTTATGATTACATTTTCTCTATATATACACATATATAAGCTTTGTTTGTTTTGATTCCCTAGAGAACCAGCCCAAGACAGCACCATTATATCCAATGGACCAAGAACCGTAGATACTTTGCTTGTTTAGCCCACATTTTATGCAAACATTGACTAGCACAGGACCTGGTAAAAAGATCTCGATAGGTATTTGTCCATTAAAACAACAACAAAGAACCCCC
>NW_022103899.1:30073444-30078233 GCF_000313985.2 Echinops telfairi | reverse complement strand
CCCCCAAACCATTTTATTAGGAGTTAATCCAGACATCGTATGATTCTATAGTTTAATCACATCAAGCAGTATTGTACAATTGCTACCAAAGTCAGTTTCAAAACATTTTCTTCCTTCTTGAGCTCTCTGGTATCAGTCCTTTTGAGCCATCATTTTCCGTCTTCTCCTTTGGAACTGAAGTCAAGTTCAGATGCCGAGAACTCATGCAGAGAGGATGGCTAGAATGGCAGAAAATAAGAAATGGGGCAAATGCCAAACTGAATCGCATGTGTGGGGGTAGTCTGTTATTAACATGCATTAAGCACTTGGACATGCTAAGTGCTTAATACATGTCAATAACTATAATAATAAGATACATCTTGAGGAAATGGCATTGTATGTGTGCCCTCTCTCTCTGGGTAGCTATTTAACATGGTCAGTTGGACATCTGGACTCAGGCCAGTCTGGTCTTTGCAAAGAAGTGACTGCAGCTGCTATAGTCCACGAACCCCTTGTAATGCCGCCCAGTACTCAGCAGGGAGATGCAATTGTCCAGTGAATAGATTTAAGTAAAGGACTGGGAATGGAATTTCTCAGGCAGATTTGGAAAAGCTAATCCTCCCACTTCTGATAGCAACAACAAAAGAAAATGAAGAAAAATACAGTTCACTGTGAGAATCAATTGAGATAGGAAAGGTTCAATAATTTATAATACTTCTACAGCATATCAAAGTTTATACAAATTGAATCTTCATTTTCATATTAGAGAATCATCCCACCTCATAACTGAATAGCCATTAGGTATGTACTTAGTTAGCTGGAAAACTTGGAAAGAAAATGATTATTGATGGGCAAGAGTTCCCAGGGAACAGGGCATTGTTGAGGCCACCTATGTACTACTCTGGGCATCAGAACATCTGGATGATAATCGCCTCCCCAAATTACTAGTTTTGTGATAGTCGACGAGCTTCAACCCCGTTCTAAGCTTCAGCTGTTCCTCTGTGAAATGAGCATAAAGGCTGTGCCTCTCGCCATTTTCAGAGTGATTTTGAGCAATCTAAGAGATCATACAGGCATACCCAAATCTATACTCAGGTTAGGTGACAACAGTGCTGGATGGCAAACAACTCCAAAATTTCCATGGTTTGCAAAAACCACCACTTATTTCTTCCTCGGGGTTTTCTTGGCTGGCTGTGGCTCAGCTGGGCTCTGCTGGACTTGCACACGGGTCTGCTGAAGGTCCTTCACTTCTGCAGCTGTGCTGAAAGTACACTGGTCCTCAGAAGGAGGCTTTTCTCGTGGCCATTGGCTAGCATGCAAGGGAGTAAGTGGAACTTCACCATAACCATTAAAGCTTGAAAGTGATTCACCCTCTACAGTCCACCTTCCAGTGGCCGAAGCCAAGCCCAGTGTCAGTGGAGCAAAGAAGCCATGTTATGGTGGGGAAGGAAGGAAACATTTGAGCAAATGTTAGAACGCACCATCGTTGATGGACTTGTTCTGGAAACTGTGAGATGACATTTACATTAATAATGATGATTACTCTGGCTTTGGGTGATTAGCAATCTCAGATTGTCTTTAAAAAAAGACAAGATCTGCAATTTGGTATGAAAAGAGCACTTAAGTACATCTTTCCTATACATGCTATAGTTCTTTCCCGTACCCTCAACAGGTATGCATTCAGGAAATGGTACCTTCCAGCTAACTAAGTTGGCTAATAGCTCAAGAGTTGTGGACTGGAAAATACTGTGGTGTCAACAGCATGTGGTCAAGTAGCATAGCTTCTTGAGTCTTCTCCATCCCTCATAGGGCGTGCATGCATTGGCCTTGATACAACTATGCACTGTGTTAGGTGCCGAGGCAGAACTATGAGAAATGCTGCGCTTTAATCCAGTCTTGGTGCGTAATTCCTGTGTCCACCCTGTGCATGAAATACAGGAGATGGACATGAAAACAGTCACTGCAACCCAAAGTGGTCTGAAATTTATCAAAGCAATGCCGACTCTCTCGTTTTCACTAGCCAAGAGGCAACTGGAAAATTGGGGGTAGGGAGCAGTTAGAGCTCACGCAGATAGATAGTTATTGTTTAGGTTAGATCCGATACTAGGCCAAACTGCTCTACTCTGGATATAGGGCCTCAGATGAAACTAAAATGATTACAAATGGCCAGACAAATCCAGTGGAGAATGATTTTCGTTATATGAATCATAACTTCCCAACTTCCATGTGGATTTGCCATGTGCTGGGTCTGGTAGGTGACTGGTGATGAACATAGTCTAAGAGGTCTTTATGCATGCATGTTACCTCCCTAATAAGCTGTAAGCTTTGAGGCCTGGGCTCAGTAGGAGAAGGGGATATCTATAATCCATTATGAGAATTACATGAATTAACACATGGAGGTGGTTTGAATACACCTCACACAAAGTAAAAACTAGATAAAATTTATTCTCATTACTAGTAGTAGTAGTAGTAGTAGTGGTGGTGGTGGTGGCATTAGTGGAAGTAATTGCAATATCATTATTTGGTCAGGCATACAATTTTTTTTTCATATAGCGGATGATTCTCATTAAAAATGAGCTGTATAATTCAAAGTCTTAGATCAAGGGAAGCTGTCCAAGAGAGAGATGCAGAAGAAATGAATGGTTTGGCTCTGAGCACCATTGTTTTGGGGACTAAGGCACTGATCCTTTTTAGAGTTATCGGGAAAATTGAAATAGTGTGACAGTCATTTGTGGATCATTTCCAGGGTGCTGATACTCTGAGGGATTGTGTTTGCCTTGGAAAGAGGCATATTGGCCAGCTTCCAGAGGCATGGACAGAAACTCTGAGACAGTGGTCCTGGTTTGGAATTTAACCCTCCAACTGTCTGGGAAAGAGGCGTGTTAAGTTTTTATTCATTTGTTTATTTAATGTTGAGTCAGACTAGCTACATGTGAGTCAGGGAGGGGGAGAGACACAGAATATTAGATGTTAAAAGGAATTGCAATTGTCCATGCTTTCAAATGTCATTTCTGCTATTCTACTTCTATGACATGGGTCTTCTACCAGCTCATGACCTGTGGGTGGAATCTCCACTTCTGCATGGACAGGTAATATGGGAGGATGTCATTGTAAGACTCGTTTTCTCCAACTGGAGATAAAGAGGGTAGAGTTGTCTGCAACTCTTGTTTGACATTTGAACCAGTAAGAGAAATAGACTTCTTGATCATACATCAGTACAGTAGCTTTTCTCTCTCACTTTTAGGTAATGATGACTCAAGAACATACCCCTGATTTTGAAGGAATTTTAGCTGTAAAGGAAAAAAGGCAAGGACGCAAACAGGTAGGGTCTGTCTTCTGTGATTGACTGTGTACAACGGCAGCAAAAATAAGCCTTACTCAGACTAGTGCTTCAAGCCCTTTACAACCATGAGAGAAGCACAAGGGGTGAACAAATATTCTCCCTCGCTTTTCCTCTCTGTGCTCCGCCCCACTCTTCCCAGGAGAAGTCTCTGTCCCCGATGATGGCACAACCACGGCTCTTGTGTTCCCAAGTCTCCTCTCAGTAAGAACTTGAAACAGGAGCCTCTTCTCTGTGGCTTACATGGGAGTAAAAACACCTTCAGTCAGGGATCCAAATTGAAAAGCCTTTTGAAAGATATGGCCTCTTGAATGGATAAACAAAGTGTGGCACACCCCAACAATAGAATGCCATTTGGCAATAAAAATAAAGGAGCTACCAAGCCATGTAAAGATACGGGGAAACCTTAAGTGCATACTGCTAAGTGAAAGAAGACGAATAGAAAAGAGCAAAACGAACAAACAGCAAGCATGAAAAACAACCATGCCCTCTTGGAGAGGCTGGACTCTAGACAGTGAAAAGACCTCCGTGTGTCAGGCTGACGGGAAGCGCGACGAGATACAACACAGGGCACTTTTTAAGGCAGTGACGTTATTGCATATGACACCAGCAAGGTGACTATATGATATTCTGCATTTGTGCAAACCCCTGATGGGAGTATACTGTACAAAGAGTAGATATCGATCTTGGTGCATCAACTATAACAAGTGTTTCCCACCATGTAGCACACCTTTGCACGGATGTATTTAATTGGGGAAGCTAGGGGGATGGTATTTGGATGCAGAGGCAGTATTTGGTAATACTGTATTTTCTGCCCAATTTCTGTAAACCTAAAACTTCCTTCCCTCCTACTCCCCACCCCTCCAAAAACAAACAAACCACTCATGTCATCATGTCACGGCTTAATTAAACTTTGGGAAAACTCATGAGGAAAATCAAGAAGTTGATCCCTTGACTCAATAGGAGGACATTCTCAAAGCCCCAGTGAAGTCAGCCTGGTTGGGAGGAGCACATCTCTGAGTCCCAGAGCAGTCCCACAAGGCAACTGCCTCCACCATCACTAGGGCCCTGCATTCCGCAGTGTCTTGACAAGGTCGTGTGGGTAGGCAGGACTCACGCCCTGGAGGGAGGTGGGGCCTGGAGGCTTGTGGAATTTGATTCCACTTTCACAGACACACTTTCCTCTCTGCTTCTTCAGCGATTTGTTCTCTGTCAGCAACTTCACAGTTGGCCTTGGCTCCTAAAAGCCGGTCATCAAAAGATCATGATCAAAGAGAAACCTTAGCACAGACTTGGGACCACCTGCCTAGAGAATGCCTTAGTCGGCATCCTCCCCCTTCAATTTCCGATGTCCAGAGTTTCGTGTAATTCTCCATTCTTCTCTCGGATGCAAGCTCCAGGCACCGGTCTGTATCATTAGACTTAAGTCTCCAGGTCAACAGCATACATCGGCCCCGCCCCCCCCCCCCC
>NW_022103899.1:30058385-30073344 GCF_000313985.2 Echinops telfairi | reverse complement strand
CCTCGCACAGCAGGGAGGGCTGTTGTCGACTCTTTTCTATACTTGATGTTTTCATTTCAGCTCCTGACTTCCTCCGTCCCAAGGCGGTGGCATTAAAGATCATTAGGGCAAGGCAGCTGAGAACATGAAGCAGAATTTATCATGAAACTAAAGACTAAATCGCCATGCTCACCAGGCCTGGCACGGACTTGTCTACCTCTGGGCTTCTGTGGCCTGGGAAGGATGGCTCCTCTTTAAAGCAGCGTTCCCCTGTGGCACGGGGCAGTGCCTGTTAAGATCGGCTGTGCTGTGGCGTTAATGCTTTGAATTTACAAGAGGCTGTTTGTGAGATGTCATGCGGCTTTATTTCCCTCTCCTGGATGCCGGAAAGCCTGGCAGGTCCAAGAATGGCTGGTCCTAATAGAGGGAAACCTTAGTTAATTACCAAGGATGTGCTTCAATATCCTCTTTGATACCAGAGCTATGTTAGCAGAGGTAGAAGTAATGGAGAGACACATGGAGGCATTTAGGATGTCAGAAAGAGAGGGTCTTAAAAATAAATGAGTTGAGTTAGCAACAAATGAGCTGGAAATGTAAAACACACATCTGAATCACTTGGGTCAAAGGAAGGGGAAGGAAGTAGCTGGATTCAAGTAGGGCAAGTGAAGAGCCCGGCACGTGAAGAAAATATCAAAACCAAACCAAATAATCTATCTAGTTGTCTGCAAACCGGGTGTTCACATTAAGTTCTGATACCATTCCCGCCTTCGGATTTGAATTTTATTATTTACAATCCTTGGCTCACTCAGGCTGGTGCGCTTCTTCCTTGCAGACTTAGTTGGTGTCTCATATGGATGGGTGATTGTTTAAAGACAAGCCGTGAGGGCCACACATGCTATTCTCTCTGATAGCCGGTCCCTATCTGGTGTCTTCATCACACTTTGGCATAGCACCCACACCTTCAATGATCTCTTCATGAGGTCAAGTATAGAGCAGAGCCATGTCATAAGAACTAATTGTTCGTAGACAGAAGCCCAAAGTCCATTTTCAGGGCACCCACATGGATTAAACCTATGGTGGCTCCCCTCTGGCCATAGTCCAGGGATGTGAATAGCCTTGCTGTCAGACAAAGAGCATTGTAAACTTGACTATGGCAGATGCGGTTAGGATAGCAGGTAACACCTTAACATTCGATCTCCCTTTTAATCCACTTTAAAGGTGTTGCAGTTTTCTATATTTTCAGTTTTCTTTTTGATTGAGGTTTTTCTCTATTTTGTTTGTCATTGTTGGGGGTATTTTTATTGGTTGGTTTGTGCTTTGTAAGATTCCTATCTATGAAATCCAGGATAGGCAAGTGTATAGGGACAGTAATTGGATTGATAATTTCCTAGGGCCATGAGAGGGGAAGTTGAGTAGGAAAGAATGGGGAGTTAATGCCTAAGAGTATGAGAAGAAAATGTTCTGAAATTTATTGCAGTGATGATTACACAACTCTTCTTATATGGTTGAACTACTAAATTGTATGATAAGAGAATTATAGTCCAATAAAACTATTTTTTTAAAAGAAAAATAATCTATGCACTCAATTCTGATTAATGGTAATTGGATGGGTGAGTTAGTTAGTTTATTGTGCCAACCTGGCCAATAAACACATCTGGGGTTAATTGAAGGACGGAGAGATAAATGACTTGGTGAGCCTCGCCTTTCTAGTTCTCAGGTCCCTTGCTTTCTGATAGTCAGACCAGGGTGCAGCTGCCCTAGCCAGTTCCCGGCTTCAACTGGCAAGGCTCACTTCCTGCAAGAAATCCTCAAGGAGAAGCCACATGGACCTACCCCGATGCAGTCCTGGGTGCTGGAGCAGCTATGTTGAGACCCCTGCCAGCACTGAGATGCTTACACATTCACTGACTCAGCTTTCCTCCTGCAGTCGGCATCATTGTGTGTGTTTTGTGAGATGGAGGAGGACTTTGTGGATTGGTGTCTGACATATGGGTTAATGTTGGACTTGTGGGCTTGGGCAGCACTGGGTTGGGGTGTTTTCTTGATGCACACTTAACCTTTATATAAAACTCTCTCTTATACATGAGGTTCTGTGGATTTGTTTCTCTAAAATACCCAGACTAACACAATGGGATAGAATAAAACTGCCCCATAGGGTTTCCCAGGCTTACCTTTACAGAAGCAGGTGGATACCTCTTTCCCCCAAGGAGCCCCCAGTGGGGTCAAAACTCCAACCCTTCCATTTAATGGGCACCCCCCCAGGATTCCTGATGTGAAGAAAAGGGAAGTGAATGGCTGGAGAGGCAGCTAGTTAAAGGGGAGGATGATTTGGAAAATGAGAGGACGCACAGAGCTGGATTGCACCAGGAGGCGTCAAACCTATCTATTTCTATACCTTAGCCTCATCTCAAAAGAGGCTTCGAGCAGTCACAACTTATCCAAATGCTGGCTGCTTTGGTGGCTGAGTGGTTATGCACTGGCATGCTCACCCTCAGGTGGGCTGTACCAAACCACCAGCAGTTCTGCCCAAGAAAGATTGGGCTTTCTACTCCTGTAGAGACTGATAGTCTCGGGAGCCCCAGGGACCATTCTACCCTGTCCTGAAGGGCTGTTACCAGTCAGAGTCAACTCAATGGGAGTGAGTTTGGGGTTTGGTTTGGTTTCTAATCCAGAGACATGGGGTGGGAAGAGGTAGGAGAATCCATGGTGAATTCTGAACAAAGACACTGTTTAACCTTTATGACTTGCCTTACTCACAGGGATTCCCTATTCTTCCAGTCTCTATCCTAATCTAGAAGGTTTAAATGAAACAAAAACACATACATAATACAATGTCACCCCCCCCCCACACACACACACACAGCCAAAAATAATAATAATCTAAGGAGGGGAAAGCACAAAGCACAATTTATTGGGATGTCATAAGTCTTTGTAAAGAGATGGTTCTCATGGACTCACCAAGTTATTGCCTCGTCCTCTTGCTTACTGAGCCCCGAGTTTACTTTCTGGAGCTTTAGGGGTCCGTTTTTAGATGAAGGCTTTAAATGCACTAGTCTGGTTAAATAACACAATGACTGGAAGTCATTCACTCTGATCAGTCTATCAGGCAGCAAGGTAAAGTGAGTGAGAGAAGAATCTTTTCAGATGTCTGTGTGTGTTGGGGGGAGGGGTGTGATTTGCTTTGAGCTTAAAGGTTTAGAATGGAACTCCTAGAAGAATGGGAGGTGACATCAAGTGAGGTGGGGAGGAGAGAGGTGAAGGGGACATCAAGTGAGGTGGGGAGGGGAAGGTGAAGACAGAGGAGTCCAGAGGCCTGAGATTTTGTCGTTTTCCTCCTCGTGCAGGAAGCAGGCAGAGAGAAACTGTGCCTAGTAGCATTTTAATGCACATACTCAATACTACATTGCATTATTTATAAAGCTGTGTGTTTTGTTTTCATTATTTTGGTATTACAAGCCAAGTTCATTTATTCAACAAATGCTTGTTGAATGTCTACGGATGAGCCATGGTGACAAGGTCTTGTATTGTGCACTTTTTAACAAACAAATGACTCTTTCTCAGTGATTTTGTTGTAAGAGCAATACTGTGACTGAATGCCAATGTGCAGATGAGTGCAGACAGAAGAGAATTCTTCAGGACCTGCTACACCAAAAACAGTGCCATCCCATCAATTCTGACTCCTCATGACCTCCTGTGTGTCAGAGTAGAATTAGGCCCTACATGGTCTTCAATGGATGATTTTTTTTCAAAAGTAGACAGCCAGGCTTTCCTTCTGAGGAGCCTCGGGGTGAACTTGAGCTGCCAACCTTTTGTTAACAGTTAAGCATGAAGTATTGATGCCACCAAGAGGACAGTAGATTTTGCAAGGACATCAAGGGCCATTTGTCCTACTTCCCCACCTAATACATGATTCCATTTCAAGATCTCTATTAAATGTGCTCCTATCCTTTCTCCTGAGAAAGGACTCAGTCCTAAAGGACTCACTATTTCACAAAACCATTTGTTTCCTCATGGATACAGAATTCTTTCTTATGTTGAGGTCAAACCAATCATCTAGGACTTTTTTACTATTGTCCATGTTGTATGCCCATTAGAGCTAATGCATGATCTAAAATCAAGAAAAGTATGCATCAGGGATGTATCCTCTCACCATACTTACTCAGTCTGTATGCTGAACAAATAATCAGCGAAGCTGGATTACATGAAGAAGAACGAGTCATCGGAATTGGAGGAAGGCTTATGAACAACCTTGATTGCTGAAATAAGGAGGACTTGAAGCACTTGCTGATAAAATAAAGAATTGTAGCCTTTAGTATGGATTACAACTCAATGTAAACAAAACAAACATACTCACAACTGGACCAACAGGTAACACCTAGACCATCATAATAAATGAAGATTGGAATTGTCAAGGATTTCGTCTTGTTTGGATCCAAAATCAATGCTCATGTAAGCAGCTGTCAAAAGAGCAAACAACACATTTCACTGGGTAAATCTTTTGCCCAAATCCAAGAATGTTGACAAGTAGTGATGTTACTGTGAGGACTAAGGTGTGTTTGACCCAAGCCTTGGTATTTTCAATCACTTCATATTCATGTGAAAGTGGGACATTGGATATGGAAGACCGAAGGAAAATCAATGCACTTGAAGTATGGTGTTGGTGAAGAATATTGAAAGTACCATAAACTACCCAAAGAACCAGCCAATCTGTCTGGGAAGAAGTACAGACAGAATTCTCCTTAGAGGCGAGGAAGGTGATGTACCTTTGGACACGTTATTGGGAGAGACCAGTCCCTGGAAAAGAACATCTACATTTCTAGGTAATGTAGAAGGGCCCTGAAACAGCGGAAGGCCCTTGATGTGATGGATGGCCACCGTGGCTGGAAGAATAGACTCAGGCACAGGAATGATTGTGAGAATGGCATGGGACAGGGCAGTTTCCTTCTTTGGTACATAGGATCCCTTTGAGTTAGAACCAACTCAAGAGCACGTGTCAACAACAAGAGCACTAAGCACGTCTATCCCCCTCCCTGTCTCCTACTTCATAGCTGTTCTCTTACTGGAAGATCATATCTTCATGTACTTCTATAACTGAAGCTCTTCTGTAGACTCAACATGCTACATACTTTCAGATACTCCCTGTGCATCATGGTTTACAATGCCTTTCACCAGCCTTGTTGATGTAGACTTGACTGATGTTCTTCTGAAACTGTGACCCCAGAACTGCCCAAAGGCGCTCTGGCAGCAGAGTAGATTACTTGGGATGCTAACCCCAGGTCAGCAATTTGAGACCACTAGCAGCTCCATGGGAGAAAGAGGAGACGTGCTGCTCCCATGAATAGTTATAGCCTCAGAAACCCACAAGTGGTCCTTCTACTCTCGAGGGTCACTGTGAGCCCGAATCAACTCAACAGCAGTAAGTGAGAACTGCACAGATATCCCAAGCATGGTTCCTGACCAGTTTAGACGAATATCAGGTCTTTCATTTGGAAAAGTGTTCCGTTACAAATGTTTTGTTTGGTTTGGTTTGGATTGGATACTATTTCATACCATTGGATGGCACTAAGCTTGCAGGAAACCATGGTTCCTTGGTTGGTCATCTTCACACGTGCTGCCCTTGAGCCTCGTTGCTGCCACCTGTTCACATTCTCTAGTCGGGACCCAAACCCAGGCATCGCTTTTGCCCCTTAACTTTCATTCTGCTAGAACAAATACAGCGTTGCAGCTCATTGAATTGATTTCAGAGCTTTCGTTTTGTTTGGTCATAGACCAAAGTAAATATCTCTCCTAGCTCTGTTTCTGCTCGAGCATGAAGATCTACATCCTGAACCCAGTTTGATAACTACTCAATAGAACACGATTTCAGAGATGCATTTTTTTTAAATCACAGAAAGCAACCTGAAGATTTCTTTCCATTTGGGCTCTTGACCAGTCCCAAAGTGAGCAAACGAATCCACTCTGGCTTGAGTCAAAGTCATCTGACCATCAAAGACCAGTGCAGACTCTTTTTTATCTCGGCCATCTTGTTTTTTGGTAAATTAACCTAATCACCATAGTTTCTATCAGATTTTTAAAAATGAATTAATTGGTGAAGACCCCTTGGAAAATGTGAATGGACTCACCTAACACTTTCCATCAAATAGAACTCAATGATTTTTAAAGTTTTCAGCTTTGCATTACAAACTGACTGCTGGGCATCATGTAATTTTCTGTTTCAAATATGACATCTCCCTCATGACAGTATATCTCTTTAGGAGAAAGAGGAAGTTGTCAGCTCCCATAAAGATTTGCAGTTGTAGAACCCCTATGTAGTGTTGCGATGAGTCAGAATCAGGTCAATGGCAGTAGGCTGTTTTTTTTGGAGGGTGACAGTGTGTCTTGAAGGTAAGTACTGTACATCATCCATCTTTATATTGCCGGTAGAATCTGGTACAGCACTAATATCGTATGATAGATGCTCAACCAATGGCAGTTGAGTGGATGGATACTGAAATTGATATAAAAATTAATATCATTGGCTTCAAAGAAAGATTTTTTGACTGGGTAGTGCTTTGAGGTTCTGAAGCAAAATGCAACCTCATGAGTATGTACATTTTCTTCCAGAAGTATTTTTTAAAGTATGCTTTAAAAATAGCCCACGGCTGCTTTTTCAACACAGTAAAGTTTTTTTCTTACTATTTTCTCCCCAGAATCAATACATTTTCCATCTAACCTGCCCCAGTTGGATTACCTAGTAAGGAAGGTTAGCACAGGCTTACTTACTTGTGATTATGTCCTAATCTATAGTGGAGCTGATAAGTACAAATTAGAAAGTAAGCATAAGTAAGCCGATGCTTGCCTTGCTTACTGGGTCCTCTGTCCCGGTCAGGGACTGTACATTTGAAGAGGATTTGATTCTGTAGGAAGGTGGTACGGTTTAGGAGAGAGAGAGATGGCCGCCGTGCAGCCTAGATGCAGAATCTTTGACGCGATGAATGTGTGAAATTCCAGATTAGAAAGTACGCACAAGAATGCCGCGGCTTTGCTCGCTTATTAGATAATCCAACATGGAACCTGCCAGAGACGCTCAGCGTCTTCCAAACTGCAGTCATTGTCTTGACACCGTCAATTAGTATTTTGCAAAGGGATATAACCACCTCCCCGCTGGTATTCTTTGCTCAGCAGAACGCTCCTGGCATCACTTGACAGGGAAGCCGCATTGCACCAGAGGGGGACTGGATTTCTACATCGATCCCCAAAGAAGGTATCCTGCAGGAGGAGAGTGAGAGAGCGGACACGGGGGTGCTCAGGGAGCCTCGGTAGCTGCAGGCATTGGACTCAGGGACACCTGAGATGCTCCCCTTGGCAGCTTAAATGCCAGCGAGGCGACTCAGGTGCCGCGCTGGAAATCAGTGTAAACGGAGGAAGAATTTTAAAAAAAAGTCCGAGCAAAAGACCTTTAGAAAAACACTACCAAGAAAATAGTTCTAACGTGCTACAAAATTCCTCGGGGTTTACTAAGCTAATCTGTGGAATACTCAATGTCTTTGGTTGCTTTTTACTAGTGATAAAATGATACCTGGACAATAGTTTAGTAATATTTTATCATTTATATATATTTTTAAAGTAACATCTAGGTTACATGACTCAAAGATCCATGTTTCAGTTGCTGTCAATGGCACATTTTACTTCTGAGTGATGCTCCAAAGTGCCCTTCCCATGAATCATAGACACAAAGCTAGCCCTCAGGGCTGTAGCTTGGTTAGGGTCTGGGGTGATCCAAATCGGTCACAGGCTCGGCTGCTAGCGGCAAGGCTGGTGGTTCCGCTCTGCCCAGAGGTGGCTGGGAAGAAAGACCTGGAGATCAACCTTTGGAGCACCTCAGCCATGGGGAGCCGAGTTCTACTCTGACACACACGGGGTGCCCGTGGTCCCCACCGCCCAAAGGCCAGTGTCACCAGTAGGCAGTTGACCAGGGTCAGATGTCAGGAGGAATGGACTGAGAGAGAATGGAAGGCATTGCAAATCGTTTCGATCAGGGGACATGTTTCCATTCCTTCCTCCCTCTTTCTCTTCAGGGTCGCACATTCTCGCCAGGTGGAGCTCCCCTTCTTTGAGAGCCTGGGGAGGCAGAGCAGGCCGCTTGGTGGCCTTTTGGTTGCGTGTTCCGTCCATTCTGTTTCTCAGCGCCTTCTAGGACGGAGCAGAGCTGCCCCAGGGGCTCCCGGTCTGTGATGTTTACAGAGGCAGATCGCCAGGCCTCGTCTTCTGTGGAGCCGCTGGTGGGTTGGACGCCTCTTATCTTTCAGCTAGATAGCAGCCGAGTTCTGAACCACCGTGCACCAGGGCTGCTAACCGGTGGACTGAGGGTGAAGGAATTACGGGAGCGCGCTACCTGCTTCCTCCCTCCTGTGGCCAGGTGAGCCTCCACAGCCCAGGGCCCAGGCCTCAAGGATGACCACTGAAGTCCTAGTCATTTACTTAGGGTGCGCGGGGGGATTTATTCCCCAGGCCTTAGGTGGCTGGGGGTGGGTACAGCAAGCACCCTTCACGGGCTCTGGTTCTAGAACACTGGCCCCCTAACATGAATAACGCATACCATGGACCTATCAGAGGGAAGATTAGATCTCTCTGGACTCTGGGTAGCAGCACAAGGAAACAATGAGGAACTCAAGGTAGCTTTCAGTATTGATCGCCAGGCTGGGCTGACAAAGAAATGCCTGAAATCGTGTTTGCTGTTGCTTTCCTCCAGGGTCCCAGGATAATTTGTAATTCAAACTTGGAAAGGATCCTAAGCTATTTCCTTCAGATTTATTCTTTCCACATGTGAAACACAATAATTAAAACACCTCATCTGCTTCTAGAGCTTGAGAAGGAGAAAAAAAAAGTGCAGGATGAGGTGGGGGGTGGGGAGCAAGGAATTGCTGATTGAATCCATATTCCTCCCAATCTTCCACTAATTTAATTTAATGTCAAAAAATTATTTACTATAATGAACAATGATTTTATATGCCAATGATTTTTTGCAAGTGCATTTTTAATTTCTACTTGTTAGTAAATCATCAGAAATCTCTCCTCTTCATCCTTATTGCCAAGATCAGCTCCACAGTACTTGAGGGTAAGAGGTCTCAGGGGTGTTTTGTTCACTTGAAGGATAGCATTTCTGCTAGGCCACAATGTGCTAGAAATAGTTGGGACCATCCCCAAGTGCTTTCATGTAGAGCCTTGTAATTATCATTAGGAAAATTAACAAAGATGGTATAATTATAGACGTGTGGGCGAATTCCAGTTAAGTCAAGTTTCTGGTATGGCACTGTCACATTTATCAAAATAAAATAATTTAAACAGAAGAAATTCCATTCTGTGTCCAACTAGACCTGCTTTGCCATGAGCCACGCTGCCCCACTGCACCAGCTAGCCATCGACTCCACTTCAACCTGGACCAGCCTGGTGGCACCCTTGACCTGACTCTGATTCATGAGAAGCTTCCCCCCCGGAGTGGATCAAGTGGTTCAACAACCTGACAGAGCAAAGGAAGACATGCAGTCCATCATTGGTCTGTAGAACACATGAATGAAGCCTTTGGGGACACCTAGTTCTCGGCTGGGCTGCTTGAACCTCCACCACTCACCTGTCTGCTCCTGGCATGAGGGCTCCGGGGCTGCCGGAAGGCCTGAGCATTTCCCTCTGAGCCGGTGCCCCTGGCCAGCCTGGCCTGGCTCTGCTCTGTCCTGTGCCCACCCCATCACCCAAGACCTCCAGGTGGCCTAGCTCCCCCAGCCCCCAGTGGCCCTGGCCCCCAGCTCCTTACAATATGTTTTTAACTTTTGTGGATCTACTAAAAATCGTCACCAATTAAAAAAGAAAGAGAAAGAAATTCTGTTCTGGGCTGTACATAACAATGCACTCTGACCATGAAATCTGTCTGATGTGGCAGCAAGCTAGGGCTTTCAGGGAGACCAGGACCGGCCAGTGATGAAGAGCTCTTTGTTTGTTGTGTTTCACAATTTCCAACTTCCCGTATCAACCCAAGACGATCCTTACATTACACTTACCTCCCTTGAATCTATGCCTATTTTCAAGCTGCTTCACTTCCCGAAGTTACTCCCCATCAGTGTCTGAGCAATCTTCCACCCACTGGATTATAAGGAGGGCGAGCGGGTGCAACACTGTGACGCATCCCTGGTCCCTCCATAGCTCCCCTGTGTCTGGAAATCCTTCAGAACCACTCGTTGTTGGAATGAATTGCACTTACCGGACAGTAATCCTAAGGAAACAAAGTATACATTATTTGCTCTTATCTTCTGCTTCAACAAGGTAATCACCAGAAGGACTTCAAGAAGCTCCTGTCCAGCTTTTTAATTTATAAATCTTCAGATTCATTCACTCTAGGGGAGCTTCTTTTCAACGATTTTTGAAAAGCGCTAATATTTGAACTGACATTTATTAAAACTCTTTTCAATTTTTTTATTGTGATTTGGGTGAAAGTTTACAAAGCAAATTGGTGTTTCATGTCAGCTGTTTAAACACCTTTTGTTTCATGATTGCAATTCCCACACTAGGACAGCGTCCCCCTCCTCTTACTTCCTCCATGTTTCCCATTTCTAGTCATCTTCCCTTCCTAGCCCTTCCGCCTTGGCAGCTTTGTCCATGGGCAGAGGGTGCCCTTTGGATGTCACAGGACTGATTGTTCCAAGGAGTACTTACCTCCCTGGTGCTACTGTTCACCTTCCGGGACTGTCTGTGGTTTGGCTGAAGGTTGAGCTATGGCACTCTAAGAACCATAGTCTTGGGAGTTCCACCAGTCACCATCAGGCTAGTAGGTCTGTCATTTTTTATTATTTTGTGTTTTGTGTAAAAAAAATGTTAACACTCTACCCAAGACCTCCTATTGCAGCGGTTCTCAACCTGTGGGTCACAATCCCTTTGGGGGTCAAACAACCCTTTCACAGGGGTCGCCTGATTCATAACAGTAGCAAAATGACAGTTCTGAAGTAGCAACAAAACTAATTTTATGGTTGGGGGTCACCACAACATGAGGAACTGTATTAAAGGGTCGTGGCATTAGGAAGGTTGAGAATCACTGTCCTATTGTAATCCCTTTCAGAGTGATCAGCAATGATAACCAGGTACCATCTAGTTCTGATCTCAGGCTTGGTGATGATGGTATTCACATAACCCACTTGTCCTTTGGATAAATCGCTTCCTTGTGTCTTTGATTTTCTTCGTCCTCCTTTGCTGTGTAAATGGAGAAGCCAATAGTTTCACCTTCAGTGGCTGCTAACAAGATTTTAAGACCCCAGTCATTATTAATCAAAATAGGATGGAGAACATTGTCTTCGGGGACTATATTGATGCCAATTGACCTTGATGTCCCTTGAGACCCTTGTCCTGAGCCTGAACACCCAGCAACTCATTCCCTCAAGGTCTTTGGCTAGGCTGTGAAGTTTTCATAACATTGCTCTTGTATGCTCTACTATATTCATGGATAGTTTTACAGTACATATAAAAACATAGATAGAAATATCCTTTGTCAGACCAATATATATCCGTGGATGTAGTCCAATTAAAAAAATAAATAAAAGTAAAAAGAAAGCAGTGGGAAGCATTACCCAAGATATAAACAAAATTCGAAGGGCTAGACTAGAGCCCTTTGAATGTGCTTTCTCCCAATCCAAAGAATATTGCGGGCCTCATCCGGCCTTCTGACGGTACTCTTTCCAACCCAAGTTACAGTTGGGCTGCACCTCCGCTCTGCCTTATGCTGATCCTGTCTCCACCATGCCCCACCCACTATTACCTGGTTAGAGAGAGAAGGTAGGGCACCCCCAGGGCACTGACTCACTCTGTCCCTGCCTATCCTATGTGACTTCCACCCATTAAGTGACCTCACTAAACACCCCCTGACTCTTCTGTTAGGCACCAACACCTTCCTCAGCAGATTGTTAAAATAATAAAAGCATTTGATGTGAACAAAGTGCTTAACCAATTCCTGAGCTGTGATAAATAATCCACGGTCATGGCTGTGATTGTTTGATTGTCCCTCCATCGCCAACGAGGCCACAGCTGCAAGACTGAAGCAAGAAAGAACCTAGGGGTACGTCTCTTGAAAGGGGATATTTCCTCGTATAAAAAAATAATGTTGCTTAAAGGCAGACGTTATGACCTTTTGAAATGCATTATCGACAATCTACTTAACACACAAATTTAATTTCTGATCTCCAGACACACCAGAAAGGAAGGCTATCTCATTTCCATCGTAAAGATTTGGGGCATAGTATTCAAATAATCTAATCAGTTGGAAAAATAGAAATGATTCCTGAGAAACAAAAGATTATTTTTATTTGTTTTTTTTATGGCACCAAATATACTAATATATAAACAGGTTTTTTTCATTTGTCAAGGTCAGTATCTGCCGGGGCCAAACTGGGTAATGAGTGAAGTAATGAGTCTCCCCTGAGGAAGAAGGGCCGGCCGCTTCCTTGGGCAGCCCTCCTTTGTAAATCATGTTCTGGTGTCTTTGAAATCATTCCCCTTCCCTCTGGGGCCTGAAACTGAGGCGGATTGGTGGTAGCTGCCCCTGGGGTGGTCTCGGCCTTCAGTGAGCCGGGGGAGCAGGATGGTATCGGGGTACGGCAGTAGTCAATTTGGGACATCATAGGATAGTATCGGGGTACGGCAGTAGTCAATTTGGAGCATTGTAGGATGACATCGGGGTATGGCAGTAGTCAATTTGGAGCATCGTAGGATGGTATCGGGGTACGGCAGTAGTCAATTTGGACATCGTAGGATGGTATCGGGGTACAGCAGTAGTCAATTTGGGACATCGTAGGATGGTATCAGGGTACGGCAGTAGTCAATTTAGAACCCCCTTTTCTTTCAAGCTGTGCTTCCTAATGTTCTTATCAAACCCCTTTCTTGTGTGGCCGGCTTTTGGAGGATAACCTGCCTGGCAAAACTCTTCAGTGATTTCCATAGGCCCCTGTTACAACATGTCCCTGGATTGGTTTCCTGATGCTTCATGCTCACCAATTCTGGCTTGAGACTGAAATAATCAGTTGCCATGAAGTCGAATCTGCCTTCTGATGGCCCTGGGCATGTCAGGGTAGCGGCACGAGCTCCACGGGGTTCTCGATGGCTGGTGTTTCAAAAGCCCAGGCTCTGCAATGAACCTTGCAACCGTTTCTTTAGCAATCCAACATGTTAACCATTTGCATCACCCAAAGGACGCTGCCGCTTGAGAGACTCTCTGAGCTGACCGCCTCCACACCCATTCCTTACACCCGTGTGCTGAACCTGCAGGTCCTGGAATCAGAACGAAGGGCACAGCCCTTTCCCGGGATTTGCTGCAGAGTGCAGTTCTCTCAGGTCAACAGATTTGGAAAGCATTTCTGTAAATCCTGAACTTCCTTGGCTTACGCATCAATTTTTTAAGAGGCAACGTCTTCATAACCATAGCGATATCACAAGTGTTAGCACACATCGCATGAAGAACCTTACAGTCAGTGTACCATTGACACACCACTGCTCTGTCTAGGGAGTTCTCGTGAGGAAAGAACCATATGTGCCATCCAAGATTTCACTTAGATAGACGTGAAAGACAATCATGAAGTCTTCTAGCAACATTGAAATGATTTAAAAGTCTGCCATTAGGGAATTAGTTAAATTATGATCCAAAGATATGATGGAATACTTTTCAGTTTGTATAATGTGGTGTAACAAGATTTTATAGCATGAAAATATTTGTTAAATTACGTGAAAGAAAGCAAAAGCTGCAATGTAGAATGAGAACATGAGAACAGGTTACATAAAGAAGGCTAGCTAGGGTCAATCTGATACATTAGGGATACATGAAATAATGTTTTAAAACGTTTATTAAACAATAACATCAAAATATGAAGCTATTGTCTTTCAACACATCCTCCCATCAGGTCGGCATTTCTGAAGGCAGTATGGCCATGTCTCTAATCACTCCCCCAAAGAAGTCTGTGGTGCTCCAGTTCCAAGGGACGCCAATCATGGTTTCAACAAGTTTTGGGAACACAAAGGAGTCGGAAAGGAGCAGAGCAGGTCCATAGTGTGAGTGGACGCTCCCCGGACAGCCCTTGCCACCCAGGCCACCCAGGTGACTGAGCAGTTACATTGTCGTGAAGGAAAACAATTATTCACGGCAACTTTCCTGTCTCATCAAGTTTTTGGTGTTCTTAAAATTTCTTTGTCATAAACCTTCATTATTTTCCTATGGTCTTTGAGGAAATCTATCAGGTTTGCCCCTTTGCAATCCCCCAAACAGTTACCATAAGCTTCTGAGTTGATCTCTGCCTTCAATTTCACTGGCTCAGAAAATCATCTCTGAAGGCACAATATGGAATGAAATAACGCTAAGAAGATTCTATTAACTAAGAGAGCTTGTATATATGTATATATAGTATATAAAATATTATGTATATAATTTTGTTTTAATAATTTAAGCTAAAATAAAAATTTTAATTTCTTTTAAACTTTATTTAAAACCTCATTAGGGTAGGGGGATGGGGCCAGTGAAGGGGAAGGAAGGGGGAACCCATCACAAGGTTGACTATATAGTGCTCCCCTCTGGGGGATGAATAACAGAAAGGTAGATGAAGGGAGATAACAGACTGTGTAAGATACAAAATAACAATAATAATATATAATTGAACAAGGAGTCACAAGGGTAGGACAGTGTGGGAGGGAGGGGAAAAAAAGAGGAACTGATATCAAGGACTCAAGTAGAAAGAAATTGTTTTGGAAATGTTGATAGCAACATATGTATAAGGGTGTTTAATACTATTACATGATGGTTGAAAGGTTTGTAAGACACCTCCCCCAATAAAATGATTAATAAAAAATAAATAAAACATAAAATATTTAATTTAAAATAAAAAGGAGGAGACGAGCCAGTCAGGGTGCGATGTAGCAACGATGAAAAATACAACTTTCCTCTAGTTCCTAAATGTTTCCTCCCTGCTCCCATTATCAT
>NW_022103899.1:30051907-30057785 GCF_000313985.2 Echinops telfairi | reverse complement strand
TTAGGAAGTGATATATGTCAACCAATTACTACAATGTTGAAAGCACCCTCTTCTAGCCTAAGAAATCTGGTCAGGTGACTGAACAAATACTGTGCCTATTCCAAAAAAATAAATCCAACAGGATGTGGGAATTTCTGAATATTACTACTAATAGCATAAACAAGAAAGATTTTCTGAAGATAATTTTTAAATGTTTATATCAGTATATTATATTAATAATTATGCAAAGGCGTTCCACTGTGTGGATCACAACAAACTACAGATAACATCAAGAAAAAGAGAATTCCTGTACACGACATTGTATTCACACAGGAGCTATGCATAGACCAACAAGCAATGTTTGAAAAGAACAAGAGGACACTGCATGGTCTAAAATTGGGACAAGTATGCAACAGGGCTGTATCACTTCATCATACTTAGTTAATCTAGATGCTGAGCAAAATCATTGGAGAAGAATGAAGGATGAGAGTTGGAGGAAGGCTTATTAACATTCTGCAATACGCAGATGGCACAATTTTGCTTCCTGAAAGCCAAGAAGACTTCAAGAGCTTACTGATGAAGATCAAAACCTGCCACCTTCAGTGTGGGGTAGTGATGTAAAGAGCACCAAAACCTTACTAACTGGACCAATGAACAACATCATGATAAACAGAAAAGATTGAAGTTTTCAAGTATTTCTTTTTATTTGGATCCACAATCAACAGCTATACATGGCCTTCAAAAATGCATTGTATTGGTTAAATCTGCTGCACAAGACCTCTTTAAAGTATTGAAGAGATGTCTCTCCGAGGACTAAAATTAGCCGACACAAGCAATGATATTTTCAATCACCTCATATGCATGCATGTACAATGAATAAGGGAGTCAGAAGAAGAATCAGTATCTTCGAATTGTAGTGTTGGCAAAGAATATTAAATATACACTAACTGCCAAAATAATGAATAAATGAATACTGTGTATTGCAAATAGTCACAATATTCCTTATAAGCAAGGATGGTGAATCTTCATCTCATGTACTTTGGACATCTTATTAAGAAGAGCCAGTCCCTGGAGAAGACATCATGGTTGGCAAGATAGATGTCTTTTCAGTGGAAGGGAGGAAATCCCTCAAAGAGATGGATTGATTGACCCAGAGCTGCATTGTGAGGATGGAATAGCATGGGATAATGCTTCATTCTCTTGTGCATAAGGCCATAGAGCCAGAATGGAGTAGATGGGACCCAACCACTAGCAAGAGCAATTTTCTGGAGGAAGTAGATGTAGTAGTATTGCTAATATTTTTGTTATTAATTTGGGAGATAGTTTCTTTTTTTGTTAATTTCAAAATATTCATATTTATTAGATAGTATTGTACATAGCAAATAATAAAACACTAAAGACTGTGTATTATCTCCTCCATTTTTAAGGTACCAGTAATCACTTACAAAGGGGCTCTGGCTGGTGGGGCATTCCTGGCCAGAGAATATTTTAGGCCGGAAGAAAAGGTACCCTATTTCTAATTTACGTAAAAACACATTCTAATGGATGGTCTAACAGCTAATACTCAGCTCACGCCATCCAGTCTTTTCTGACTCCCAGCGATCCTATAGGACAGGGTAGCATTGCCCCTGTGGATTGCTGAGACTGTAACTGTTTAGGGGAGTAGAAAGCCTCATCTTTCTCCCTCTGAACAGCTGGTGGTTTCAAACTGCTAACCATGAGGGCCCAATGTGTACCCCATTATGCCACCATGGCTGCTAATGCTAATACAGCTGGCTGCTAACTGACAATCTAGAAGTTTGAGTCTACTTAGCAGCGCCTTAGAAGGAAAATCTGGTTGTCTCACAAGACATGGCCATTCAAAAGCCCAGGAAGCACAGTTCAACTCTTGCCTCATGGCTTGCCAGGAGTTGGCAGCTGACTCAACAGCCTCCGGTTTAATTGCCAAGACCTGCAACTCTAGGGCCTGCAACTCTAAGAGGGCTCATCTTTTTGAAAATCTGAACCCCCAAAGTCTGCCTCTTCTACTGCACAGCAGGCACTGTGGGCATGTTCAGCTAGTATCCTGAATGTCGGGATCCTAGCTTTTAGCACATAGTTTCAGGTGAAGTGTTTTCTTTCTCAGAAGGTTGCTAACTCTAAAAATGTAGATTCAAACATGACATCAATCCTTCTGCCCTGACTTCTTGTTGTTTGACTTTTCCATTCCCTCTCCCTAAACTTCTCACAGCCCTCCTTCCTCCCTGTGTTTACCCCTCTCCCTTAGAGACGGCCCGTCTTCCCGCGGCAGGAGCCCATCTTTCCAAACATGCCGTACATCACTCTGTGCACGGCGGACACGTAGGAAGTGCTGTTATTCTTAAATGTTTCTCAGTGTACTGCGGCTCTGGTCCTGAAAAATGTCAGTGATGCCAAAACACGTTGTGCACTTGGAAAAACGTGGAGTGAGAGAGGAAGAGCCGCAAAGGGCTTGGAGAGCATTTTTAAAACTTAGTTGCGTGACTAATGTAATCTCCACTGTCTGAGTTATTCGTATGCATGTTTAAGTATCAAGGGCATGCAGAATCTAATAAGTCTTGTTAGTTCCCCAAATAGAAATGACTTTATTGTTTCTTTTCCTGCTATAAAACAGTAGTAGATGGGTAGCTAAAATTTTCATAAAATATAGAACTAAATTAAGAAGAAAATAAAAATTAGTTCTACTTGCATCCCCATCGTAAATGGCCACTGTTGATATTTGGGGCGTTTTTCCTTCCAGAACCATGATGCATCTGTGAGATGGGTACGATGCGATGTACGCTCTATCTTAAAGCCCTTCCAGCAACCCTGTGGCAAAGTGAAATCCCCCCAAGTCAGCAATAATCAGAACAACACCCAAGAAGAAAACCAAGACTCCAAGGTAGCTAGTCCTTTGTTTACGGTCATACAGTCAGAGGGGGAACCAGGAGCAAATGCATAAATATCTGACTCTAAAGTTCATTATGACTCTGATTAACACATACCACACTTCAAAAAGGCCTTGCTCAAGTGCAAACCTACTGCCCTGGAGTTAATTCTGACTCACAATGACTCTAGGGCAGAGCAGAACCGCTCCTGTGGGTTTAACCAGGTGAGTAGAAGCCTCATCTTTCTCCCTGGTGGTGGCTGGTCATTTTGAACTGTTCACAATGCTGTTGGCAGCCCACCACCATGGTGATGCCACCAGCACACCTGGAAGGTCTTGGGGAGATGGGGTTGAAAGATAGGAGGGGTTTTTTACTCACTTTTTGAAGCCCCTTTGAGTGCGTGCGTGTGTTTGTGGAATCATGTCTTTCTAGCAAAACCAAATTATAACAAATATGTAGTGGGCTGAAGGTAAACTCCCAACAGCCTCTCAGAAGGCAACCTCATGTGGAGTTAAATTTTTTACAGATGCAAATCAAGTGACGCTATTAAGATGAAATTACCCTGGGCTAGTTGTTGTTAGTTGTGATCGAATCAGCTCAGACTCCTGGTGACCTGATGTACGACAGAAGAAAACAATCCTGTGGTCCTGCTACATCTGGATAAAGCACATCTGGTTTAACCACATCCAGTAGTTAAAGCACTCCATTGCTCATTGGTGGTTTGAACCTATCAACAACTTTGTAGGGCCAAGATGTGGCCGTTTGCTACCATAAAGATGTACAGCCTTGGGAAGCTCATAGGGTGTTCTACTCAGTCCTTGAAGGTCACCTTGAGTCCAAATTGACTGGACAACAACTGGTTTAGCTTTTTTTTTTTTTTGGTGGCCCATCTTCCTGACCTTGGTGTGTTCCAGTCCATGTTTTTAGCTGCTGGATAGTGCTGTGCAACCTGGGAAGGTTCTGTGTCATCCGTACAGTTTGGTTTTGCTTTTGAATTATAAGTTGGGTGAAACTTCCCAAAGAGAAATATGTTGTCCATTCAGAGCTATAAAATTTTCACTGTCTAATTTTTGGAACTGTCACTGGTCTTCTTCATTGTCTGTCTGGGTTTGGAAGCTCTACTGAAACTCGTCTGCCATGGGAGACCCTGCTGATATCTGAAATAGTGGTGGCAAAACTTCCAGCATCACAGTAACACTTAAGTCACCACCGTATGGCAAACTGACGGATAGATCGTGGTCCTAAATTAGGGTGGGCTTTAAATGGATGCTCTTATACAAAACACCAATTTCTGTCTGTCAGGTTAATTCTGATTCATAGTGTCTCATAAGAGATGGAAAAGGAGAAGACCTGGAAGCTCAGGGAGAAAGACATATTTAGATTGGGCAGAGACTGGAGTTCTGCAGCTATAAACCAAGGAACATCAACATCTGCTATTACCAGAAACTAGGAGAGAGACAAGGAACAAGGAACAAAGACAAGATTCTCTTTGAGGTGCTTCCAGAAGGAACCAATCCTGATAACACTTTGATTTTGAGCCTCCAAAATTAAGAGAATGAAGTTTGGGTGGGACTTATTTATGGGCTCTAGAATTAGTTTGCCTGCGTTTGAATCCAGTTTTCACAGCTTATTAATTATGTGGCCTTGGGGGAAAGGTACTTTGATGATCAAAGTTTCCATTTGCTAAAATGTACCATGGAAATGATGAGAGCATTCTAAGCTCATAGCAAGTTGAAAGACACGTAGGAGATAATCCCCCATTAAGGCGTTCAGCAAAAGCATGAGGCATAGCATGTATGCTTCTTGTTATTATTATTATTACTACACATACCAGTCTTGTCATAAATATAGCCAGTTAGTGGGACTGATTTACAGCTTCATGCCCAGGAGGCCAAGGTCACGGGTTCATCCCCGGTTAACTTGGCTCTGTTCCACAACCACAGATTGTGGCCTAGCCCCAGCCAGCTGTCTCCCAGGCAGCCTGGCAAATGTATGATTAAATCATCAAGCCCCATTGTCACAGTCATCCAGGAGGACAGCCTGGAGAGGCCCCTCCGAATGAAGATGCTGGGAAGAGGGAAGCAGAGAGGAAAGGAGTGAGGAAGGCAGCTTGGTTCCTCTGAGCCAGCCGGCACCGAGCTGATGGCCTGGAGAGCCTCCTAAAATAAGGTAAAACTGTATTTTAGTTCTAAGAGATAAAAACAGACAGACCAAAAATGCTGGGCCTTCCGTTTTTGCCTCTCACCATTTCTGGTAGTTCTTTGAAGGGGCTTAGGCTCCCATGATCCCTCTCTGGGAAGGATGAGGAAATTGAGCGGACTTTTCCCAAGCAAAATCGAATGTACAAATTGGTCCTCAAAAATCATTGTCGTGGAGTCAATCCCAACTCAGAGCGACCCTATAGGGTAGATTGCCCTGAGGGTTTCCAAGACTATAAATCTTGAGGGCAGGAGAAAGCCTCATCTTTCTACCACAGAGTGGCTGGTGATTTTGAACTCGGGAACCTTGTGGTGAGCAGCTCAACATGTAACCACAGCACCACCAGGGCTCCCCTGTTAACTGGTACAGTCATAGCTAATGGATACGTTTGTGGATAAAAACTCTTTGTACCCCTTCTGAGAAAATTTGTATTGCAAGTTTATCTTGATCTAATTTGGTTATCTTCAGCCACCAGGGTAAAAGAGTTCGTGGAAGACTACAGATTTCTTCTGTATTGGATTTTGCCGTAGGTGTCCACTCCAGGAGCAGTGCAGGCCATCTTTGAAAACGCTGGGAAAAGTTCTCATTGATTTTTCCCAATGAGAGAAACCTCAAGGGGCCACATAGACCGACTGCTGTGGGCAGGAATGTCTCTTTTCCTTAAACAGCATCTTACTGAAGTGATTTCCTTACATATTCATCTATGAAGCAAAGCACATTAGTATAGCTACTACTGCAAATATCACAAACGAACAAGATGATAAAAACAGTGCTCACTCCTCCTCTTCGTTTTTCACTGGGTACAGATCAAAGAT
>NW_022103899.1:30009623-30050140 GCF_000313985.2 Echinops telfairi | reverse complement strand
CACAGTTAACCAGTTCCTTATCATGATGGTTCTTTTCAAAAAATTCTTTCTTAGGACCCATGTCTTTTTACCGAAAACCAGTATAAAGAGCTACAAAAACTAAGAAAATTATAGCAAAACACTTGGAACACAGCCACAAAAGTTTTAAACAACGCCGAGTGACTGAAACACCAACGTGCGTCGGGCTGAATCCCGATGTTTTGTTCGAACTCCAATGCAAAATGTTCTCAACATTTTGGGTTGAAATCTGATTACATTGAGTACTGATGCGGTCAAGTACCAGGGTTCTGCTGTATACCCACATGCCGATGACACAAAAAGGTGAGGCAGGAGGCAGGAGATGGCAGGCCGGTGGGTGCAGAGTTGCATGGATACCAGGTTGATGGGAACATAGCAGAGCGCCACCAGCTTCCAGGTGGGTTTCCAGGGCCAGAGGCCCACATGGATCCTGCACTGAATTTCAGCAAGCAGGGCAGGGGAAGGGCCAGAGGGGAGCCAGGTTCCCAGTGTCTGTGTCATAGAAAGGCCATATCCCCCAGGAGGCATCACCTGATTGACAGTCCAGACTCCACCCCTGGCTCCACAGAAAGTACCATCAAGTTGGCATAAAATCTAATCACCACAATTTACAATGTATGGTTTACAAAGTAAAGTACTTGGTTTACTTTACTTTGTAAACCATACAAATGTGGGCAAAAGAATGATATTTGGTCTTCTGTTACATGCCCCTTGACAAGGCCTCAGAAATATGAGCCAGTCATGTTCCTGAATGGAGGAGGATCACCTATTCCTAAGCATCTCAACTTCTGAGAAGTTGGGTTTGTAGGCTGTTTAGCCTAAATCCCAGGGAAGCCTGGGTGGGTCTATTGCTGAAAGCCATCGTCTGTTCTCAGTAAATGAGTCTTACAGTAATGCCTCCCTGCTTGTGGATTCTCCCAGCCAGTGGGTGAGTGTGGCAAGACATGGGAGTTGTGGGTCTCTTTTGATGGATAATTAGGGATGGGAACTCCCTGATGGCATTTCCAAACTTCCCTTAGAATTGCACTCCTGTCTAAAATGCTTTGACTCAACCTTTCCTTCTTTGCCACCTTCTCTCAGTATCAGATGTGTCCCACAGTCGGATAACTCTCCCGGATCTCCTGACAACTTCTCATTTTGATCACAGAGGTTTTCCATAATGAATTTCTAGCATGTGCAATCCTCTTCTTGAAAGATTTAGATGAACACACCCTCTTATCAAGTTACTGTGAAAATAAATTTACTTAATGCGTATGAAGAATTCTGAAGTTTCTAGGACATAGTATGCCCTCTGGCCCTCCTACTCAGGAGCCCCGATGGTGCAGAGGTTTAGCATTCAATTACAACGCCAAAGGTCAGCCCATCAAACCCTGCAGCCACATCATAGGCGAAAGACATGAACACCTGCTTTCATAAAGAATACAGCCTTGGAGACCCTATGGGGCGGTTCTACTCTGAGTTGGAATCGACCCAGTGGCAAGGAGTTTTGGCTTGGCTTTAGTTTGGTCCCCTGACTACCGTCTATTATCTTTCCTTTGGTGCAGATAGCAGCGTCTACAGCTTTACTATCCCTTAAGCTTCCCTGTAGTAGTAGAACTTCCCACCACTGGGCTTCAGCAGAACACAAGGCCGTCACATTGGAGATTGAATTTTCCAGCCTCTCTTGCAATTAGCACTGATCAAATAACTAAGCTCTTGCCGGTGGAATGGTAAATAGAAGTGATGTGTATGATATTACCCTCCAGTCCTTGAAATACAATTACTTGCTGTCCACTTCCTTTTTTCCCTTACAGCCGACGAGAATGTGGATGTACTGGTGAGACAGCTTCAACCTGTCGATAAGGAAAATAATAGCACAGATCTCAGAATAACGGGCTGGAAGGCATCTGCATCTCCAGTCGATTTTCAGGACGAGCACTGCTGAGCCCAGAGACCCCTCCTGGTTTTTGTCTTTTCCGCGAAAGAGAAATGAACCATCTTTTAAAAAGCAATTCATTTGGAGGATTCTTTGTTATAGAACCTTAGCCAATTCCTTACCTGATAACACCATATTTCTGATCTATTCTTATATTCCCTCTGCCTTGCTTGACCCAGGATCGGTTTACAATCTGCCTCCTTAATCCATTCATGCCTACTTCTCAATATGGCATTTAATTACATTTGATGACTTAGAAGGACAGTAAAACTAGTTCCCTTTGGGCAAAGGATTATCTCAAGTAAGGGCTAATAGCCTTAATGCTTTAAAATAGCACTAAATGATTCCCCACATTTGGGGGAGGCCATCTGGTCATTTGCAGATAAGCATAATAATAAGCACTCGGGCAGATTTCCACATATGGGCTGAAACACAGACATGTTCCAAATTATATACACTATAAAATTTACTATCGCTCACTAAAACCCAAACCACAAACTGTCCCTTACTTGAATTGCAATAATGAGTTGTCACTCAGACAATATGCCTGAAACACATCTGACTGCAAACAAAGCCCCACTAAACCCCAGTGCCCAGACTCTACTCAAGGTCAAAATGCAATCCAAGTTCTGGGAAGAGCACTGAGCACACATATTACTAACTGCCCTGTGGCGGTGCTCAAGCATGTGCGTGCCCAATGGGTTTGTTTCAAACTGAGCCGGGACAGGTGGGTGAAACCATGTGGCTTTGCTCTAGGAGCACTGGCATCCGCTGAGTGTGATGGATACGTCATGAAAGCCAGTTGGGAAAATAATGAAATCATTTTCTTTGCAATCACTGTGTTTGGTGCCATTTCCTGCTTCTCTTTCGGTCAAGGTTTCGATCATGATTGGATATTGCCATTAAGAAATCTTTAGCAATGACATTATTATCACCAGTCCCCACCCAGATTTCCTATTCTGATGTAAAGTAGTATTGATAATGAATCTTAAGCTAAAAGAATGCCCAGCCAAATTCCTGGTTTTTTGACAATGAGGATTCGATAATAATGTATATGGTGTGTCATTTATTTATGTATCAATTCTTTTTTTTTAAATGGGTACCTTAACCCACATACCTAGCCTTCCTATGGAATCATCTAATCATGCTCCTTCTCCCTGTGGTGGCATTGATGACAACTCTCCATGTCCTTTAAATCCTCTCAAAGCACTAAATCACTTCGAAGGAACACATCCCTGTGATGAACAAAGAAAGCACCAGCCAGAGAGACCAATGACTAACATTCTTCAATGCCCTTGGCAACTAGGCCCCAGCTGCTTAATATGTAAAACAGAGAGCTAGACCATATGACCGGCTAGCCACTTACCTGGAAGATTGTTATAATGAGACAATAATGGGAGGATAATGAGAAAATAGTAGGGACATATCTTGAGTTATTACAGATGAAGCTTCCACATGCAAATCATTGTGGCCTTATTTCCTTAACTCAGAAGGGTCGATCGTGAACCTGTGATAAGGACAGTGATCTCACCGTTTTAGTTCTGTCTCGATAACTAAAGGCCAAGCAGGGAGTGACTTGAAAACGTGGAAGGCTGAACTGGCCTGAACTTTTCCCTTTGGAAGGATGAGGGTCCTTCATCAGATGCGGCAGGCCAGGACTGAATGGCCTGTGGTCTGCTTTAGCATATTTTAACTCCCACCTAATTTGCCATCCGGTATTGCACCTGGGTCTCCTTTGGCACTAGTGTGGTCCAGATTTCTTTGGCCCAATGAATCTCTGCTTTTTGAATTATTCTTCCCCAGATGTAGTTTCCATCTAGCCAAATGTAACCTTGCTTTATTATTTCCTGCCCCTCATTCCCAACCTCTTTGGGGACATTGTGATCTGCCGCATATTGACAAGGCTGCCTAATTTAGAAGCATCTGCAATTTGCATCAATAAGCACAGCCCTCTGTTCAATTTATTAATAAAGAGGCTAAGAAATAATATTTCTATCTGAGACTGTGCCCTGTGTTTCGAAAACTGGCATGTCTCACGGACCATTTCATTTATTAATTCTCAGCCTATTTCCAAACCACATTCTCCCCTAGTCCAATTTGATTTTGATGCCAAGCAAAATATTGAAACACTGGTTTTGTGGGAAACAATTTGCTCCTCTCCCAGTACATGCAACTCTGCCTTCATCGGCTGGTGGTTGGGAGTGTAGTGCTACTGGGAGTTTAACTTTATTTGAGTCAATCTGGCATGGCCACTTCCCCATACATGGCTCGTGGCACCATTTCCTCTTGGATTTTACAGAGGCTCTTCTTTTATATTCTAGAATTATTCTCCAAGCAGAATACGAAGCTAGCACATCTGTTGTTTTCTTGTTTCCTGGAGATGTCCAACTCCTACAACCTACAGGGAAGAACGAGTGTTCATTAAACAGGTTTTTATTGTTTTATTCTATATTAAGCATCTATTATAAAGTATGAGACAGTTGCTAAAGAAAGTCTCAATGGGCATAATTCCTCACTGTCAATCATCGTGTTGGGACTGTTGTGGTAGGTACGTGTCATCAAGTGAGGGCCACCCCACAGTGACCCCCGCACACAACAGAAACTGCCCAGTCCCGCGCCATCCTCACAGTTATTCCCATGCTTGAGACCACTGTTGCAGCCACGGCATCCATCCATCTTGTTGAAGGCCTTCTCTTTGGCTGTCCCTCTTCTTTACCAAGCATGTTGTCCTTCTCCAGGGACTGGTCTCTTCTGACAACACGTCCAAAGTATGTAAAACCAATCATCTTGGTTTCTGCCACCTTCTTCGCTCTGTCCTCTTTGCCAATACCTGGCCACTGGGGGTAGGTGTTCCCAGTTACTCTCTTGTCCCTTCTGCCTCATGACAAGCCCATCTGTGTCAGGGACAGCTTTTTCTGAAGGAAATCACCAAGCCTTTCTTCTGAGGTGCTGCAGGGTAGACTCAAGTCATCAATTTTTCAGTTAGAAGCCAAGCATCTTAACTGTTGGCCGGACCTAGGGACATAGATTAGGATAGTTGCCTGCTAATTGATTTCCCTGCTTCCCATTTTGCCCCTTCGCTGTCCATTCTTCACACCATAGTTATTGATCACATCAAAATTCTCTTTAAATTTTCCAGTAGCTCTGCAATTGCCCTCTGAATTAAGTCCAAATACGTATCCATTGCCTGCATGGCCTTCAATCAGTTCTTGAGCTTCATGACTTTCTTCTTCCTCACACAATAAGCTCCCATCCTATTTAATAGTTTGTAGGTACCTGAACATGCCCGCTTTCTCTTACCACCAGCCCTGTGTGATGATAGCCCTTTGGTTTAGAATAATCCTCCCTCACACTCTCTTACCTCTCTTCCATCAACCTCCTTTGTCCTATAGAAAACTTCGCTCCATCCTTCAGATTTCAGTCTACAAATCATTTCCTCCAGGAAACTTGAGAAGGACCTAATTTCCAGATTAGGCTCCCATCTCTTTCCTTAGCTGAATACCTTACTATAGAATTTTGACCTTGGAGTCTAATAGCTCGTTCCATTGTCAATGTCATCCAGTAGGCTCTGATTTCTTTGAGTTCAACATCTGTGTCTTGCTTATGCTGCAATCTCAAACCCCAGCTAGAAATCAACTTTCAGGGAACTAAGTAAATATTAGATTGAATAACTGCCCTTTATATTGAGACACTCAGAAAAGCACTGGTTTTCCTGAAAAGTTTTGTACATTTGTTTAATTTTCATTTCCATGTTATCTGGTTTTACACTCTGGCCCTTTCTTCTGTCCTTAGTCAAGTCTGTCTCTCTCTGACATGTCTGTCGATGTCCCTTGAGCTTTGTGTACACCAGGACTAGACAAGCAGGAAATTAACCCAATGTGAGTCAGAGACGTGAGAGATACTCCAGAGGTTGGACTGCCTTGAAATGGACACTTCCACTTCCGGCCCATCCTACAGAAGAGTCACTAGGTCTTAGATCACTGACCAGCTTTCCAACTTGTGTGCTATCTGGTTGGGTGAACTGAAAACCAATTCCACAGGAAGTGGAAGCTGCTACATCACAGCAGGTGGCTTCCTGCATGTGGCAGGAGTTCCTGAAATGAGGAGTGGTGTCTTTGTGGATGAGAGCTTCTTCTAAACCAGCGGTTCTCAACCTGTGGGCCGTGACCCCTTTGGGGGTCGAACAACCCTTTCACAGGGGTTGCCCGACTCATAACAGTAGCAAAATAACAATTATGAAGTATCAACCAAAATAATTTTATGGTTGGGGGGTCACCACCACATGAGGAACTGTATGAAAGGGTCGCGGCATGAGGAAGGTGGAGAACCGCTGTAACACACCAGGCAGATTGAAAGAAAGTGTCGTATCTGCAACCAAGGATAGGCACGCTTGACTTTCCCTGGAGCAGTAGATAAGGGCAAAAAGGTTTGACTGACTCTTGGTTGGCCAAGTTCTCTCCTCATTTTATTACTAAAACGAGCCTTGGGGTGAGCTGAGTGCGTGAGCGTCTCACTGTACCTGCTTCATTTGCAGGTGGAAAGTTCCCGCTTCCCACCCTCACGGCACCCCACCCCCATGCACACTCTCTAGACTCTGCCTAGTGCCTTGGCTTATCTTTACGCTCCTCTCCCCTGGTGCCCTGAATATTAGATAAATGCCTTCTTATTCTCCTAATCCTTTTTGCTGGCATGCTGCTGGTCGTCCATTATATCTGCTTGGAACACGTTCATCAAAGCCGCACATTCTTGCTTGGCTCTGTTTCCAGAATGCTTCTGTCTTGTTACTTATTTATTTTCATCTTCTTCTTTCCTTTTACCCATAAACTTTTATTAGGCCCTCTTTGAAACCAATTGAGATAGCAGGGAATATACATTTTAATTCAGTTGAAAAGGAATCTGCTGCATTTTGATGAGAGGGTTGCTTTTTCCAAGGCTTGTGCAAAGCCCGGCGATCAGGGCCCCCTGTGCAGCCTGCAGGGATGGAAAGCTCCCGCCAGCACTTGTCTGTTCTCGCCTCGGCTTAGCAGTCCAGTCACATCGGCGGCCTGGCACCAACTGCTAGCCATAGCTCACCCTCTCTATGGCAGGAGGCGATCAATAGATGGATTAATCACACTTTGGGGAGCGCACACCCCAGGAAGGAGAGAAAATGAGGATTGGAAGGGAAGGCTTTTGCCTCAAGTGTGCAGACGGTGCACACAATGCAGGGCCACAAAGACGCCTGCCTTGCCCAGGAGGAGGACAACCAGGACCAGTGTGGCAAGAGAGCTTCTAGGGCTTTTCCATCAGCTTGGTGTCAGCTGACCAGCAATACTTTGGCATATTCAGAACTGTAAATTGAGTATATATATATATGCTCAAAGATGGTTCAAAGCCTTAAAAATTAGGAGACCTAAGTGAGCCAGGCAGTAAGGTTAGATTTTTGTTGTCGTTGTTGTTTTAATGTAGCCTCATCCTCAAATATGCATCCTTTTCATTCTGAGAGGAATACCACATGCCTTTTACATGTATGGTCCATTGCCTCTGGAATTGAAGAGGGTTCAGGACTGGTATTTTTTTGTTTTGCTTTTGTTTCGGTCTTGGCTTAGATAGCTGTACCTGGGAAATTTGCATCAAAAAAATCCCGAAGATGACAAGTCTGCTCCTAAATTCCTCTTTGGGGTAAATGGTGATGGGAATGAAGGGTGGAAAAGCCCAGGCTCTTGAAGGAAAGACCCAGGTGATTCAGGAACCTGAGACCCATTCTGAGAGTCACCACCACGTGCAGACAGAGGGCTGCTTTAATCGAAATCTTCCCTCTGCCACTGGCCAACTGAAGAAAAGCAAATTACAGTTCTGACTCTCAGTTTCTCATCTCCATAGTGGGTTTGCAAGGACTAGGAGGAGATGAGATAAGACATAGAAAGTATTTCAAAAACTAAGGAGGGCTCGGCAAATTTAAGACCTATGATAAAGGGATGTACTTAAAAGCAGAGGGCAAACCCCAAACAAAACAAAGCCCAAATTCATTGCTCTTGAGTTGCTTCCACCCACAGCAAACCCCACGGGGCAGAGTAGAACTACACCTGTGGGCATCCACAGCTGGAAGTCTTCATGGGGGTCAAGGTTTTACCCTCTAGACTACCAGGACTCCTCAAGAAGGGGGGAGGAGTATCTCTTGGGACTATCCACCTCTTAAGTGGTCCTTGAAATTAATTATTCAAGATCATATTTAAAATAATGATATTTCATGGATAAAAGGCAAAACAGAAACCTCCTCCCACTAATCTTTTTTCCCTTCGTCTTGAGTAAAGCTATTTGCTTTTGACCAACACTTAGCTTCCCAAACCCCTTTGGTTCAAGAGGACTCAGGGTTGTGTCCCTGACCCCCAGGCTGCTCTACCTCCCAGCCCGGTTCAAATCATCACCATTTACAGAACGGTTTGATTAATGTTTGATTAAGGCGTTCTGACCTTTTTGGAATTAACCTCCTAATTACAGGGCTGTGAATCATCCCCAGCCACTCTGCTATCTCCCCTGATTCAGCCCTCTGTTTCAAGGCATTGAGTGACAGGCATGGAGGAGTAAAGCAACATGAATATTGTAATCACCAGGTACCACGTGAGTGCACCTCCCACTTTCACTCCGGAGTGGAGAGGAAACCAAGCTGCCTTTTGGGGCTGTGAGTCCCTCTTCCATGTGTTCCATTTCCACTTTTAACAGCTTGGTTAATTCCATCACCACCTCCATCCAAACAATAGCCAAAGGGGGCTTGGAAGGGGAGAGGAGGAAGGCAGACAAGTTTGAGGGCTGAGTCCAAGTCCTCTTTGCAAAGCCCTGAGATGGCTTAGGTGCTGAGAGAGCAGGCCAGCTGGGCGCGTCGGAGGGGCTGCAGGTGTCCCCCTGACAGCAACACGCCTGCACCTGGCATCCGGGGGAGGTTGGGAAGGGGCCTTCCTCTCCATTGGAAGCATGACTCCCTTTAGCCTCCAGAGCTTTCACAAGCTTCAGGGCGGGAGTCAGAATGTGAGAATCAGCCTGCTCGGGTGGGAATGCCGGTGAGCTGCTCTGGTTTATCTTGTTGGCGAAGCATGATGGCGGGGAAAAAACCCACAGCCCCTCCCTCAGCTGCTTTAGGGACCCAGGGCTGATGGTGTTTGGCTCCTTTCAGAAGCCACCTGAGGAGAATCACTCTCCAATTAGCGTAAGTCTAATCCAACATGTCCCAAAGCGGGTGAGATGCAAATAGGGGTCACCTGAGAAAAGGGCATAAACAAGTTTAGAAAATTCTGGATTCAATCCATTCCAGCAGGCTGCTTCACCGCAGGGCTTCTCCGAGGGCTTCCTCTGCCTCATGATGCAGGACAAAGACTAAAGCTTGTCCTAAACTTCGCTGACTCAGGGAGATCTCTGAAAATACAGTCTGGCAAATGGTGGTCTACTCTAAGCTTTATTTTAGTATTAGGTTATCTTTACCTTTGTACCTTCACTTCAGTGTTTTGTTTTGCTTCATATAAGTTCATGTAATAGTATTGTACACAGTTATTAGCATCAAAATATTCCAGTGAGCAGACAGTGGAAGAATTGTATTTCCACATGCAGAAAAATGAAATAGGATACATGTCTTCCACCAGGCAAAATATTTCAAAATGTATTAATGGCTTAAATGTTAAAATTAAACCATAAATTTACTAGAAGAAAATTCAGGGGTAATGATGTTGGGTTGAGCTTCTAACAATGGATTAACTAATATACCCACAATAACAAAAAAACAAAGGGCAAAATAAACAAATGGGACCTCTTTTTTTTTTAATTTGATTCATCAGAAGATTTTTTTAAATAAATAAGTAAAGTGAAATAAAGACAAGCAACCAGCTGGGAGAATGTCTGTGGAAACCATATATGTCTGGCAAGAATGTAATAACCAAAACATATATAAATCTTGAAGAACTTATCAACAAAAAGACAAACCGGCCAGAAAATGGACAAAGGACTTGAATAGACATTTCAACACAGCAGACAGCTACATGGCCACCACACACATGAAAAAGTGCTAGATATCAGTAGCCATCAGAGATGAAAAATCAAAACTACAATGAGGTATCATGTCACTCCTATTAGTATGGCGAAGATCATAAATAAATAAGAAGATTCATTCATTCATTCATTCATTCATTCATTCATTCATTTTTTTAAATGTTGGTGATGATGTGGGGGAAATTAGAATGTTGATCCATGCTGGAGGGGATTCAAAATGGCATGGCTGTTATGGGAAAGTTTGACAATTACTTTAAAAACAAAAATAGAGGTAGCATATGATCCAATGATCATTTTCCTATGGATATACCCCAAAGACTTGAGAGGAGAGTCTAAAATAGATACTGTTTTAGCAATGTTCATTGCAGCCCTTGTGAAAAGTGAAATGTGAGCTGTGTGAACGGTGCTATTCACTACTCTAAAGGTAGAAACCATCTAAATGCTCATCGATGGATGAATGAATTTATAAATGTGGTACACACACACAGTGGAGTACCACTCAGCCAGTAAGATAAACAGAAGAATCTTGAAACACGCTACAGTGTGGATGGAGTTTAAAGGCATTGTTATGTTGAGTGAAATAAGCCAATCCCCAAAGGACAAATATTGTGTGATCTCATGTCTATAAAAAACAAGAACAGATGAATGACTAAAGACCAATGTTCAGTAGTGACCATCAGAGGTGTGAGGAAGGGCAAGGGGGCGGGCAGTGTTATTGCTTATGGAATCCTAAGTTTCAGTTGACAGTCATGGAAAAGTCACATTGTGTAAGAGTAAAGCAGCATAGTTGGTTAACATAACCACTGTCAATAAATTATACACCAATGAAAAGGTAAATTAGCAAAAGTTGTATGCTAGATATACCAGTATTTTCAATAATGACTAAAGTAAGTAAAGACGAGCTGCTGGAACTGCTGAGGTACAAGCAAACACCCCATAGGATTTGGTTCAGAGGTTGAGAGCCATGGTTTCATGGGGCATCTCACTCAGGTAATTGGCTAACACTGTGTTTAGTGATTCTGCTCTAGTTCATTGCATAATGCCTGGGGTCTTGAAAGCCTGCAAGTGGCTATCTAAGCTACAGCAAGTGGTCTCTATCTGCCTGGAGTAACAGCACCTGGAATAAGAAGAGGAAATGGAATATGAAGCTAATTGCTTCCAGGAACATACCTCCTTTGCTATGAGACCAGAAGTAGATAGTACCTGACTCCATTTCTGATCATTTTAATAAAAGATTCTATCTAAAATCCTGATCAACAGGGGAAAACTAGAGTAGAATTTAAAATTCTAATGGAATCTAGAAGTTCTGGGTGGAGGAACCCCTGAAACAGTTGCTCTGAGGTCATCTTTAAACCTTAAACCTTCAGGGTGTCCATGAAGTCTCTTAAACACCAGACAATAAACAAAACCTCACTGCCAGTGAGTCCATTCTGACTCATCGTAGGATATAAGAGAACTACCACAGTGAGATACTAAATTTCTTCAGTATCAAATGTGTGCCTGGCACTGTGCTAGCTAGGACCACGAGGAGCAAAAAGAAATTCAATCAGCATGACACAAATCTGAGTTGGTTACTAAGGGGATAAACAGCTTTGGCCTCTACTCCCCAGAAGTCTTGAGGATGATATTATTCCACTTAACTGCTGATTTACATCCTGTAGCATCCTGATTCAGCAGAAGACTAATGTTCCTGATAGCCGCACAAGTAGCCTGGTTGGATATTGTAAATCTTTATGGGAACAGAAAGTTTCATCTCTCACCCAGTAACTAGTAGAGTATAGCATGTATTACAGGTACTGTAATATAAACTTGATGATGTCTAAACGTTAAACATTACGCGCAAGTGGACATCTCCATGTAACAGTGTGTTGTTATTATGTGCCATTAAGTCCATTGTGACCAGTGGTGTCACTATATGACAGGATAGAATTGTCCCATAAGGTTTCCTAGGCTGAGCCTATAGAGGAACAGTTCTTAATCCCTGAAATAGCTGGTGGATTCAAATCACTGTTCTCTTGATTAGCAAACAAGTGCCTTCAGTTAGGAGGAGTTTTCAAACCACTGTACTACCGGAGCTCCTTGTGCAGAGTAGGTGGTGCCAAATTCGGTGCCATTTGAGAAATAGCTATTTCTGAACATGTTCAGGCTCTGTAACCTCAGGCCAGCTCATTTGAACTCGGATCGTTCTCTTCTGGCTATTAAAAATTGATATCTTCTCCTTAGTCTGTCTCTACTCTCTGCATAAGCTGTGATATTATGGAAATAGTCAATGTGTTATAGTGCAAAAAATGTGAGCTCATATTTTACTTTAGTCATTGATTTGACCTTAGTAAGATACTTGAGACATCTGAGCCTTAAGTTATCCTATCTGAAATGAAGAAGGAATAGCTACCTCAACCACAGGTGGGTGTCAGGATTAAAGAAGATAAAATGTTGAAAGCACTTAGCTTATAGATTTGCTCAAAAATGCTTGTTCCATATGACCTCTGGGCTGGAAAGAATAGCTGCCTTCTCATAGCTGCAGGTAAAGGACCCCGGCTAGCTCTCCTATGTCTAAGAACTACAGTTCCTTCTTACCCAACAGCATCTATCGAACTCATGCAATCTGTGCTCGCTAATCTTGCTTCATTCCTTGGTCATTGTGTCCTTGGATTAGCTGATATCCCTCATTCTGTTTAATAATGCCCGTCTTCCCACTTGAATCTAAGCCATCATCAAGTGCATCACTAGTCACTAAATAGGAGTACTAATGGGCCCCAGAAAGGGATGTGTGAAAAACCGTACATCGAAAAAATATTTTTTCCCTATTACTAAGAAAGTAAAGGCTTTAAATTAAATAGATTTTTTTCTACTTTTCTAGGAGTTTGCAATGTGTCTGTGTTTTAGTGGTGGCATTTTCTTAGTACTTTATTCATTTTGACATCTCATTTGAATCAAGGAGGCTAATATGATCGGCTTATTTTTGCTCACTCATTCAATTCATTCTTCTAATAATTTCTTTAGTATCAAATGTGTGCCTGACACTGTGCAAGGACCATGAGGAGCAAAAAGAAATTCAATCAGCATGACACAAATCTGAGTTGGTTACTAAGGGAATAAATAGCATCGGCAGGCATCTAATCCCCAGAAGTCTTGGGGATGATGCTATTCCACTTAAATGCTAATACATATCCTGCAGCCTTCTGATTCAGCAGAAAACTAATGTTGCTGATAGCCACACAGGTAGGCTGGTTGGAAATTACATTCTGAGCAACAGCAGAGTAAAACCCTTTCCACCTGCCCACAGACCATAGACACAGCTCTTTGACTGAGCTGAAAAATAAGCCCAAAAGGAAAGAGAAAACTTCAGTAAATACATAAGTACGATGAATTTTAGATAGCTAATGTGTACAGTTAAGTTTATTCAAATCATTAGTTACAGAATACGCTCCTCACGGGATGGTGAAAGGGTCTTCTGAATGTTTTTTCTTGTAGTTCCTGTCCCCAAATTCTGCCTTTTTACCCTTCCTCACTTTCACTCCCTTCTCCCCCTACATACCTGGTCTCGATTTACTTACTGATGCAGTTGTTGTCCTTGGTAGGTGCCTTGGACTTGGCCTCGGTTCTGACACATAGCTAGCTAGCTTATGGACAACAGAAGGAAGCGCTGTCCTGCCCTGCGCCATCCTCATGATGCCGGTTTTGTTTGAGCCCATCAGTGGAGCCGCTGTGTCCGTCTCAGTGCAGGTCTGTCTCCTTTTCACTGCCTTCTACTTTACCTAGCATGACGTACTTTTCCAAAGACAGGTCAGCCTTTCCTGATAGCATGCCCAACTGATGTGAGACAGAGTCTCCTTATCCTATATTCTACGGAGCATTCTGACTACACTTCCACCAAAATGAAATGGTTTGGTCTTTGGGTAGGTCATAGCACTCTCGATATTCTTCGCCTACACCGTCATTCAAATGTATCAGGTCTTCTCTGGTCTCCCTTCTTTGTTGTCCAGCTTTCACATGCAGATGAGGCCATTGAAAAGACTATGGCTTGGAAAAGGTGTGTGGCAGTTACATAATCTGGTTTGAGACTATTAGGAGTGAAGGGGTGGAGTTTAGCCTGTCAATCAGGTGGCAGCTTGATAACCTCATTTGGAGGTGCTATGGAGATAAATAGCTCGCGGGAGGCAGGACACACACAATCTCCCTGCAAGACATTCCTGATGACAAGCCACATGGAGCCACGCTGATAGAGCCAGAGCCCTGGAGCTGGAGGAGCCATGTGGAGACTCACACCAGCACTGAGATGCTTCCACCACCACTGGATCTATAAGACTTTCCACCCATTGGCCTGTGATCTTCCTGCATTCAGCATCAGTGCGTGGCTCTGTGAGTCTAAAGTGGAATTTATGGACTAGTATTGACCTATGGGGTAATATTGGATTTATAGACTTGATCTGGACTGGGCTGAGATGTTTTCTTAATGTACAATTGGTCTTTGATATAAAGCTCTTTCTTATGCACATATGAATGTCGATGAATTTGTTTCTCTAGTCAACGCGGACTAACACAACGTACATCTTAGACCTCAATGTTACATCTCTGCTCTTTAACACTTTAAAGAGGTCTTGGACAGCAGATCTTCCCAATGAAACATGTTATTCGATTTCTTGATGGCCACTTCCAAAACCATTGATTATGGATTCAAATAAAATTAAATCCTTATCAATGCCAATGTTTTCTCTATCATGATATTCTGTATTTGTTTTGTTGTGAGGATTTCGGTTTTCTTTGCATCAGGTTGCAATCCATACTGAAGACTAATCTTTTCTCGTCTTCATTAAGTGCTTTGAGTTCTCATGGCTTTCATCAAGCTAGGTTGTGCTTTCTGCAGAATTCAGGTTGTTAATGAGGCTTCCTCCAATCCTAGTACCTGTTCTTCCCCATATAGTTCAGCATTGCCAATTATTTCCTTTGCATACAGATGGAATAAGTGTGGTGAAAGATACAACCCTGATGCACATCTTCCCTGATTTTAAACCATGCAGTATTCTCTTGTTTGGTTCAAATGACTGCTTCTTGGTCTTTGTGCAGGCTCTCCAGGAGCACTAAAGTGTTCTGGAGTTCCCATTTTTCTCCATATTATCCATAGTTTCTTAGGATCCACATATTCAAATGCCTTTGCGTAGTCAGTGAAACATAAGTAAACAGCTTTCTGGTATCCTTTGCTTTCAGCCAAGATCCATCTGATATTGGCAATGCTATCCCTCATCCTGGGTCCTCTGCTGAATTCGGGTTGAATTGCTGGGATCTTCCTGTGGGTGTCCTGCTTCAACTGCTTTGGCATTCATGATATTGTCCTGTCATTCCCACCTTCTTCTGAGTCAGCTTTCTTTGGAATAGTCACAATTATGGATCTCTGACTGTCAATGAGCCAACTAGATAATTCTTCTACTTTTTTTGGCATTGACTAGGGAGTAATTCATCAGCTCGTTTTAACGTTTTAGTGGGTATTCCTTCAATTCCTGCAGCTATTTGTTGCCAGTGCTTTCAGATCAGCCTGGACTTCTGCTCTCAATATCGTCAGTTCTTGATCAACATCAGCCTCGTGAAATGGTGAATGTCGAACAATTTCTTTCTAGCACATGATTCTGTGTATTTCTTCCATCTTCCTTACATATGTACTTATCCTTTAAAAATATGTAGTTTTTTGAGTGTATATATTTTTAATGATAAAAATGGTTTGTGATTAAAAAACCTGTTTGCTTCCTCATTCATCTTACTTTACTTTTTTTGTTATCAACACACATTGCTGTATATATAAAAAGTTAATTTCTTCTACAGTCAGCACAGAATTCCAGATTATGTATCCACATTTGATTTATACAGTCTCCTGAGTGAGCCGAGTGAGAAACTCACCCCCAGCATCTCAGCAGAGCAAATGATACAAGTTTTAGGTTAAAGATGCAGAAATGGAAGTGCTAGATTGTGGGATTTACATGTATTTTGTTTCACCAGATAACCCTAGGTTGCTTTCCAGAGTGACTGTGCTAGTTTATTGTCCTGTAAATAATACACCCTCTCCCCACACCTTCACCAGTATTTGTTATTATTCATATTTTTAATTTTTGCCATTCTAGTTCATGTGAAATGGTGTTTGTTTGTTATTTTTAATTCTTTGATTATGTATTACAGTGATTTAAGCATTTAATCATATATAAATTATTCCTTGTGGACCTCTACTTCTATGAATTGCCTGTTAATTTTATCCTTTGTCTATTTTCCCATTTTTTAAAACTTTTTCTCCCTCCCTTTTTACCTCATTTTACTTCTTGTTTTCCTTTTTTCTTTACTTGCTTTATAAGACTTAGTTGTAAACTCTAGATATTTATCCCTTGTTGGCTGAGGTTGCAAATAACTTCTCTCTGGTCATTATTCCATTAGCTATCTGCTCACTTTTAAAATGGTACCTTTCTTTGAAACAAATAATCTATTCAATGCAGTCAAACTCATCAGTAGTTTACTTTATAGCTTGTACCTTTGTAGTCCGGTTTAAGAAAAGCTTCTCTACTAGAGATCATGAAGATGCTGGCTTATATTTTAGCATTAGTTTATTATTATTGTTTAACATTTATGTTTTTAATCCATCTAAATTTTTATTTTTTATTTGGCATAATCCAACCTTTCATTTCTGGCAAAAATCTTTAGATTTGACATAAGTCTAAACTTATTTTTCTGTTTATTTTGTCAAGAGTAGACACACATATGTGAATACACACTATTTAAAAAAAAACATTAAGTTTCAATCCATACTAAAAACTGTAATCTTTTCTTTTCATCAATAAGTGTTTTGAGTCCTCTTGGCTTTCACCAAGGTACATTGTGTCGTCTGCATATTGCAGGTTCTACAGGGCAGAACTGCCCCGGTGGCTTTCTGAGCTTATAATAGAAGTAGAAAGCCTCATCTTTCTCTTGTGGAGTGGCTGGCTGTTTCAAACTGTTGACCTTGCAGATGACAGCCCAACATGTACCCCACACACCACCAGGGCTCCCACACACTCCCTAGGTATAGGTATACTTGTATCTGAGATTTATAGTAAACCCTTGATCTCTTTGTTCATGCACTCATTGCATATCATTTTTGTACTATCGTTTTTTGATTTTTTTTAAATATCTGGTAGTTTAAGTATTCCCTCTTTTTTTTGCACTTTAAGATTTATGGATATGTATTCCTTTATTGTAAATTTAAGTGTGAGCTTGTCAAGTTTCTCAAAATCCAGACAGAAATTTCATTAGAATGGTATTGAATTTATTGATCAATTGAGGGAGAACTGAAATCTTACGTATGCTAAATCATCCCATTCTGAAGATGATACTCTGTTTTAGTCTCATGAATTTTTAAACGGAAGGTAACATACTTTTTCATAAGACTTGAAGTTGAGTACTAGATCACCAGCATGGTCAAATGTCTTCTGTTAAGGGCCAGGAAGTAACTGTTTTAGGTCTCTGTGGCATCTGCTCGGCTATGCTGTTGAAACACAAAACCCGCCGGCGTTCCGCAAGAAAGCCAGGGTTTGCGTATTTTAAGAACAGGGCAAACCTGGCTTTTACAAACTTTCCATGAGTCTGAAACCCATTTACCTCCAACTCATAGCACTAGACTAATTTCTACTTCCTCATGATCCTATTTTCAGATTTATTCTATCCTATTCTAATAACTAGATGGAAGCAGATTGTAAGTGGATACTATTTTCCACATACTTCTCTTTTCAATCTAATGTTAAGATTTCTGTTATCATTTTGGACTTCTCAAAAATGTCCCAGTCCAAATCCCACTGGTTTACAAGGAACAATTTGACCATCTGCTTTGCATTTTTAAACTATGACTATTATCTGTAAGCACAGTTCACCCGCCAAATAGTTAGCATGGCCACTTTCTTAAGGGCATACATTAGTGTCTGAACCTTTCTTTCTGTAATCTATTTCCTATATTTCCAGGGTTTTCAAACTCCAAGGGGCCAGTTAAGATTTATTTTGCATATATTTCTTCATCAGAGAACAATGGTTTCTTGATCCGAGGAAGGAGTTTACGTTAACATTTCTAGGCCTCCCTTCTCGGTAACCATCCAACTAGAATGACCCAATGTGAGAACTGGAGGAGAGTTTTGAGATAATATAGTTGCTTTATAGCTACTTAAAAAAAATCCTGTGTAGTTACCTTCTCTATCACTAATTTGGCAGTTCTGAGCTCCATGTAGAAGACTATCCAAAGCAAGCTACATTTATTAACGTTTGTTACAAGCTCGATTTGATTTGTCCTTTATATCAGATAAAAGAAGGTTAAAAAACAAATCCAAAGTGTTACTATCAATTACATTCAAGGAACCCGGACACTGGTGAGGGCAGGAGAGAGTAGAGAAACAGCTCCCAAGTGCAGTTTAAATTTCTCGATCCTATACTTGCAGACCAAACAGAATGAAAGAGACATCGCTGTAATTCCTCTGAAACCTTGCAAACCTCCGAATAGGCTGATTTACATTGTGCAAATTAGACCCTAAAGGGCCGCCAAGTATGCCATTTTATGAAGATTATCTAAGGGTAAGTCACAAGACATGGCAAACATGTCATTATTCTGGACAGAAGATTTGAATAGACATATCTCCAAAGATGATATACAAATGACCGACAAGCACGTGACAAGAGGCTCAACCTTAGTAGTCATTAAAAGAACCCCACACCAAACCCACTGCCAGCACATACATTCTGACTCATCGCGACCCTTTGTAGGATTTCTGAAGACGACAAAGCTTTACGGGAGCAGACAGCATCCCTCATCTTCCCCCCAGGGAACCACTGGGGGGTTTGAACTGCCAGTTGGCAGTCCAACGCTTATCCCACCAGGCCACCAGGGCTCCTTTCCTTAGACATTAGGGAAAGGCAAATCAAAGTCACAATGAAATACCACTTCACCCTGGCTGATATGGTTATAAAAGTAATAACAAGCTAACAGAAAGTAGCAAGTGTCAGTGGTAATATGGACCAATTAGAATGGCACAGCCACTGTGGGAAACTGCCAGGCAGTCCCTTAAGCCCCTTAACAAGTTAAGCTTAGTGCTACCATTTGACCCATCAATTTCACTCCTAGGTACATGTCTAACATAATTGAAGATGGATTTTTTTAAATGCACACACTGATGTTTATAGCAGCATTACTCATGAAAGCCCAAAAGCAATGAGATGATAAGCAATATGTGATATTTTCATATAATGAAAGCTTATTCACCAAGAAAAAGGAATCAAGTACTGATACATGCTATCACATGGGAACTACAATAGAAAGTACACTAGTGGTTGCCGAGCACTGGATTGAAAAAGGAAAAAGAAGTGGTGGCTCATGGGTAGAAGTTTTCTCTATGGACTTATGAAAATATTCTAGAATTAAATAGTATTGACAGTGTGGTAGTGACCTAATCTGGTGTCAATTTAAGGATGAAGAGTGTAGGGTGGAGCCTAGGTTGTCAATCTGGAGATAGCCAATGAGACCTCTGTGGGCATGTCTTTCTCCTGAGAATTCTGGGAAATCTGGTACTTCCTCCTTGGAGGCGGAAGACACCTCTCTCTCTCTCTACTACTCCCTGGGAGACATTGCAGAAGACAAGACACATGGACGCAACCAGACCTCGGAAGCCGGAGAAGCCACAGAAAGACCCCTGCCAGTGCTGAGACGTTTCCAATGACACTGGATCCAAAGACTTTCTGTAATCTCACTGACCTGTGATCTTCTGCATTTGGCATCATTGCATGTGTTTCGTGAGTTGAAGAGGACTTATAGATTGATTTCAGAAATATGGGCTAGTATCAGACTTATGGACTTGATCTGGACTGGACTGGGATGTTTTCTCAATGTTCAAATGCTCTTGTATGTAAATCTCTTTCTTATACACATATGTGTGTCCATGGATTTCTTTCCCAAGTCTACCCAGACTAACACAGACAGCTACACAATCTAGTGAATATACTAAAAACCATTGGGTCATAAACTTTGATATGGTGACAACTGTGGTGTGTGAATTATATCTCAACTTTAAAAAGTTAAATTATATTTTGATTTGTAAAATCTAGCTGTCAGTCTCCAACAGACAAGTAAACCTAGTCTCTTTCACACTTTTGAGTTCAGTGCTATATCTTTCTCTCACTCTATTCAGGACCTTTCAATGAGACCCTTTTCAGAGCAGCTGGTAGTGGTGGCTGGGCACAATCTAGTTCATCTGGTCTCAGGAATGTGGAGCCTGATGTCTGTGTGGTCCATTAATCCATTGAACGAATTGCTTCCATTTATCTTTCCATTTTCATCATTCTTTCCTCTGATGGAGAGAGCCCAATAGTTGCACTTTAGAAGGCTGCTCATGAGCTTTTAATATCCTAGATCCTAAGGTCCTAAGTCCCATCCAGGCAGCCCTGACCCAGAGTGACCCTATGCATAAGAGTACCAAACACTGCACAATCCTGCACCATCCTCACCACTGTTCCTATACCTCAGACAGTTGATGCAGCCACTGTGTCAATCCATCTCAATGAAGGCTTTCCTCTTTTTCACTGCCCCTCCACTGAACCAAACATGGTGTCCTCCAGGGACTTATCACTCCTGACACTATGTCCTAAGTATGTAAGACAAAGTGTTGCCATCTTTGCCTCTAAAGAGCACTCTGAACTTACTTCTTCCAATACAGCTTGGTTTATCCTTCTAGCCAGGCGTGGTACTTTGAACATTCTTCTCTAGCACCACAATTCAAATGCATCTATTCTTTTAAGGTCTTCCTTATTCAATGTTCAATGTTCACATGCATACGATGCAATGGAAAACGCCATGATTTGGGTCAGGCACAACTTGGTCCTAAAATAAAAACATCCTTGCTCTTTAATATTCTAACAAGGTCTTGTGCATCTGATTTACCTAATGCAATACATCTTTTGATCTCTTGACTGCTGCTTCCATGAGCATTGATTGTAGAGACAAATAAGCCAAAATCCTTGACAACTTCAACTTTTTCTCCATTTTCCCTTATGTTACTTGTTTATTGGTCCAGTTGAGAGGATTTGAGACTTCCTCACATTGAGTTGTAATTCATACTGAAGGCTACAATCTTGGATCTTCATCAGCAAGTGCTTCAATTCCTCTTTACTTTCGTCAAGCAAGGTTGTGTTGTACCACAGGTTGTTAATAAGCCTTCCTCCAATCCTGATGCTGTACTCTTCTTCATATAACCCAGTTTCTCTGATGATTGTCTCATCATATAGCTTGAACAAGTATGGTGAAAGGATACAACACTGACTGTGGTAGTTGCATAATCTGTTGTCAACTTGAGAGGATTAAGAGTGAAGGGGTAGAGTTTAGCCTGTGAATCCGGTCGCAGCTTGATTGCCTCATTTGGAGGTGCTAAGGAGATAAATAGCTCTCTTGAGGCGGGATCCAGGCTCACTCCTTGCAAGACATTTCCATTGACAAGACACATGGTGCTACACTAGAGCTCTAGAGTCAGAGAAGCCACGTGGCGGCCCCTGCCAGCACTGAGATGCTTACACCACCATTGGATCCACAAGACCTTCCACCCACTGGCCTGTGATCTTCCTGCATTTGGCGTTATTGCATGTGTTTCATGAGTCTGAAGAGGACTTTATAGATCTGTATTGGACATATGGGCTAATATCGGACTTACGGACTTGATCTGGACTGGGCTGGGATGTTTGCTCAATATTCTTGTATATAAAGCTCTTTTTTATACACATATGAATGTCTCTGGATTTGTTTCTCTTGTCTGCCCAGACTAACATACTGACCTACACCTTTCCTGATTTTTAAACCATGCAGTATTCCCTCATTCTGTTTGCACAACTGCCTCTTGATCTGTGTACAAATTCTGCATGAGCACAGTGAAGTGTTCCAGAATCCCCATTCTTCTTCAGGTCATCCACAGTGTATTGTGGTCCACCCAGTCGAATACCTTTGCATAGTCAATGAAACACAAGTAAACATCTTTCTGGTATTCTCTGCTTTGAGCCAAGACCCATCTGACATCAGATATCTCACAATGATATCCCTTGTCCCATGCCTTCCTCTGAATCCGGCCTGAAGTTCTGGCAATTCCCTGTCAATGTGATGCTGTAGCCATTGTTGGATCATGTCAAGTAAAATTGTCCTTGTATTATGATATCAATGATATCATTCTATAGTTTGAACATTCTGTTGAGTCACCTTTCTTTGGAAGAGGCACAAATATGGATTTCTTCATCAGATGGCCAGGTTGGTGTCTTCCATATTTCCTGGCATAGATGAGTAAGTGCTTCCAGTGCTTCATCAGCTTTCTGAAACATTTCAATGGGTATTCCATTAATGCCAGGAGCCCTGTTTATGGCTGATGCATTCAGGGCAGCTTGAACTTCCTTCAGCACCACTGATTCTTGCTTATATACTACCTCCTGAAATGGTGGATTGTTGACTAGCTCTTTCTGGGACAATGACTCTGTGTATTCTTTCCATCTTCTCTTGAGGCTTCCTGCGTCATTCGGTATTTTGCCTAGAGATCCCTTCAATATTGAAATTCAAGGCTTGAGTTTTTTCTTGCATTCTTGCACTTTCAGACATGTTGAGTGTGTTCTTTACTTTTGGTTTCCTAACTCTAGTCTGTGCACATTTCCTTATGACCGTTGACTTTGTCTTCTCGAGTTACCCTTTGAAATTTTCAATTCTGTTCTTTGGCTTCATCCTTTCTTCCACTCGGTTGAGCAAAATAGGATGTAGACATTTGTCTTTTTTGACTATGTCCTGTCTATTGACCTTGGTGTCCCCCAAGACTATGGCCCACAGTCACCCTTCGGGTTTCCCTGTCACCACTTCCCACAGCCCCACTCCATATTAGAATAATCAACAATTTAAAATCGAAAAGGGCATCGGTTACCCAAGGGCAGTGTTCAGAGAGATGGTAAATACCGGGGACTGACAGGGAACACACGGAGGAGGCGGGAGAAGCGATGGCACACTGAGGGGAAGGCAATGGATGAGTTGAAACAAAATGTGTGTGAATTGTTGAATGTGAAGTTGATTATCTGCATGTAGACCTTCACTTAATTCATAATTAAAAAGTCTTAGCTATCTAGTCTCCTTAGCTTTAGAAATTTAGTCTCATTCCAAAAGAAATAGTAGCACTACACTCCTCCCTATTCTTACTTCTAAAGAGGCAGTGGGCCCACTGAATTTCTCACGTGGCTTTGCCTCTCTCTATTTCTACAGCCATTACCCCAATCCTGACTTTTCATTTCCTTACATTGGATTACAAGAGCCATAGTGGCCTCACGGGCAAGGTATGAGGTTACTAACTACAAGGAAAGCCGTTCAAAACCACTGTCCTCTTTAGTGGAGAAGGATGAGCTCATCGGTTCCTGTAAAAATCCACAGCTTCAGAATCCTATGCAGGGTCACTGTGAGTCAGAATTGGGTAGATGGCAGTGAATTGGGGGTTACCGGTGCTATGGTTAAGCACTCAGTAGCTAACCAAGAGTAGGACAGTTCAAACCTACCACTGGTTTCCAAGGAGAAATGGTCAGGCGATTTGCTCCTGTGAAGACAGCCTAAGAAACCCTATGGGGCATCCATATTGTGTCCTTTAGGGTTACTGTCATTTGGAATTGACTAGAGGGCATAAAACTACAATAACATACCCAGTAGTTCTGATTTTAGTTGAGTTTCTGTTCTGACAACTCCAATATTCTGTCCTAAGTGTGTTCTGAGAGAGACAAATCCCCTCCCTTTTTTTTTAGTTTTCATTATTATTGCCTTTTATCATCATTATCTCTATAAACCCAATTTTTATTTGTCCTTGGGAGTTAGGAACATCACATATACACTTAGGGATTTATGCCAATACATACATAAACATATAAAAATCATTTACAAAGCCAAACAAACAGATGGTTGTTAAGTGCTGTTCATCGTAACTCAAACACATCGTAAGCTGGAGACTACCTGTACTGGACTGATTGTCATCACTTTATAACGAGGCTTTCTCTTCCTACCATGAAGCCCTCCACATACAATCCCTAAAACATAGTACTTTTCAATGTGTATAACTTATGCTCTACCTGTTGGTACGCTCCACACCTGCAAATCTACAGTCGCACTGTTAGCAAATCGATAAATGTAAATTTAGTCTACTACCCAAAGGCCTCAATTTAGAAGCAGATTCTCTCCTGCTTCCCAGCCTCCTTTTCCTTCTCGTGTAGTCCTACTCCATCTAAAGTAACCCCACAATCCTATTTATACTTCTCTGGCTTTTACACATACCTTTTGTTCTGAAACATCCCTCCAATTTCCCTTCATCAGCACATGGCTCTTGTGCACCTTAAGAATTTATTCAAAAGTATCCTTCCTGCAGGAAGCTTACTTCATTTTCAATTAGGAAGAATGACCAGTAATTAAGGGTCTACTAGATACTAAATGTGGGGCTTAGAAAGTTAAGCATGTTACCAATATTTTTTCCTTGCAAAAATCTCGTGAAGGACCTTTGTTCGTATTTACAGATGAGGAAACAGGAACTTAGAGAAAGTTGTCAGTATTTAAGGTGGGGCTTAATAAGAAAGCGCTTGAGTTGAGATGTGAAGTCTGAACTATTTGACCTTAAACTCTTAGTTCCTGAACTTAGTTCCTTCATTCTCAAATTCCATCATTCCCATGGGAAGAAGTTGTGCCTACTTGCCCCCGTCGCTACTTGGTAGGAAGCAACCAAAGTTACCTCTGACAAGCAAGGAGAAAGTTTACTGCGTCAATTAAGGAATCATCTGGAAAACTCCAGAATGAGAATTAGAAAACTAGAAACAGCGATGGAAGGCAAACCAAGGTGGAACATGGCCCAGGCCCTGCCCCAGGTTAGATCTGATTGCAAAGTTACTGATGACGTGGCTGCCCAATTATTTGATTCCGTCATTTTCGAATGATCTCCCTCAGTGGCCCTGTTTCTGTGACAATAGCTCCTCTCTATTGTCCAGTTGACCAAGCCAGGACAGGACCAAGAAGAGTTATGCCTCTGGAATCTTCGGAAGAGAGAGATGTGGTGGGGAAAGCACCGCGCTCACTCCAGGAGTGTGTGATCATTTGAGTTATCGTTCCACAAATATCCATTTCTCTTCCTTTTGAAAAATGTATGCTTCTCATAGTGTTGGACTTGGCCATGACACGTACTTTGGCCCATAGAGTATTTTTAAAAACCTGCGTGATGGGTCTTGCCTTCTGAGCTCCTGCCTTTGTTATTAGAACCAGGTTTGGGAATCTACTCCCCCTTCATCCTGAGCCTCACAATGAACATCTGTTGAGCAGAGCCAGGCCAGCTGACTCATATCCCACAGTGCAGACAGAGTTGCCCTGCTGAACCCCACAATTCTGAAGGTGATTATAAATAGTTTTATGCTACTGTGTGGTTTGAGATAGTGATCATCCCTCAAGTAAGAACTCTCCAGATCCTACAAAATATCAAATATTCATGGTCTGACATCTCTGACCTTATTGCCTTCCCTGCTTCACAACACCTCGCATAGACCCTTATAAAGCATTGCACACCCAGTATTCACTTCATGTGCTTTTGTTCCTTAGCCAATACAGCGTTTCCAATCGCAATTTATAGAGTAAAATATGCAAAAGAGAAACCCTATTAATTGGTCAGAAGCTTCCTAAATTCATACGTGTGGCCTGAAAAATTATTGTGATGGTTGCTAGGTGCCATCAATTTGATTCTGATTCTCAGCTACCCTGTGTACAACAGAACAAACATTGCCTGGTCCTGCACCATCCTCACAGTTGTGATGTTTGGTCCCATCGCGACAGCCACAGCCTCACTGTATCTTGGCGAAGGTTTCCCTCTATTTCATTGACCCTGCACTTTACAAAGCATGATGCCCTTTTCCGAGGACAGGTCTCTCTTCACAGCCTCTCCAAAGTAGGTGAGACCAAGCCTCGTCATCCTTCCTTCTAAGGAGCATTCTGGATGTACTTCTTCCAAGATAGATGTGTTTGTTCTGGCAGTCCACAATCCTTTCAATGTTCGTGGCTAACCCCGTAATTCAAAGTAATTAGTATTGCTCACATAAGCAATGTACATCTCAGAACAGCAGGCAGAATTCTCTCCGATTGGCAATAAGATCCTAACTAGAGCGGTTTGACATAGAGAATGTATTCACATGTTCTCTTTTATTTTCTCGGGTGTGAATTCAACTTCACATGTGGTTCACAACCAGCCAGATGCTACACCTGCGCATCCTGACCAGAGTTATCCCACCCAAGTGTCTTTAGGCTGGGACAAAAGAAAACAATGTGAAAAATTAAAAACATCTCTTCTTGTCTGTGTTTCAGTTTGAAATCCATCAGTCCACAACTATTCCTTGCTCTTCACTTCAGCACCTAGCACCAGGCCTGCCCCTAACTCTTATAGAGCTTGCATCAATAATAGAAATAGAGGTCCACATGTCTTATGTCTAAATGTTTATAAGTTATAAACCAAGCTAACAATCTCTAAGAACTGAGATGTAGTCAATTAATATAGCCCTCCTAGTTGTAACTTCTTATGTTTTATAATGTGATGTATTATAATGCTGGACTCTGTGACTGTAGCTATGATCCTATCGTGGAGAGTGTTCTGTGTTACAGGATTAAGATGAAAGTCCTGGTGGCATAGTGGTTAGGATTTGGGCTGTTAACCACAAGATCAGCAGTTTGAGACCACCAGCCTCTCTGAGGGAGTAAGACAGGGCTTTCTCCTCCTGTCAAAGGTTACAGTTTTGGAAACCCACCAGGGCCACTTGATCCGTGTCCTACAGAGTCACTATAGACTACGTGGAGTCAGAAATGGCTCCATGACCTTAGTAGGGCTGTGAACCGAGCCTCAGCCCTTGTCTCCTTGAGGGTGTGACTCAAGACACTGTCCTTCGTTTCTCTTGGGGGTATGGTCAGCTAAGAAACAAAAACCTTGTCTCCATCAAAGCCATGCCTCAGCATATCAGAGTCATCTGGGACACACAAAGAGGGTGCCCAGGGCCATTTGAAAAAGCAAGTCCAAGATCACGTTCTGAAATGGTAGAGGCCGCTGAGACCCGATGTACCAGAGACTGTGGCACAGAGGCTCCGAGGGCAGCACTGAGACGAAGAAGGTGTCTTCTCCTCCTCTGGCCCAAGACTATCATCATACCCTGAGTCAGAATGACAGATAGGCTGGCTTCCTGGCTCAACAAGACAACAGCCCAAAGACTGTGTGGCTAAGCGAGTCAGGGCTGGAGAGAAACTTGGCTGCTGGCTAAGGGGAAGCGTCCCCGTGGACCAATGACACTCTCCGTTGCTGGTCCTGACTTGTGGCAACCTATTCCTTAATAGTTCCCCTAATTGTGAGGATTGTCTTCATGTTCTGTTTGGCCATTGTAACAAATTATCAAAGCCTCCATAGAAGTAGAGTGCCGTGGGGGGGAACCGTTGATGTCAGAATAGGTAAAGAAGGCAGGAACATGTCTGAGCCCTGCCCCATTTCAGTGGGGAAGCCAGAGGCAGTCAGGCATGGCCCACATGCCCTTAATTGCAGGGACATTTGGAGGGAGGGGGAGAAATTAAAACATTCAGGGGAAATTCCAATATTTTTTCATTCTATTTTTCTGTGAACTTTTGAAGCTTTCTTGTATGTTCAGTCCATCTCCCATGACAATAGAACAATGACAACAAAATATAAAGTTACATGTAAAGCTGTGTTTTTTGGTGGCTAAATTATAAATGACTAAATTTAAATATTTTGTGCATACCCATGTGTGCTGTGGATGGTCTGAGGATTTTGAATGAGGAATAAAATTCATGTACAATTTAGAAATAATTTTTAATTTATTCCATGGAATTTATTTTTCTTTCCTTCATTTTGTCAAAATTTCTAATTGTGTTGTTATAGGAAAAATGTTCATGTAATTTGTAGGAAGTCTACTTGAGTCATGAGTTAAAGGATTAAAACAGCAGGTTATAGTCAAAATGAAAGCAATTTGCATGTTCAGTTTTATCTTCATATAACTCAAAATAAAAAAATTAAATTGCAATTAGTGTTCATGTTCCAGAAGGCTAATTTCATGATGCTAATGTTCAAATTTAAGGTGTTGGCATTATGAAGCATAAAAGATACATTCAAATTACCATGTTGGAATATCAAAACCTGAAGTCAAAATTATTTTAAAGTGAAATGATTTTATTTTAAATTTAACTAAATCTTACTAGAACTCCACTCCAGCCTATGTACCCAGGAGAAATGAAATCCTGTCCACACAAAAACCTTTACACGGATGTTCTTAGATAGCACTTTCCTTTAAAAAAAAGTGAGAACAACTAAAATATCCATTGATGGATGAAATATGGTATGTCCATACAATGCAATACTATTTGGCAATAAAAAGACCTGAAGTATTGATGTATCCTACAACACAGATACATTTTTAACGCATGCTCAGTGAAAGAAGCCAGTCACAAATGACCACACCAGTGCATGGTCCCATGTAAGTGAAGTGCCCATTTCTGAGAGAGAGAAAGCAGGTCGCTGGTTGCCAAGGCTAAAGGGCCTGGGCGAGACGGGGGAAGGCTAAGGAGAGCAGGGGTTTCCTTAGAGGTAGAGAAACTATTCTGAAACTAACTGTTGCCATGGACGCGCGTCTTTATGAATAGACTAGAAGTAATAAAATTACCCACTTTAATGGGGGAAGTTGTATGGATGTGAATTATATTGCAAAACGTTGTTAAAAGATTATCGTGTATTTTTTACAAAATTAACACTCTCCACAATTCTAGCATCTGATGCCCATCAACTTATCCAGGTTTAAAAACATCAGTATCGGGTTTTATGTGTGCTACTTTTAGACAGACAAATGCAAATCAAAGGGAATACGACTTGTTTAACATTGCAAAAGCTTCCTCAGCCACCATGAGCAGTGGCAAACACATCCCTGATAGAAGGCCAACCCTGAAACCACAAATTGGAGCATGAGAAGAAAGCAGTGCTCCCTTCTACTGAAAAGCATTACTCGGTTATGTAAGCATCTGATGCAATCATGCTACCAGGGGAAAAATCGGCATTTTTTTATGCTTGCATAATTGCCTGTATGGATAAAATTCTCTCCATACTATGAAGTTGGGTTCATCTTTGATGTCTGCCAATTAATCCTCAAATCTTCCTGGTATTTGGATTCCTTTACCTTTTGATTCATGGCCCAGAGCAAGAGATACAGAGTATTTCTCTGGAGCCTAAATAGTGTTCTTCACTAGAACAGATGTTTAGAATTACAGATCAGAATGGGCCAGAACTGAACACTGGATCCTGAGTGACAGAGAGGCCCAGGTGTTCTTTATTAGGTTTATTTGGGTAGGATTGTCTTCCCAAGATCTTTTCCTGGAATTTCCATGAGAAGATTCTCCATAAAAATACATTTTGCAGCCAATATAGATTAAAACAACCAACAATTTTTGTAGACCTTGTGAATTCAAAGCTGAAATGAATGAAGGACCAAGAGGTCTGTGGAAGACCCAATGCCAAGTACCTTGGCTTGGAAGAAGTACCCTGGCTGCATCTCACTTCTTTGGGCTTTTTTGTGACTCTTCCTATGTGTTCCATTTCCTACAAAGACCTGATCAGGCAAAGATTTTAATGTAGATAGGCACCAAAGCTGTTTCCTTATCTCACTGAATCCAGAGTTAGATTTTTTTTATCTCAGCCACCTTTGCAATTAGAGGTCTCATATGGCTAAGTCCAAACCAGGGGAAGTAAAGGAAAGTGATATATGCATTAATTTCTTGCCTGACCCTTAAAACCACTCACATTAGCCTCTGAATTTTGTATCCTGGTCTCATCTAGCAACCAGAATCAGAGAAAGAAATGGAAGACTCCGTGTCCCTAAAAGCTGATGGAACCTCACTGAGGAAGTAGCCTGGGTCCCTGAACGACAACGTAGAAGAGAGCCTCTGGACTACAATACACGCAAAAACGACACTTACATTGTAAGCAACCCAAGGGTGTTTGTTACAGTGCCTAGCATTACTTGTGTGGTTGAGAAATTGCCAAAATTATTAGATAGTAAATCAAAGGTTTTGTGCAAAATAGGCTTCCCTCTCCTTGATTTATAGTACTTGGGGCACTTTGCTACTACAGTGCCCAAACCATTCTTAATCTATCAAAGATTGTTTTTGCTAAGAGTTAAGTGGGTGGAGGATACTACTAATAGGGATAGTCGAAGTTCTCAGACCTACCTCAGTCTTCTTCTTATGAAGAGCTTTTCATCTTATCTTTGGTCTGACCTTGTCTGTCAGCTGATGAAAATCCTAAAATAAAGAGCCACAAGAAAAGTGAGAATTAGAAGAGAAACTATGATAAAGATACCTGGCTTTGGATCAACTAGGAGTTGATGGAACTTGGGAAACTCAAGATGCTGCTGCTGAGACCAATGGATCTGTTATGCACTTGAAATCTTGCTATCTCCAAGACCAAAGATGGTCAGTCCCAAGCTAGGAGTGGGTCACGTTCAAGGTGAGCCTTTAGCAGTATTCCTGTCAGGGAATGAACCTGTCACAGAGAGCGGTACATATAGGGCAGCAGGACTATTTTTCCACAGAGAGGATAGAGCAGTAATCAGTTCATCAAAATAGTTGCTCCAGGAGGGAGAAGTGAACTGCAGTGACTAACCAAAGTTAATGAAAGGGTAGGCAGATGTTGGACTCTTGGCTTTTCAAAAGACTCTGGGGATATCTATATCTATAACTATATATTTTTAATATTAGTTACAGTAAAAAATATTTTGGAAAACATTATTAGACCAACAGTTTGCTGATATAGCCAAACATCTCTGGGGTATGATTGAGCTGAAAAGCCTTTGTTATACAGTTTGGACCAGCTCAAATCATCGGTGTGACTTTTAAGGGTAGAGGTAAGATCCAGAAAACCAATCAGTTGTAATTGTTACCAACCCAGGCCTCACATGACATGATTTAAGAAACAGAGATTGGATTAAAGCTTTACTTTTGTTGCCCAAACAAGGAGCAAGCCAGGACTTGAGTCGCCAAGACAAGCCTCCCCACAAAGGGGATTTTCAGTTTTATATGTGTACACCAGGCAGTAAATTGACGGGATTAGAAGTATGTAATAGATTTCGTAGGAATATGCATTGAAGTGGGGTTGTTGGCCAGGAAATGGCTCGTTGGACTACGCACACTTCTAAATCTTTCCCAGGTTGGTCTTTGAAGTCTTTCCAGTGACCTTTCATACCTTGGCAAGGTGTTTTTATTCTGAGGTCAACTGTAGATTGCAATTGTCCTTTCTGTACGTGTTCGGTCAGCCAGATGTGGCTATAACCAATTCTTTCTTGAGGTGGTGGGACATTTTCCTGGGAGAGAAGGGCTCAAAACAAACAGGTTATGGGGACGTTAATTACAGAATATATAATGAGGTATGTGTTTCATCATCCTGTGACAAAATCTCTCGTACTCTAAGGGAAGGTTCATTGGGCAGGCTGTAGAATTTACATTGTTATATATACATGGCTAAACGGATTGTGTGTGGTCTCATTTGAAGTCGATTCCAATTCCTGGGAACCCCATGAATTTCAGATAGAACTGCTCTCCGTAAGGCAGATTTTAGAGAAGTACAGCATGAGCCTATTTACTTTGGAGCCTCTAGGTGAATTTGACACACCAACCTTCCAGCTACCAGAAGTGGACTCTATAGTTAGATGCTCTTAAGTTGGTTCTAACTCATAGTGATTCTGTGTCCCATAGAGGAAAACTGCCGCCTGCACCATCCTCACAAACCACTGCTTTGTTTGAGCCTATTGAGGTGTCTACTCATCTGTGTCTATCCATCTCATTGAGGGGCATCCTCTTTTTCAATGACCCCCTACTTTACGAAGCATGATGTCCTTCTCCAGGGTCTGGTCAATTGGTAAGCAGGCCAAAGTACATGAGGCAAAGTATCACCGTCCTCTCTTCTATGGTTCATTCTGACTACTTCTTCCAAGATAGATTTGTTTGTGCTCTTGGCAATCCAGAGTACATTCAATATTTTCACCAACATCATAATTCAAAGGCATCCATTTTCTTCAGTCATTCTTATTCATTGTCTAGCTTTCCCTTGCATATGAGGTGATTGAAAAGATACCATGGACTGCTTAGATAAGATAAAAAAGAATAAGTTTGGAAATATCCCTGTACTGTAAAGTTTCTAAGCTCTGAAACTCTTGTGTTGAAGTAGCACTGTCCAATAGAAATTCAGTGTGAGCCACCTGATTCGCGTCAAAGCTTCTAGCAGTCACATTAAACGAACTATAAAGAAATGTATAATGCTATAAAAGTATATTTTATTTAATGCACGATAGCCAAACTATTTTAATTTCAACATGTAATTAATATTAAAAATGATAATGACATATTTTACATTGTTTTAATATACATTATCTTTATATATATATATATATACACTATTTTTATTGCCATATCTTACACATTCCCATATACCCATTCACATACAATTCTGTTGTTCAATCCCATCACGTGGGGTTATACAGTCATCAATACCCTCAGCTTCTGTATGGACTATCTTTGAAGTCTGGAAAATAGATTTGCCTACGTATGAGGTACATTTTTAGTGCTTACTAGGCACATGTGGCTACTGACCTCCTTCTAAGTCAGGGCAGGGCTGGAGAGTGTCCCTCGCACTGCTGAGAGGGAGTGTGAACTGGACTTTGAGCTAACAAATGACAGGCCTCCTTGCAGGCAGCCTGCCGCCAAGGGTAGCTCTTGAACTACCTGCATCCGAATCGCTTGGGGAACTGGTTACAGACGCAGGTTCCTGGGACTATACCTTCAAAGGTTCTGATTTGGAATCTTAAGGTAGCCACGGAGGAGGCGAGGAGATGACACTTCTAGTTGTCAGTCCTGCTGATCCCAAAGCACAGAGATGTGTGAGAAGCACTGCCTTACAGCGGGGGGAGAGGTGTTTTTGCTGTTTCGTTTTGCGTAGGGTCTGGGTTGCCTGGATCGCGTTGTCAGTTCAGAGTAAGCAGGGACGGGGGGTGGGGGGGGGGGGGGGGTGGGGGGGGGGGGTGAATGTTGGTGGGGCCGCTATCAGCCCGTCCGTCCGTCGTTCTCACACTATTGGGCTCCACCTGTGCCAGGCGAAGAAACGAAGCACAGCACCGGGCCTTCTTGGCATCATTTCTCTACCTGAAATGCCACTCGGGTCGTTGGGGTGGGACACTGAACCCTCCTGACACCGAAGTGGAGCGTCTTCCCCTCGATTCATCGCTGTGATTTCTCAGCTCCCAAGCCGGACCATGGTTTCGGTTGGACGGAACACGGTCAGGGGTGCGTTTGAGTCACTGCTGAAACTAGATCCCTAAGTGCATTTCTCCACCCGGATGTGCAGGGAGGTGAGGTCCTGGAGGAGATGGTGCGTGCCACTAAGTGTTGACGTTTGCCCCAAAGTCCCCTCTCATCTGTGCCAGTGATTTAAGATGGAATCTCCAAACCTCTGAGACGAGACGGGAGACGGGAGGATTCCCATGGCGCCTTTCTCCTGTGGCTCTCAGAACCTTCACCGTTAAAACCATTAACAGGGTATCTTAAGGAACTTTTTTAAGTGACTGACGTACTCCCAATTCCCCATGGAGACGTGGCAGGTCGTTCTAAACATTGGACACGAGGAGGCAAGCAAAAGAAGCCCCCAGCCCTGGTTGAGGGTGCAAAGAGGACCCAGGCAGTGTGGATGTTCCCAGGGGTGGCAGGCTGGGCAAGCGGTGGGGGGCAGCCTGGAATGTTGGCCCGCTCCCTTCTACTTCCCTCCTCTTTTTCCTCCTCCAATTGCTTTTGCTACTCCTACTTCCTGTTATTATGCCGCTTCCTGTCAGTTTCCTCCTGGCTCCCCACCCCTGCCCCAGTAAGGTCACATGAATTCAAAGCTTCCAAAAGACAATTCAATGATGCTAATTACATGTCTTGAAAATGAAGCCAGTCTGCAGGTGGTCCCCGCTAACAACGATCACTATGACTATTATTATTGTTATTGTTATATTATCACTTGGTATGGAGCCTTGGGCTTTCCAGGGCGCTGAGTTATTTTTTTTGTTGCCAGGCTTGCTTTGTTGCCAGGCTTGCTTTGTGTGCCCTCATTTGCTTTTCTATAAGGCATTCTTCTGATTCCTTTATGCAACCTTTTTTCCCCCCTCTTTATCCGGAGTTAAATGTAGCAAGAAGGAATTCTTAGTTATATTAAGAAGTATGCTAAAAAAAGAAAATGTTGCTTTCTATACAAGCCACACTGAATGGCAGAAATATTAAGGAAAGGCACAGCGTATTAATAGTGTTCACACAAATATTGAAGGTCTGTTAGGTGCCCCCACTCCTCTGGGCTCTGCAGACACACCGGTGAACAGGTCAGAAGGTCTGCATCCTTGCAGTGAGAAAGGGAGAGGGGGGAGGCAATAAACAAATGACCAGCCATACCTCATATGTCACAGTGACGGATGCAGTGGGAAAAGAAAGCAGGGATAAGGAGGGCCATGGTGGGGGGCTGCGATTTTAATGAAGGTAGTTAGAAAGATTTAAGAAAGTGACCTTTGAGCAAGGACCCCCAAGAGACCAAGACATACAGACTACCTGGAATACTCTCTGCACAGGTGAGGGGAGCAGCTCTAATCGCTGTGAGATAGAGCTGTGTCTGATGGGTTTTCCAGGACTTTATCCATTTTAGTTCATGGAGGTACATAGAAGACATCAGGGGGGAGCACTGGGAAGGAAGGGGTTTGTGTGTAGCAACACTCAGAGAATGTTACAGATTTTAATGTGTTCCCCCAAAGGGTACATTCAGGTGCCCCCCCTCCCCTTGGAATCAACTAAAATGCAACTCACAAGAGCAAACTCATTTGCCTGAGAACGTGAAGTTGCTTGAATGTTAACAGTTAACATTGGGGTCATTTGGAGGAAGAGTGGGCCCTAGTCCAGTAAGTATGGAGTCCTCGTAAAAAGAAGAGTGACAAAGAGACAGAAGAAAGATGGCCTGGGGAGGATGGAGTGTTGCCGCGGCATGAAAGTTAAAGATTACTTGGGATTATCAGAAGTGGGAGTGAGAAGGAGGGATCTTCCATAAAGCATACTAAGGAAGTGTGGCTCTGCCCACAGCTTGACTTGGACCTCTAGCCTCCAGAACTGTGAAACCATACACTTCCATGATTTCGGAATACACTGCAACACATCTGTCAGTTGGTTGAACTGTAGTGGCTGGCATGTTGTGATGTGGGAAGCTATGCCATGGGTATTTTAAATGCCAGCGGAGTTACTCAAGGTGGGTATGTTTCCATGGAGCTGGGGATCTGCTCCTGGGCGGGAGTCAGGCGATGGATGGCCAGTGAAAACCTTATAGCTAGCAGTGGACCATGGTTTGATTGTCACATAGAGTGCCAGAAAAGCAGCAGGAAGTAGGAAGTGCCTCTGGGAGGAGGGCACTTAAAACATGACTGGGAAAGCGCGGTCTCCTCAAAGTAGAGCAGACCTTAGTTTTAGGACCTTTGTTTGCTGGTCATAAAAGAAAGAAAAGAAAAAAAAAAAACAGCTGCAAACATCTACTAATAATCAGAATGTAATTTAGTATGAAAATAGGAATGTTGAAATTAGCAAAGATGAAAAGAATTGCGTGAAGATGAATATCCTATGTAAGCTGAAATGGGCTGGTGTTGGCCATTATGAATCGGACCGTCATATGATGAACTATGCCGTGAATGACAAATTGAAGAGGCAAGATGCCCCATTCATCTTCCAAAAGACCGTTTCCGTACCATCCCTGAAACACAGTACTGCAGGTGATCGGGTAAAATCCATGTCTTTACCAGGAAAACCAGTTTATATAACTATTATTCTAATGTATGCATCAACCACTATTGCCAAAGATGAAGAAATGGAAGATTATTTTTACCAACTTCTGTAGTTCAAAACTGATCAAACGTGAAATCAAGATGCATTGATAATTACTGATGATTGGAATGTGCAGGTTGAAAACAGAGAAGGATCAATAGTTGGAAAATATTGCCTCAATAATAGAAATCTCATAGTATAATTGTGCAAAACCCATGACTTCTTCATCACAAATACCTTTATTCAACAGCATGAATAGCAGTGTATACGTGGACCTCACCAGATAGAATACTTAGGAATCACATCAAAGACATCATTAGGAAAATATGGAGGAGACGTTCAGGCAGACTGTGGAACGTACCATCAGTGGCTCATATGCAGTTAAAGTTCAAGCAGAAGATAAATGTCCAAAGAGCACTCCCCTCTACCGTTAGACTTAGTCTCGAGATGCTCAGCTTCCCCCCTCCAGGGCTCTGTCTTAGCTCTGGCTCATGGTGCTGCTGCTGCTGCTACTACTGTTGCTGCTGCTGCCATTCTACTCAGATGTCACAACTCCATCTCCTGAATTGAGGAGATTCGCCTGCAGCTTTCTCGAGGTCCACACGGGGCGCTCCACTCCTGATGCCGCTTTCTTGATGATACTGATATTGCCCTACCTGTTTCTGAAATAACTCATTTTACACCAAATAGAATGACAAAGTTGACCAATCTCCACATTAAAGTTCCAAGTTTTTACAACCAATATTAACCCTATTAAGAAGCACTCACAACTAAATCATAAAATCCTATCGGCATCTCCTCTCACCCAGACTCATGAGGGAAAAATTAAATATAGTCAGTCTGCATCATCCCACGTTTGTTTGGTGGGAGTTACAAAGACTGTGGCTGGACGAGCTACTGCCGCACCGGCAGCTGGCCTACCAGCTGAAGAGATCCACGTCTATGCCCATTCCAAAGAAAGGTGATCAAGTAGAATGTAGATACCATCCAACACTATCATTATATTACATACCAGTTCAATATTGCTAGAGACCATTCCAAACAGTTCCAACAGTAGGCTGATGGGAAATTGCTAGGGGCTCACGTTGAGTTCAGGGAGAGGACACGGAATGGGAGAAAGCACTGCTGGCGTCAGATGAATCGTGGCTCAAAGCGGAGGACGCCAGTAATAGGTTCTTGTGTGTTTTATTGGTGACGCAAAGGCATTCTGTTGTCTGACTCATAACAAACTGTCGGTCACATTGAGAAGAATGAGATGCCAGCACATTTACGGTGCTCGTGCAGAACCTGTACGCAGACCGGGAGGCAGCGGTTTAAGATCAGGAGAGGCGTGTCCTAGAGCTGTGTCCTTTCGTCATTGTGTTAGTCTGGGTACTTTAGAGAAACAAATCCACAGAAACTCATGTATAAGAGAGAGTTTTATATAAAGGGTAAGTGCACATCAAGAAAATATCCCAACCCAGTGCTGCCCAAGCCCACAAGTCCAACAGTAACCCATATGTCAGACACCTATCCACAAAGTCCTCCTCCATCTCATAAAGCACACACTATGATGCTGACTGCAGGAGGAAAGCCAAATCAGTGAACATATAAGCATCTCAGCGCTGGCAGGGGTCTCCACACGGCTGCTCCAGCTCCCAGGGCTGCATCGGGGTAGGTCCATGCGGCTTCTCCTTGGGGATGTCTTACAGGAAGTGAGCCTTGCCAGCTGAAGCAGGGAACTGGGTAAGGCAGCTGCACCCTGGTCCGACCATCAGAAAGCAAGGGACCCAAGAACCCGAAAGGCAAGGCTCACCAACTATATCAGTCATATTACTCAATCTGTTTGCTGAGCAAATAATCCAAGAAACTGAAAAATATGTAGAACATAGCATAATGATTGGAGGGAGGCTCGTCCACAACCTTTGATATACAGTGGACACAATCTTGGTTTTGGAAAGCAAAAAGTTTCTGAAGCAGTTACTGATGAAGATCGAAGCATTCGGCTTTCAGTGCAGATTACACCTCAACATAAAGAAAACAAAAATCCTCACAATGAGTCCACTAAGCAATATCATGATAAGCAGAGAAAAGGTTTAAGTTGTCAAGAATTTCCGATAGAAGTGGTAGTCAGAAAGCAAAGGACATCTCTGCATGGGGCAGATCTGCTGCCAAGACCTATGTAAAGTGTGAAAGAGCAAGGATGTCACTTCATGGACTAAGGTGGACCTGATCCAAGTCATGGATCAATGGCTTTATATGCATTTGAAAGATGGACATGACTAAAGAGACCAAAGATAAACTATACTTGGATTATGATAGATTGTGAAGTAATCAACCATAAGTAAAATGAAATTTTTACTGCTCAATTTGTAAATGAACTCTAATAACACTTGTTAGGAGTGCCAGTTAGATTGATTACGTCTTACTAGATCGCTGACAAATTAGCAACACTTTCCCAAATCTAAGCTTCGAGAGAGGGGAAGAGGAGGGGAGAAAACTAACATTTGTTTAGCGCGTACTCTGAACCATGTGTTTTAAAGGTTACTACAAGGCCCCCGAGCTCAGCAGCTTGTGAACACCAATCAGATCCTATTAACCTGAGTGCACCTCGCTCTTGGTGCCTTGCCCCCCTCCGCTTGTGCAGGATTCACAACTCATTTCCAAGGTCCCTTCTTCCCTGAGGCACTGGGGACCCCAGGAGGTGTCCCTAGTCCTGCCACAGATCTCTCTCCTGCTTCCAGCTGCTAATTGCAGGCTGCACTCCCATCTGGCCACTGCAGTCCCCTGCCCTTACCCTCTGTCATGGCGGTTATCAGTGTCCACTGCTGCTTCTGGAGGCCAGCAGAATGGACGGTGGCTGAAGTTCATCACTCTCTCTCCTCAGGAGTCCTCACGGTCTGCACTCTGCCTGGCTGGAAGAAGCAGCACAACACTTGTCTCTGTGTTATTGTGACTGCAGGGTTCACAGCAGGCTGGCAGGAGCCAGGCCCACCTTCCACCTACATCCTTTCCTTCTGACCACACCCAAAACTAAACTGCCATCCAGGAAATCCCCACACATAACCACCGCAGACAGAGTTTCTGAGGGTTTGTAAATATTTAAGGGCGCAAACAGCCTCATCTTTCTCCCAGGGAGAGCCCTAGACTTTAGGAGAATCTGGACTGATTGGATCAGACTGGTTTTAATATCCACAGTGTTGGTCTTCTTAAAAATCCACAGACCCCTCTGGCCCTCTCTGTCCATTACAGTTCCTTACTTTCACCCTAACCCCCTTAAAACAAATGGTTTCTCAGAAGCTCTCACATAGATAGCCCCCACCCCGCCCCCTCGGTTTTCTATTAGCCTACCGTCCATCCTGATCATTTCTTTTCCCCAGATGATTTCCCCCACCACATAATAACACCTCTACTATGGGACATGCCTTACAATCAATTAAATGCAGAATTTAATTCGCAGAGTTATTATTATTGGTGGTGGTGGTGGTATCATATCGCCAGAGCCATCTCAGATATGGGAAACAGGTTGTGCTGCGGTGGGCAGGTAAGACCAAGGGGAAGGGGAAGTATGCTGTCTGTTATTTGTCCACGCCGGTCCTGCTACATCTTAGCACCAGCTTTTTCCTGGATCCTCCCTGTTCGGCCTTATTTGATAGATTCTTTACGACTACAAGTACTAATATCCCCGTTCTAGGGGAGCCTGGGTGACCCAAACAGCTAAGCACTCAATGACTATCCCAAAAGGTGGGGTTTCGAATGCATCCAGAGGTCACCCCACAGATGGACTTGTAGATCTGCTTCTGAAAGCAGATCTTGAAAGAGCCCGAGAGCCCCTGGAGCAATTCTGCTCTGCCCACATGGGGGTGCCAGAGTCAGAATCAACCCCATGGTGACCAATCACCACAGCATCCGCATTCTGCACGTGAGACACAGAGCCGGACAAAACCAGTCAGAAGCCCGCACGGCCACAGAACAGGGGGAAAGCAGACCTAAGAGTGGAGTCTACCGGATGTCTGCCCTCACTTTCCCTGCTCCCCCACCCGGAGCTTTTCACTAGAAAATGGAACAAAGAGCCAGCGACTCCCGAGAACTCATTTCAGAGTAGGGCAGAGAACTGGGACCAACCCGGTCTTTCGAATTCTCCAGGAACTTTGGCATTAGCCAGCTCCTGGGTCACTTTCAGATTCAAAATCCCCACATGTATAAGCTGTTTCCCTTTTTTGTGTTGTTAGTCCCAAAGGTGTTGAAATTCTGAGTTCTTGAAACCACCTTTTAGAAACCAGAACGCTTCCTTATCGTTTCCATATGTTTGACTAATGTGGCCTCAGGGGCTAGGAATCCACATTCCGCTGTCCCCAGTTCCCGTTTCCTGAAGCTCAAAGCCAACCAGAGAGGACACAACATCTTCGTTTGTAGTTTCTAGGGGGCCTTTGGAGATCACCCCTTCACGCGCTGTATTGGGTGGCCTTATCTTGCTAACTTGCTCGGGTGGTCCAAAGCCAAGCTGACTTTCTGCACGCCGTTTTAGGACTCACGCGTGCATTCCCATCAGCAGATGGAAGGAATTCCTTGGTGCTCTGTGGGAACGTCTGTTGTCCTTTTATATCCGTCCTCTTCATTTACAGATCACTAGTCCCACCCAGAGTGGACATAGGACAAGGGGCTTCACAA
>NW_022103899.1:30008212-30009368 GCF_000313985.2 Echinops telfairi | reverse complement strand
AGCACAGCACCACAGACTCACAAACTGGCTGACTGGACACTGTGCCGTCTCCATGCTGTGTTGCAGACAGGTACGACCACTGTGACTCATAGGGTTTTCATTGGCCGGTTTTCTGAAATCGGTTGCCAGACCTTTCTTCCAAATCTTAGTTTGAAAGCTCCAATGAGGTGGGGTTGTGGGAGCAGACAGCCTCAACTGCAGCCAGCAGGCCCACTCCCCAGTGCTACCAGGGCTTCTTGCTTCATATCGTAACAACACACAAACCTCTACTGATGGACAGGTGGGGTTGTATAGGAGGCACACAGACTGGGAATCTAACTAATGTGTTTTGCATGGAGGATGGAGGTTGAGAATTCTGTATCTGAATCGTTCAGGGGCTGATCTTTAGAATCAATGTTATCATTCTCCTGTCGACAGAAAGGCACAGCGAAGGTAAAAACCAACCTTACAGTTCCAGAAAGTGAGGCTGTAATAGTTAAGCATTTATTGTCTACTAACACCTGGTGGTATCGTGCACCATTGGTTCAAACTCACCAGTTGATCCATTGGAGAAAGACGAGGCTGCCTACGCCCAGAAAGATTTAGTCTTGAACACCTCCAGGGGTTCTTCTCTGTCCTACGGGGTCGCTATGAAGGAGAGTCGAAGGGATGGCAGCGAGGCTAAGGTGACAGAATGCATGGAAGGAACTCTGGGGATGCAGTAGGGAGGCACGTGGCTGCTGGTCAAAAGGCCAGCTGTTCTAATCCACCTGTTTCACTGCACGAGAAAAGGTGGCAGTCTGTGGAAGCAGGCGTCCGTACATCTTCCCACCTTGAAAACCCTGTGGGGCAAGTCTGATCTGTCTGATAGGACCTCCTTTAGTTGAAATCAGCTGGATGGCAGCAGGAAGGTACATGGGGCAAAGATGCTATGTACCTGGCACAAGGATGCTAGGAATTTGGATGTTATTCAGCAAGTGTCTTAATTTTTAAAATAAGGATCACTTTAGCCCCACTACCAAAAGATCCCTGGTGGCACTGTCAGGTAAGCCTTGGGCTGCTAACCGCAGGTGGCTGTTCAAACCCACCAGCACGCCCCAGGAGAAAGACAAGACCACCTGCTCCGATGAAGATGAACAGCCTCAGAAACCCAAGCATTAGCACAGAGAGCATTGTA
>NW_022103899.1:30005298-30007448 GCF_000313985.2 Echinops telfairi | reverse complement strand
AGACATAAAGTCTTTAAAAATGAAAACAAAGCTCTACTGGAATTTGAAGCAGCAAGTCCAATTTTGTTTCAGCCCTGTTTGCAGGAATCCTGGTTTACATTTTTTTGTCCTCTCGGATCTGTGGCTTTGGGAGGGTGCGGTGGCATGATGAAATACAAAATTCCCAACTGCTGATATCAGCAGAAGTGATTGGAAAGGGGGTAGGGAGAGGCAGAAATCATCTTTTAGTTTAAATTGTTGTAAATCAGACCCGAAAACTAGGCTATACATTATGCTTTTGTTACTCTGAGAGTTAAATTACAAGGAAATGAACTGTGCATAATAATTCCCCACGTCACTGACTTTCCAAGCTTCTCAGCGCAAAGTGCTCTCCTCTAAGCAGACCTACTGCTAGGCGCTGCCGCTGGGTGATCTTGCAATGCCATCTAGCGGCTACCTTCTGCAAGGCTTCTGGGACCAAAGGTGCCAGTGTCACAAAGAGGAGTCTTGTCCCTCACCTGCCTGTGGACAGATTGGTCCAAGAGGGCCAAGCATTATGACTTCCAAGAGAATTAATCATCCGTCTCTGGTCAGCTTCCCCGTGTTGTTCCTAAGGAGCTGTGAGTTTTGACCATGATCTTATGCCTACGTCAGCATCTCCTCCACTCCCAAAGCTCTCAAACCACAACCCCCCCGCCTGTGTCAGGCCAGTTTCCCAGAGAACTACTCCATAGCGTCTTCTCAGCTAGGCACTTTTTAAATATATAAATCACTTTATTGGGGGCTCTTACAACTCTTATAATAATCCATACTTCAATTATATCAAGCACATTTGTACGTATGTTGCCCTCATCATTTTCAAAACATTCTCTACTTGAACTCTTGGTATCTGCTCCTCGGTTGTTTTCCCCCCTTCCTGTCCCCATTTATAATAATAATTACAAATTATTATTGTTTTCATATCTTACCCCATCCATTGTCTCTCTTCACTCACATTTCTGTTGTCCATCCCCCTCAGGGATGAGGGTGGGAGTTATATGTTGATCATTGTGATTGGTTTCCCCCTTTCTTCTCCCCACCTTCCCCCTACCCTCATGGTATCACTACTCCCATTGCTAATCCTAAGGGTTTTATCTGTCCTCGATTCTGTGTGTCAAGAGCTCCTATACCAATGTACATACTCCAGTCTAGCCAGATTTGTAAGGTAGAACTGGGATCATGATAGTGGGGCGGGGGATGGTGGGGGAGAATCATTAAAGAACTAGAGAAGTGTGTGTTTTGCTAGTGCATATCTGGCTGGCTTGTCGCTTCCTTGTGACCCTGCTGTGAGGGGATGTACAACTGTCTAAAGATGGGTTTGGATCTCCACTCTGACACCCTCATTTGAATCGATATGATTATTTGTTTGGGGTCTTCTGTTGCCTGATAACTGATCCCGTCAACACCTCATGATCACATAGGCTGGTGGGCTTTGTTGCTTCCCTGCTAGATGACTGCTTGTTTAACTTCAAGTCTTTAAGACCCCAGAAGCTATGTCTTTTGATAGCTGGCCACCATCAGCTTACTTCACCATATTTGCTTATGCACCCATTTCGTCTTCAGCGATCGTGTCGGGAGGGTGAGCATCCCGGAATGCTGGGCCATGCTCTTTGTGGGAGCAGATTGCCAGATCTTTGTTCTTTACCACCACTGGGTGGGCTCAAACTGCCAACCCTTATGCTAGTGATGGAGGGCAAGTTGTTGGAGCCACCATGGGGGACCTTCCCCAGTCCAATCTGGGAACGACGATCAGTAACCAGAAAGGCCCATCTAGAGGGTAAATTTAGAGCTTTTCAGTTCCACTCCCATCAAATCCATGATAAAAGCTGACAAGAAACCATCTGCCTCCCCCCCCCCACCAAAAACACACCTTTCCAGCCCATGACCCTGCCCTGTGCCTGAACTCCGTTTCCAGAGAGGAAATGTCCACATGTTATTCGAGAAGGCTGTCTAACCAAATTCCTGTGGGACACACGGAAAGGTTCAGCTTGTCTGGGGCCCTGGGAAGCCTTTGACTGGAATGTATTAGTTTTTCCTCAGACCAAAGCAATTTTATTATTATTTTTTGAAATCAGAATTTCAACCAGAGAACCCATAAAGAGGCTTCCAACGGACTCGGTTTAAACAACTGG
>NW_022103899.1:30000158-30001961 GCF_000313985.2 Echinops telfairi | reverse complement strand
CCATTCCCTGATTCTAAGAAGGACTTAAGATGACAAGCATGATTAAGTTTCATTTTGAATTTCATGACAGTGGTCGATTTAATTTTCCATATAAAAGGACATCTTTCAAAAAGAGAAATAAAGGGAGAGCTAGAGAGGCCGCAGAATGGAGGTAGAGGAAAGAATATCGGGAGATACAGGGAGGAAAAGGAGAAGCCAGGAGGGGGCGGGAGAAAAGGAAACAAAAAGGATTAGATGCTGAGAATGCTACTCCTGTAACCTGGCAGGATCTTCTTTTCATCTTTGCTCTCAAGACCGTCTGCAACATAAGTTCATACTCGTTCTATTCCATTTTAGCCTCACCATTTCATATACCCGTCTTAATTTATTTCCGTGTTGTTGTTTGTTTGTTTGTTCATTTTTAAACTCCCACTTTCTGCATTTTTAAATATAAGCCACTTCCAATTATTTGGAGGAGTAGGCAAAACTAAATACAGCACCAATCGGTTCATGCTTGGGTTGTGTTGATCTTTAACTAGATTGCCCAAAACAGAAACAGGACTGATGTGCACATAGCTTCTCTGTGCCCTGAGTGTCCTGCTGGGGCATAACTCCATCAGTGACCCCACCGCCGTCAGAAAGAGGGGCTTTGGAAGTCAGAGCACACTGATATAAAACCTTCAGCACTGGGAAGCCGATCTCAAGAGACCATAAAGTGCCCATCTTAGGCACCAAGAAAGCATTCACTGATGTAATTTTTTTAAATAGAGGGTTTAAATGGGGTTTAAGATGAGGAAAGAAATCAGAACAAATATTCTTTGCTCTTTCCTCCCCCTGTTCTTTTGACATGCTCACTTATCCATCTATCTATCTATCTATCTATCTATCTATCTATCTATCTATCTATCATCTACCTATCTATCTATCTATCTATCTATCTATCTATCATCTATCAATCCATCTATTGAGCAATCTTTCCCTATACCTATTGCTCATATCCTTGGTGCTCCTGCCAATTTGGGATCTGAGGTGAGAGGTAGGAGAGAAACCTATTGCTGATAAGTGGAGTCTGACTCATAGTCACCCAGTTGGGCTCCTATCGGCCAGAGCAGAACTAACTGCTCCACCATGTTTCCAAGGCTGCAGTCTTGCTAGAAGCAGACTGCCCCATCTTTCTCCAGTGGGGCGGACGGCGGATTCAAACAAAACTTTGAGTCTTACAGACATTATGGGGTGGTTGCACTCAGTCCTATAGAGTTGCTGTGAGGTGGAACCCCCAGACGTCAAAGGGTTTGGATAGGCGAGGGATTCGAGTGCACATGCTGAGAATGGAAATGAGGGTGATGACCTGAGGACTTGGCGTTGTCACAAAGAAGATGGCCAGATTGGATCAGGCAGTGTTGGTGCAGCTTTCAAAGATCAGCTGATGCTGATTTTTTGTGCTCTGTGATTTGTCACTTGTGCTGACCCAGGAAAATTCAGCCCTTTCTACGTGAATCTGAGACATGGGTAGGCATTATGAGGCTTCTTTTAATCATCATACAACCCAGCCACCAGCAGATTGACGCTATTCTCCTTTAACAGAAGAGCAAACCGAGGCTTGACTCCACTGAGAACTGCCCAAGGACACCCAGCAAGGAGGTAGCCGTTTGGCAGAAAGCACCACAGAGCTTTGCATTTCTCTTGCAAGCCATATTGCTTCCATTTAGTCTAGGAGGTGAAGTTCTCAGCAGTTTGGTGATTATTATTTTGTCTCCTATTGGGGCTGGATAAAACTTTGAACGCAGCTATCATTGGCTGTGCTTTGGGGGGAGGTGGGGATCC
>NW_022103899.1:29992050-29999818 GCF_000313985.2 Echinops telfairi | reverse complement strand
ACAGAATAGAACTGTTCTGTAGGGTCTGGAGATTGTAAATATTTATGGGAGCTGACAACCTCATCTTTCTTCCACAGGAAGGTGCTGTGTTTTGAACCATTGACGTTGTAACTAGCAACCCAACACGCATGCTGCTGTATCACCAGCACGCCTGACAGTCATGATAGTTTTAGATAGAGAGATGGATAGATAGGTGATAGATTAGATAGATAGATAAATGATGTTATTGAACACTGCAAAATGAAACTACATCCAAAGGAAACACTGCTCGATCCTGTACCATCCTCACAATTGTTTTATTCAAGTCAATTGTAATCATGTGTCCATCCACTCATGGAGGGGCTTTGTGGGAGGCCACATTTTCTAGAGAAACAGAACCAGTGACACTCAGACAGATAAGAAAGTACTTCATATCAAGAAGTCATTGTATGTCAAGAAAGCATCCCTGCCCAGACCAACCCAAGCCCATGGGTCCGACATTCACCAGGGCCCTTCTCAGACTCAAGTAGCTTCAGGCTGATGATGCATCAAGGCAAAGCATGAAACAGATCGCAGGCTGGTGGGTGTAGAGTCATGCGAATCCAAGACCTGTGGGAACATGGCAGGACTCTCCCAGCTCCCAAGTTGGCTGCTGGGGTCAGTGGCCCACATGGGGCATCCCTCACAGGCAAACACAGAGTCCCAGCAAGAAGGGAGGATGAAGGGGCGGGGAGGGGGGACTTTGTCTCAGGTGTCTCTCTTATGGAAAGACCACACCTCCCAGGAGCCATTATCAGACTGTGACCTGCTGGACAGGTTGGACTCCACCCCTACACAGGTGGAACTTGACATAAAATCCAACTCCCACAGGCTTCCTCCTTTTCCTTGATCCTGCACTTTACCAGGCATGACGTCCTTCTTAAGGTACTGGTCTGGCTAATCCATCCAAAGTAGCGGAGACAAAGTCTCATCCTCCTTACTCCTGAAGAACATTCTGGCTCTACGTTTTCCAAGACAGATTTGTTTGTTCTTCTGGCAGCCCACGGTCATGTCAATTAACTTAACATAATTCCAGTGCATCCATTCTTCTCCAGTAGATAAATAGGTAGACATAATTGTTTTTTGAATCACTCAGAGCAGTCCTCTAGGGCAGAGTAGAATTGCCCCACAGACGTTCCAAGGCTGGAACCCTTAAGGAAGCATCTTTCTCTCGTGGATCAGCTGGTGTATTGGCACTGTCTATTAGCAGCTCTACCACCAGGGTCCCGTCGATAGGTCTAGATACAACCGATATGCAAATATTAGATCATTCTGTAGGCCAGGTTTGTTTTTTGATCATTCAGTGGTTACATTTGGTGACTTAACTTTGTGGATGACATCCACCTTCCTGTGTGAGAGAACTAGTGCTTCCTCAAGCTACTAGGAGTCAAACCCTTGGTTGGCCTTTCACTCTGATAATGTTGTTTTGTTACAAATCCAAATGAAACAAAGGGTCACCACATACCCTGAAGCTGGCATCAGGGTGCCTCCTAGACTGTGGCTGTGTCCCTGTTCTGTTGTTCACAAGACCCAGCTAATGATGTCAGCTTATATTTTACCTTGGCCACCACAGCATCTTGCTCAATAGCCACATCCATGCGTCCACTGATTAGGGCAATGAGCTACTCCCACACCACCATCCCAACCTGCTTCGCTGTGATGGCTTCCAGATTCTGTTGTGACCTCATTGCCTTCCGCTTTGTTGAAACATTACAGCCTAGATGGGCTACAACTACAGCTGTAGCCTGTATCATTGCGTGGACACACCGGGAACAAATGCGGTATATTATGAAGCAGTCCTGTCCAAATACACTCATCTTGGATCTTTTTTAAATGTTGGATAAATCATTAGAGCAAAAGAAAGTGCCTCCATTAGGATTTAATAGAAAGGTTCTCTGTTTTGTTAGGCAAAGGAAAATTCTTTTTGAATTGTTGAGAAAGAGCATTTCAATAGGCAGCTCCAACTCTGAGCTATCCTCCATTGTTGACAGCTTGGCAAATGCTCAGTAACTACTTAGTCAGAGGCTTGTACATCAATGGAAATATTGCAGTACAAGTGTACCCTCTCTTAACACATCTTGAATGAAATTTCTATAAATCAAATCCTGTTTTTAAAGCCCATTGAAAGATTTGCTATTCAGTAGAATCATTTTTAAAATGTAGTAATACATTTATGTGAGCATGTGGAATTAAAAAAAAATTTTAAATAACAAAAAATATCTTAGGCTGAGGTAGTTTTTTGTGCCAACCTGGCCGATAAACACATGTGGGGTTAATTGAAGGGTGGAGGGATAAATGGCTCTGTGAGCCTCGCCTTCCGAGTTCTTGGGTCTCTTGCTTTCTGATGGTTGGACCATCACAGCTGCCTTAGCCAGTTTTCTGCTTCAGCTGGCAAGGCTCACTTCCTGCAAGACATTCCCAAGGAGAAGCCACATGAACCTACCCTGATGCAGCCCTGGGTGCTGGAGCAGCCATGTGGAGACCCCTGCCAGTACTGAGATGCTTACGCATTCACTGATTCAGCTTTACTCCTGCAGTCGATATTATAGTGTGTGTTATGTGACATGGAGGAGGACTTTGGGCATTAGTGTCAGATATATGAGTTAATGTTGGACTTGTGGGCTTGGGCAGCACTGGGTTGGACTGTTTTCTTGATGTGCACTTACCCTTTATATAAAACTCTCTCTTATACATGAGTTTCTGTGGATTTGTTTCTCTAAGGTACCCAGACTAACACAAAGGCCTTGAGTTGTATTGGACAAATCTGCTGTACCAGAACTCTTGAATGCGTTGAAGAGTTAGGCAATCACTTTATGGACCCAGGTGTTTCTGACTCAAGCCATGGTATGTTCAAGGACCTCATGAGCCTGCGAGAGCAGGACCACGTATTAAGAAGAACACTGTGGGATACAAAGACTGTTCCTCAGCTCGACTCCCCCAAATATATATGCTAGACCTAGGACACTGCTTACGACTTATGGTAAATGATTGTCAAGTTATCTCCCTGAAGACTCCAGCTATCCAGAGCAAGCAGACACCATTGTTTCTCCCACCATAGGCAGGGCTCACTCCCTGCTGTTAGGAACAGTAGATTGCTTCCCCTGAAATCTTAGGCGAAACAAACTCTCCAGCTCTAGGGCAATCAAGATTAGGTTGCTATCATGAATCTAGGGTCCGCCCATCTTGTCATGTGTATACCCTTAATCCCTCCTCTTCCTATAGCATGTGTACCCTGAGATTGTCCCCCTCCCATTACTGTATTACCTATAGCACAACCCTTTCCTGTGACATATGTCTTTACCTGTAATTAGGGGGCTGGCACATCCCCACAGGATATATAAACCTTGGTTAACAATAAATCCCTCTCTCTCTCTCTCTCTCTCTCTCTCTCTCTTTCTCTCTCTCTCTTGAGTCCTCGCTCCCCTGTCCCCTTTCCCTTTGTCCTCCTCCCCCTCCTCCTCTCTCCTCCCCACTCACCATGGCTCTCCTGCCCTGCACCACCAAGAGGAGCTGAGGTGAGCATGCGACCATGAAATGTGTCTGACTCCTTCATTTACTCTCCTATTTCTCATATTTTTCATGACTTTACTATAATCTTTACTTATTGTCGCTGTACAATTGTGCCTGCCGGGCCTGTGATGACTTGTTAGGGGCTGGCTCCCCTGACAGGCCACAACAGAATGGATGCGGTTGAACTGTGGTGCCGGGGCCAACTCTGTGACGGAGCATGGTCTGCCAGAAGCGCAAGCAAATCTGTCCTGGAAGAAGTACCGCCACAGTGCTCCAGAGACACAGGGAAGAAGTACCGCCAGAGACACAGGGATGGGAGACTTGGTCTCGGACGTACAACTTGGACCTGGTGTCAGGAGGCACCAGTTTCTGGATCGGAGCACCACGCTTGGTCCAGTGGAAGAGCACTGGAAAAGGAAGAAGCCCATCAATGAGATAGCTCGACATGGTGGCTGCCACACTGGGCTCAAACTCAACAGGTGTGAGAAGGGCAGAGGGCCAAGCAATGCTTCATTCTGTGGCACACGTGGTCACAGAGTAGGAACCAACTCCACGCCCCAAACGACAACATTGTAAACAACTCTGGAGCAGGGGAGAAATGAAAGGCATCTGCACTGCTTCGTTATTGCTCACCCTGGGCCCACACTTCGCTCGAGAACACTGGACACCATACCACTTCATGCCGGGGACAACCTCGGAAGATAAAGTATTCTTGCCTTGTGACGAGGGAGCTTCAAAAAAAAAAAAAAAAACATTACCTTTGACTCCCATTTATTTTCATGAACCCTTTGAAGTCCCTTTGCACAGCGTAAAATGAATAGAAGGAAGACACATGGAAAGAGACATTTCTGAATGCGTGGCGCGAGCTGCTGGAAAAAGTTATCCAGGAAGGAAGGGCTTGGAGGCCTGGGAGTTGAGTGGGATGGACTCGGTGTCCACATCTTGAGCCCAGATCCCTCCTACTGTGATCACTGTCATGTGGGCATTGACTTGAGTCAGGGCCCAGGGTTCTGGCGCCTCAGAAGCCCAGGCTCTTGTCCCCTTGAGCACAACACCCCGAGGGGCAAGCTCCTAGGAGTTGCATGTGACTCCCAGCACACTGCGAAGACTTTGTAAATGTCAAAAAAATAACAACAAACAATTTCCCCCAAAGCAAACTGTTCTCCATTCTCTAAATGAGTGCAAATGTGTTTGTGTGGGAAAGTTTAACGAGTAGTAAGAACTTCGTAGCTGGACAAAGGAGCATCAAATTGGTTTCTAGACACAAGGAACTCTTTAGAAAGTGGTTAACCTTTAAAGCAACTCCTGAGAAAGACAAAGATTTTGTGTATTCCATGAGACCCTTGGAATAACAGTTGCCTGTGTCTTCACTGCCCAGAAGTATAAAGAAGCAAACAAGCCAATTTACATTTTCCTTAGCAGCAGCTTGTTTGTTGTTATTTTCTTTAAGCATATCAGGGTCGGTGGCTGCAAATGGAATTTAAATATGTAGAGTAAAAAGGCAGTCAGACTAAAGTAAATGAGATTTTGAATAACCTCTGTAATATTTATAATCTTGTACAGTCTAAATTCCCATCGTTTCTTACTCATCCAAACAAAGTCAAATGGGTTTTTGACCCATCAACCTTCTTTCCACCAAAGATAACCAATAGGCATGCGCGCACACACACACACACACACACACACACACACACACAATGGAAGAGTGAGAACGTGGGCCAGTGAGCTATGGTAGGAAAACGATCTAATCAAGGACATTTTAAAGCTGCAAGAGGATGAATTTGGAAATCTCAAGAATCCCTCATGGTAGAAGGTTTGAGAGACTCTCCCACCACACGTTATTTGTCCAGCCCTGCGTCCACCAGAGTCACTGTGATGTCAAACACGTGGGTCTGGTCAAAAGTCACTGTGAGAAGGGAGAGGGATTAGGGGGTAATCATGCTGAGGGGAAAGCCGGTGGGAAGAGCTCTGGGGAGCAAGCGGGAATCTGCATGGGCAGGAACACATGTTCCTTCGTAATCCACCACCCCGCGTGGGGCTGGGAAATGTCAGGAGCCTCCAGAGCTTACACAATTAACTCCTGGAAGGGACTCAGCACACCTGCCTCCTCGGCCTGCATGCTCTTCGGGGGACAGCGGGTCCCCTGGCTGGCTCTCCTGGCCTCAGCAAGGCCAACTGGCTGCGCTCCGATACAGCGGCTCCACCTCTGTCTCATGCGTTTCAGCTGGCAAAGTGCTTTCGCCTGCTTTATCTCATATGGCTCTCCCTCGATTTCTTGAAAGGACACAAGGTAGAAGTTATCATTCGCCTGTAAGCTAAAATAAAAGGGTGAACAATGGTTAGATGACTGTGCCCCAAATCACAGGACTAGTGCAATGTTTCCCAACGTGGGCAATGCTGCCCCCCGAGGCACTGGAATGGTCCAGGGGAACTACAGAAAGGGATACCTACATTTAATCCTGCACTGTGGGCTAAAGAGAGCAAAGGTTCTTAATTGCCAGGGAGGTGCTGAGGAATCTTTTTGTTGTTCTTCCTGGAAGGTGGTGGTAGGTCACATACGTTTGGAAACCTATGGGCTAGAGGGTGGCAGGGCCAGAAGCAAGACCCAGGGTTTCCGAATTCTGATATAGTCCACCAGAGTCAGCCTGAGATCACAGAGCAGGACCAAACTAAAAATAACCCCCAAACCCAGACTCACTGCCATCCAGTCAGTTCTCAGTCACAGGGACCCTATAGGACAGGCTAGAACGCTCCCTGTCCGTTGGGTTTCTGAGCGTTTGTTGATGGGAGTTGAAAGCCTCATCTTTCTCCCATGGAGTCAGACTGCTGACCTTGTGGTGAGCAGTCCCGTGCATTGCCCTTGATGGTCCCAGGGCTCGCGAGTAGGACAGAGATTGTAACAAGTAGAAATCTTAGGGCTAGATAGGAACACCAGAACCCTTGTTAATGGCAATAACGAAGGAGTCAAGAGAAAGAAGAAACACTGCCAAAACTTAATTTGACTTTGTAAAAGCAACATTAATTTCAGTCACACATGAACTACTTGCTATTTATGGCTAATCAACACACAGTACAATCACAATTATAAATGTTATTAAATATCAGCACATCACTTTGTTTTATTTAATCCGCTGAGGTATTTCAATTTGTTTCCAGTGTCTGTATCTAGTTTATCAATTATACAGCTGTATATGACATTCACACCCTGCCGTCAAGTCATTGTGACCCTGTAGAGTTTCCTAGATTGTGAACCTTTCTGGGTACAGAAAACTTCATCTTTGTCCCATGCAGTAGCTGGTGGGTTTCAGCCAGGGAGGGACCTTGCAGTTAGCTGTCCAGTTCTTATCCCTCAGGCCATGCAAGCTCCGTTACGTATCGCTATAGCACCCATCAGTCTGCATCGGACATGGAGCAAAGCCTTTGTCCACAGTGTGTGCAATGGGGAGCAACGTGGGTGAGGAATTTCTAGATGTGTTAGAGAAGCGGTGGAAGCTGGAGTTCACCGGGCACCCCTTGGAGAACAGAAATCTGCATCTGATATGTAGGGCTGCCAGTGATTTAGTTTCTCTTTTGTATAAATCCACTTTGGAATTGACCCTGACTCAGGTCTTCCTGGAGCTGCCAACTAGGGGCAAATTACCTAATAAACAAGGTAAGCGTGGGTTTGCTTGTGCTGACTTCCTAACTAGAGTGAACAATTGCGCATGGGTTTGGGGTGCAAAGTATGTGAAGCTATCTACTCCAGATTTGTAAGTTATCATCCGTAAGCCTGTGCTTGCCTTGCTCACTGGACACTCTGTCCCTGTCAGGTATAGTACATCTGAAAAGAGCTTTTGATACCATAGGAAGGTACTGTGGGAATAGGAAACCGATGCCGGCCATACCTAGAAACAGAATCTTTGATGTGAAAACTGTGAAATTGTTCACACTACAGATTAGTATGTAAGCCCATGCCTACCTTGCTTACTAGGTAGTTTCACATTGCTTCCAAGAGCACCTCAGTGTCACCATAAGTCCCCGGAGCTTGGATCAACAGCTCCGCAGATGGATAGGTTCTGACCTCTTCCACAGAGCCCAGAAAGAGAAGTAGAACATCCACCCACTTCCCTACCATGTGTGTGTCCCTTCAGCCTTCATAAACTGTAGAGCAACGAGCCTGCCTGCACAATTCCGTAATGACCAGTCAGGCAGTAGAAGGGTCTTAAATATAGTCATGACCTGAAAGAAGCACACCAGCCTG
>NW_022103899.1:29984482-29991507 GCF_000313985.2 Echinops telfairi | reverse complement strand
GGCTCCCCAAAACAAACAACAGCAAAAAACCATATTGTTGAGAATGAGGGGAATCAGAGGGATGACCCAAAACTCCTCTGTAGACAATAGGATCTCCCCTTACAGAAGGGTCACAAGGAAGGGAGGAGTCAACCAGGGTGTAGTATAGCACCAATGAAACACAATATTCCTCTGGTTCTTTGAGGTTTCCTCATCCCCCATTATCAAGACCCCAGTCCTGCCTTTCAGTTCTGGCTAGACCGGAGCATGTTCACTGGTACAGATAAGAGCTCATGACACCCCCGGTATGCAGGTCAAATAAGCCCCTCAGGAACAGAAATTGGGGTAGCAATACCAGGAGGGTAGGGACAAGTAGGGGGAGGAGGGGAGCAAGGGGGAGGCGATCACAATAATCGACACATAACTCCCCACCCCCACCCCCAAGGGGGACAAACAACAGAAACGTGGTTGAAAGGAGATAGCTGTTGGTGTAAGATATGAAAATAACAATATTTATCAAGGGGTCAAGAGGGCAGGGGGGTGGAGAAAGGGAGCGACAAAAGAGGAGCTGATTCCAAGGACTCAAATAGAAAGTATATGTTTAGAAAATTATGATGGCAATATATGTACAAATAAGCTCGATACAATTGATGTCTGCATTGTTTTAAGAGCTGTAAGTGCCCCCAGTAAAATGATCTCTAAATATATATGTATATATGTAGTCATGATAAAGGACGACATCCAGTTAACTTGGACTTTCTCCTGCGTATCACTGGGGACTACCCTACAGTCGTAGACCCTCCAGTGTGTTCTCTGGCTTCTCCCCAGCTCTCCTGCCTGCACACCATACTCACACCCATACCCTTTCTGCCTCTCCTTCGAACTCCCTACTTCCCCTGGGAATACACAACCTCTTCCCATAGGAGAACCTTTCAACCCCAAATTCTGGCCCCCTCAGCCATGTTCCAAGCCTGTGTTGTCCTGTTGCTGTGGGATTGCTGGGACTGTTGTCCAGACCGTGAATTGGAGCTCCTGTGTATGTTCACTCTCCAACTCGGTCAAATAGTCCTCCCAGAGACAGGTCTGCTGCCCCCTTACTAGAACCTACCTACATAGGATCCCTCTCCTCCCCTCTCCAAAGAAAACGGATTTTTCCCTCTGAGAGTGAAGTCTAAATCCATATGGAGAAACAAACAAACGACAACAAAAATTACCCAATTAATTGGCGATGCACCTGCCTTGTCTTTCAAATCAATGCACCCCAATTATCATGACAAGCCACTTTTTGGTTATTGTTGTTCCGCATGAAAGGTCTGACCACACTGAGAGAAAACCCTATGCCAGCTGAGGATGGCTAGTCTCTGTCTCAAGTATGCTTCTGATTCTATTGACAACTAGTGATTCCCCCTCAGAGAAAGAAGGTATGGGAAATTTCTGGGCCGAGCAGATAAGGTGGCAGCCTGAGAAGCAGGCTTTGAGTCAGGCCTGGCTACACGATTTGTGGGGCTCGGAGCAAACTGGAGATGGAAGGCCCTAGTTTTCAAAAATTAAAGATTTGCAAGTCCTTGGCAGCAGACTATTAAACCAAGCATGGGGCCCATGGTCACACGCCCGATGAAGCTAGCCTTACGTGGCGTCTCTAAGCATCATTCTGTGTGTCAGTGCATATCAAGAACACAGCCTTCACCATGGGCACTGTGCCTGGGAGTGACTGGTTTGATGTGACCAGGACCTTGGCCATTCAGAGGGGTCAGTAATGTGAAGAAGGAGCATGGTGGCACCGTGGGTTCTCAGTTGCTAGCCACATGGGCTATGGTTCCGAAGCCCTGCCAGCTCCGCATGAGAAAGATGGGGAGCTTTCTGCTCCTGTACAATTGGGAAACCCAGAGAGTCAGTCCTACCCTGTCCTAGAGGGTCGCTATGAGTCAGAATTGACTTGATGACAGTGGGTTTAGTGATCCAGAGCAGCCTGACCTAGTCCTTGGGCCATGGTTTGTCAGGCATAAGACCAGGAGCGCTCCACGAGGGGTTTGCCCATCTTCTTCCCTTGTTGATGAAGCAGGAAGTCCCACCCTACGGTTGTGGGGATGGCTGAACACACAGCCCCTGACAGTAGACAGATGAGATTTGTAGCAGTTTAATGCTCCACACACCATGCAGAGCCTCCTAGAAGCTGCATTCAGGGGCCAAGTTAACCAGTAAGGGTTGTGAGAGACAGACTTTGGAGTAACAAGAGGGTGAGGTGACCCTGGCCTCCTGCAGGAGGAAGTAATTGGCTTGTGTGAATTCGACATGAGCTATGAAATCTGTTGGACTGAGGACTGGGTGAGATGCAGCTGGTCTGCTGGTAGGGGAACTACCCAAATGGAAAACCATTCCTGCTGGCTGAGGGGGCAGGGTGGTGGTGGGGGCACGGTCAGGAGTACATACCTGGCTAGGGCAAGGAAGGGAACTCACAGGCTTTGGGGGCCTTGTGAGGGTCAGAAATGTCAGAGCAGCAGATGAAATTTGGCGTCTTACCATAGGAGTACCTTCGATAACAGTCTTTGATCATCTTCCCTGGCTACAAGAGCATCAACCTCCTCAAGACCCTTCCTCGTCATAGTCCCAACTTGGCCAAAGAGTTCCTTAAGATGTTAGATGCCCAGACTGCCACGTTTTCATGTATATTCTGAGCCAACGATCTGCTCATACTTTGACTAGCCTAGCCCAAACCCCCTGATGCTTCCTGGGAAGATGGCCTGGTGACCTGGGTAGGTGATCAGGTACTTCCTGATTAGCTTCATTGCTAGAGTGGTCCAGGAGGAATGTACATCACATATCCCACTTTCTAACCCCGTAGACTTTTAGTGCTGAGCCATCTCCCATGGTGCATATGCCAAGTAGATGAAATGTCCTTAAAAGTTCTTGGAAAGAGGGTTCAAAATGTCCTACATCTACTAGATGAGGAAAGTTGTTGAACAACATGTACACTGGAACCTTAGGGGTGGCCATGCTTGAACAGGGTGGGACATAGGAGAAAAATAGGCCTCTGTGGCCTCAGAAGAGCACCACCTTTCCGTGGCCAGGATTAAACATGGGACAGGATGATCTGATGGTGACTGAGCCTTTGCTTCTGCCATTGTAACCGGAGTGCTCAGGTTATGGGTTTGATACTCTGCACATACTAGGAGCTTCATGCTGCGAAATCAGTGGATTTCTTTTTATCTCTTGAAATGTATGTTTGACCCTTGGAGGGGAAGTGAAATAATTTCTTTTTAATGACAGTTCTTTTTTTCAAGAGTCAAGTAGGTGTTATCAGAAAGCTTTTTTCAAAGCCTAATTTTGACTACACTCCTCATCCCAATATAAATAAGACATTTGATTATAAGCTCGATTTTCAGTCTGCAAGAAGTGGCAATTCTGCACAAAGTTTTGCTCTGAACTGAAATTCCATTTTTCCTTGACTTTGCAGCGTCTCCCCAAATTAGTGGCTGGATCCTTTAATTAGTCTAAGAAGTCTCCTTGAAGAAGCTGGTAAAAGTCCCACCTTAGAGACCCCATTGGAAACGGATTAGATTGTCACCAGGCTCTCAGACTAAGTACCTGAAAAGTCTGAGAACAAAGGGAGGAGACCTTTTCATATAGTCCTTGGCAGCTCTGTGCTACAAAGAAGTAAAAATACACACATTTGAATATGAGGGACTGTCAATCCTGAAGGTTTTCTTTTTGAAAGGTCAGAAAGCAATCTTTGGGATTTTGCTCTTTGACGGTAGCTTCCTATCTAGCTTGAAGTCTGTTCTAGATTAATGATCAGAAGGCAAACAATGTGTACTGAAAACGAGCCATCAAGAGCCGTCGCCTGGCTTTCTCCAAAAATCCACGTGACCACTGCCTGTGGGTCCCTGCCCATCTTTGGCCAGTTATGGTGCCCAATGAGTTCCTTGTGGAAATCAATCTATGAGGGTTTCTGATTGTAACTCTTTTACTCTGCCTTGTTTCTGAAGATCTGGAAAAATAGACATTAGCTGGCTGCTCACTGAATCATTCTTTTAGAAATTCAACAAATATTCATTAACCTTGCTAACATAGCATTTTCCCAATACATTTCTAACTTCTCTTCTTCAAATCAATTGGGAACGGGGAGCTAGCTCGGGTATGCTATAGGATGGACCGAATTTAATGCCCGATGATTATAAAGGGCCCAAACCTGTAGTCACAGGCACTCTATTGACATCACTCCAGGACAGAGGGACCATTCAGTGGAAATGTGGAGCGTGAACAATTTCAGGATTAGGCATCAAAACATTTGCATTGATGCTTCTCAATTGCCAATTACAGCTGCTTGTACAACTGAGTTACCAAAAGCATTGTGGTATGCCTTGATGAATAAACACTTATGACTAATTGGAAAATGTATTTATAGAGTACCAGTTGCAGTCCTACATGGCTCCTTTATTAGGGCTTCTTGGCACCCTGCCCATGAAGTGGAGACCACTCTCTTTTGAATAAGGCTTAGATGTGATAGGCCAACAGTCTCCCTCCTACCATCCGCTTCAACAACACAGCTGATTATTCAACCATTTTCTCTCTACCCTTTGCTGCCTTCTGTTCTGTGTGTGTGTGTGTGTGTGTGTGTTACCATTCAAAAAAATCTGGCTGAGAGGAGCTCCGAAATTACCAGTTCTCTGAAAATATGCCTTTAAAGCTCGCTATGCAGGCAGCTTTTTAAAATGTCCCTCTTTAGCACAGTAAGAAGTAGTAAAGGGGGCAGTGTAATTTATTTGCTTATATTAATGATCGGAGCAAATGAAAGTCAATGCTAAACATGGTATGCACATATGTACACACACACCACCACATCTGAGGGGACCTGTCAAAGTTAACAACTATTTCTATGTCCCGTGATGAAAGTGACCCCCTCCCTCCCCATGTCTCCTAAGTTTTTATCTTGACTGGATCATGTATATGTCTCCAGACTATATGTAAGAGAACATTAAGTAGGGTTTTCTATAAATAGGATTGTGCTCTAGATAGATTATTCTGGAAACCTGGAGAATCTTAAGGTTACTTTTATCACTGTGGGGGGAGGGGGGAAAGGAGGGGAAATGAAGAAGAGGGGTTCATAAACAATAACGTGTCATTGGTAGTTCTTCAAGGATCTGCCAGCTTGGTTTAAAGGCTTTGCAAGGGTTATCTATTCCAACTTCCTTTCCAGGGTCACAGACTGAGGTACAGAGGGGTGTGGTGGCCTCCCGTTTCCCTCTCAGTTCCCCCTTCTGTCTGCTGGCAAACCTGTGTGGGCTCTACAACAACAGACGACAATGACTCCCAGGAAATGCAGTCTTGTCTGGGATGGCTTCGTCTGAGACCCAAGATGTGGCAGACTTACATATTCAGAGGATTTACCATTTAATATCTCCAAAACAAAAGAGAGTGAGGACAATATAAGGAGCCACGACTCCAAAAAATTGGATGTGAAAATCACAGGGCAGATTCTGGCTATCTAAGCTTCCTTTCTACTGAGGACCCCTGGTGGTGATGGTTTAGAGGTTCAAACCCACCCGGTGCTCCAGAGCAGAAAGACGAGGCTGTTTGCTCAATCTAGACCAGGGGTGCTCAATGCTTCAATCTCAATCTACTAGTCAATTGCAAATGTGGTGTGGGTAGATCGCATGGCATTAAAAAAAATAGACGTAAGCCTGTAATCAATCCCATCACTTAACTGATATACAGCGCAGCCAATCTGATGCAATCTAAGGTATCAAACGCATGCGCTAACTGCGCTAAGTGCAGCAAAACTGACAAGCTGTCACCAATTTTTAGACGTTGCTTTTTTTTCCCCTCTCTTAAACGTAAGAAAGGGTATTAAAATGAGTGGGGAGCTGGACCAAGTAAGAAGACAAAAACGCATCACTTTCATACGGAATGGGAGATTTTGACACTACAAGCCGACATTCAGCTCAAGTCCAGAGCACGTGAACAGTTCTGGAACTTACTCTCAGTGGGAAAGTACCCAAACATGAGAAAATGTGCTACCTCCTTGACTGCATTATTCGGCTCTACTTATTTATATGAGTCAGCCTTTTCCCACATAAAGATCATTAGTCCAAGTACCGTTCCACCATGACTGGTGATCATTTGGAAATGTGCTTGAGGCTGGCTGTCAGCAGCTACTGTCTGGACTATGTATCCCGGGCTCATTCCATTCAGGGCAAGTCATCAGAGTAAACTCAAGTAATGACAAAAAAAATGTACATAGTTCATTGTGTTGGGTTGCGCAATATGTTCTCTTACATATATTTTGGAGACATATACATGATCCAGTCAAGATACATAGGCAAGGTACATAAACATACATTGTACATATAAAGAATTCTCAATGCATTTATGAATAAATGTACTAAATAAATAAATAAAAGTAAATATATGTTTTGCATTGTTGTAGTTGGTAGATCATTTTGGCTTGATCATTTTATAAGTAGCTCACATGCTGAAAAAGTGTGAGCACCCCTGATCTAGACTCTGAAATCAGAATCCTTTATGAACCCACAGTCTACTAGGGGTGTGGATAAAAATAGTGTTAAAGTTTAACTTGATCCTAAACAGACAGAAACCTCTTCTAAGGAGATTTAACATTTTTTATTTTTCCGTCTGAATCATTTACACGTTAGGAACTATCGCCAAAGTTCTTTGCAAGCTTCACTACAGTGCTGGGTGCTTACAAACAATAGGCACATTTGTTGCGAGGGGACAGAAAAAAAACAAAACAGCCAACATGCAGCTTTTCTCCCTTAAAAGGAATCATGCTAGATTTCAACTGATGGACAGTGTTGTCATTTCAAGCCGTTTTCTCATTATCGCTATTCATTCGTTTCCCGGGGTTTCTAAAGTGACTCCGTCAGGCCAGGCGTAACACATCAGTCTAGAATGTGCTTGAGATGCGATCCACAGCAAAATCCAGTGGTGCACATAGGGCCAGCATTTCCTGAACACGGGACATCCTTGACGCACTTTCCTAGGCACACGGTGGGTAAGCAAACGAGCAAGACACTATTCCTGCCCTC
>NW_022103899.1:29961116-29984196 GCF_000313985.2 Echinops telfairi | reverse complement strand
CATTGAACCTGCAGAATGGCCTCAAGGACAACTCAAAGGCCAATCGTGACCATTTCCTTTTGTTACCCTGATTGTTAACGTTGGGGACATTTCTGAGATCGGGGCACTGCACTGACCAGAGGCCAGGAGGTGGCAGGGATTTACAATGGTCCCCATCATTTCCTCAAGGACACAGATGGTGGGCGACAGAATGAGGATCCAAACCCCTTAAAATAAGAGAATGTTGTGGAGGCTGCCCTTTAGGAGATACTTGAATTATGAATCGGGGGGAGGTGCCCACAAGTCTCTTACCACCATCTGGAACTCTCTTCTTGGCATGGCCCACCAGCTGTTCCCCAGAGCACAGCAAATGGGAGGAACACTCACGTCTGCATCGTAAACTTTTCCAGGACAATAGATGGGAATAAATCGTTGGCGAGGTAATTTCAGGAGACAGATAGAAGTATTTCCATCATGCAAAACAACAGAGATGCCCCTATCATGTCAGGATGTGAGAAGCAGTGGCACTCCACCACCGTAATGGACCTTCCATTTTTCAAGGGTTCAATATTAGGTTGGAAATCCATTTAGTTTTGAGACAGTGGTACCACACAGATACTATTACAAATATCACTTTTCATTATTGTGTTTGCAGATGTAAGTGGCATATTTACATCCTGTCTGCATGGGACCTTGATAAACAGCTTCAGCAAATGGGATTGGAAATACCGAAGAACAGAAGACCTTTCTGTGGCTTTCTATAGTGAGAATTGACATCAGGGCCCAGCAGCTCTCATTGGCCAGGTGTGCTTGTCGCCTTCTCAGCGGTTTTCTTTGACAGCCCAGAATGCTGACAGCCCAGCTGAATTCCCTAACTCTGATTTCCTATCAGACCAAAAGATGACAAATGAGTTTTTCACGCCCATTGATGAGCACATCACGAAAATGACACAATGGTGTAATTTTTCTCCCCAAGACATGGGGAAGGTTGTACTGGGAAGCACTGTTGCATGTTTTTGCTCCCTTCCCACCTTCATCTGACCACAGTTGTCACTGAAAACTCTAAAGAGGAACAGAAACGGATGCTATTGTGGAGTGGCTGCCTTGGCACGTGTCCATGACAAGGGCATGCTCGTCACAGTGCCCGGGACATGCTTTTCTTATTGAGGGAGGTGATCCAGGAACACGGTGCCGGCTGTTAGCTGACATCCCTGGAATTGGATGTGACACCGAAATGACACTTCTCAAAGAGAGAGAGCTTGATGGACACCTATCTAGAGAAATAACTACTGCTGTTTGTGCACTACTAAAAACAATACGGGCCTTGTATGCGTGAGTTCTCTACAGCCTTTGCACGATTGCCCTTGACCCACTTCTCTGACAGTGAGCCTGAATTGACCTGCTAAGTTTTTAAGGTGGATGTTATTGGCAAGTTGATAATCAGGGTGAATGGGTTGCTATGGTCGTTATTGTTGATTCATTCTATGAAAGATCATCCCGTGTCACCAATCGTTGGTCCAGCTTTCAGGGTCAGCTTAAAGGAAGTCATGGAGTTGAAAGGTCCTGGCTTCAGCTCTGGTGGTGGGACAGGGCTCACAGACCCTGGAGGTCACAGGTCCCAGAGTCCCTCGGAAGGTAAGCATGCAATACCTAAGCATGTGATATCGCTGCAGTATTTCTCAGCTTCTGTCAAAGTACTGAGCTTCTGTGAAAAGGTGGCTGGAAACACAGAGAAGGTTCAACAACAAGACGAACACAGTAATGCCACGGAGATAGTCAGTGCTTCCTTACCGCTGTGCTGACCACAATCAAACAACAATAGCATTTGCTGCCTGGGCTGCTTGGAAGGATTTTTTTTTTAATAAATAGGGTTTTTACTTGTTTGTTTTTTCTTGTTAAAATCATTTTGTTGGGGGCTCATACAACTCTTATCACAATCCACACATCCATCCATTGTGTCAAGCACATTTGTACACTTGTTGCCATCAACATTCTCAAACATTTTCTTTTACTTGGGCCCTTGGTATCAGCTCCTCATTTTTCCCCTCCCTCCCCCACTCTCTCTCTCTCAGGAACCCTTGATAATTTATAAACTATTATTATTTTGTCCTGTCTTACACTGTCCGACGTCTCCTTTCACCCACTTTTCTATTGTCCATCCCCCAGGGAGGAGGTTATATGTAGATCCTTGTGATCGGTTCCCCCTTTGTACTCCACCTTCCTCTTACCCTCCTGGTGTCGCTTCTCTCATTATTGGTCCTGAGGGGTTTATCTGTCCTGGATTCCCTGTGTTTCCATCTCTTATCTGTACCAGTGTACATGCTCTGGTCTAGCGGGATTTGTAAGGTAGAATTGGGATCATAATAGTAGGGGTGGGGAGGAAGCATCAAAGAACTAGAACTAGAACTAGATTGTAATAAGAGTTGTTCATCATTGTTATACTGCACCCTGACTGGTAAGTCCCTTCCTTGTGACCCTTATGTGAGGGGTTGTCCAATTGTCTACAGATGGGCTTTGGGTCTCCACTCCATACTCCTCCTCACTCACAATGATATGAATTTTTGTTCTCTGATGCCTGATACCTGATCCCATCGACACCTCGTGATCACACAGGCTGGTGTGCTTCTTCCATGTGGGCTTTGTTGCTTTTCATCTAGATGGCAGCTTATCTTCAAGCCTTTAAGACCCCAGACGCTATATCTTTTGATATCTGGGCACCATCAGCTTTCTTCACCACATTTGCTTATGCACCTGCTTTGTCTTCAGCGATCGTGTCAGGAAGGTGAACACCATGGAATGCCAGTTTAATAGAACAAAGTGTTCTTGCATTGGGGAAGCACTTGAGTAGAGGCCCAATATCCATCTGCTACTTTAATACTAAACCTATAAATATATGCACATAGATCTATTTCCCCTTAGTGATATATAAATATATTTACATGTGTACATGCCTGTATTTAGACCTCTGTAAGTGCCCTTTGCCTCCTAGTTCTTTCCTCTATTTCCTTTTACTTTCCTCTTGACCCACTATCATGTTCAACCTTCATTTGGGTTTCAGTAATTCCTCTCTGTTACATTGCCTTGATCAAGCCTTACCAGACCTCTTAAACCCTTGCCATCGATTTTTGGATCACTTGTTGTTCCCTTGTCCCTGGGTTTGTTAACACCCACTTCCTTTCTCCTGCCTCCCTCTCTCCCATGTCCCCCCAGAACCACTGGTCCTGTTGTTTTCTCCTCCAGATTGTTTATTCCACTTATCTTATCTAGATAGACCTGCAGAGATAATAATATGCACAAAAACAAGACAGAGGAAAACAAAGCAACAAAAAAACAAACAAAACAACAACAACAAAAAACAATGACCAAAAAAATAAAAGCTTGTAATTAGTTCAAGGTCTGTTTGTTGACCTTTAGGAGTGTTTTCTGGTTGAATCTGATGCTGTTCTGTTGCATATCCTTAGTGATTTGCCTCGGTATGGTGGGGGCTTGGAATGATTTTTTTTTTAATGTTTTATTGGCCTATAATTCAAATGTCCTACAATTCAATAGTTCAATCATGTTAAAAAGAGTTGTACGGTCATCCCCACAATCAATTGTAGAACTTTTTTCTTTCTTGCTCATACTCATTGTTATTAGCTCCTTATTTCCCCCTTACCTCCCTGCCATGTCCCCGAGAAATCATTCATTCATCCAGTTGCAGTCTCTATAAATTCACCTGTCCTAGATTTAATGTACAGCAAGACACACTAAAAAGAAACAAACTAACAACAACAGCAAAGTAAAACAGAGAGAAACCTCAATAGAAAAACCAAAACAAATTTTAGATGAGGCAAAAGTAGGATTTGATTTTATAGATTCTAGAGACAGCAGTCGAAGCAAAACATGCTCCTAATGAAGTTCACCATTCCAGCAAGGGCACCTTTTCTTTCCCCAGCACTGGGACAGGTCGCCGTTTGTCCCTTGTCGCACAGGGTGTTTCAGTGGGCTTACTTTTGAGAGGCTGCAGTTTTACACTCTGAGATGCATTGTGTCCACCTCATACTCACTCTGTTATGGATTTAGGAGAAGGGGATTTGCAAAATGGAAATGATTCTGACTCTCTCTCTGCTTTGGGCAACCATTTGCATTCCCCAAAGTTAAATGTGTAAACAATGTGACCTCACAGTTACATGGCCTTGAAAGGCTTAGAAGAGTGCTTTAGTGGGACAAAAATTAAAGGTTCTAGGTTCATTATATGAGGTTTTTTGCTTTGTTTTGTTTCATTTTTATCAGACTCATACATTCTCCTCTTTAGAGTCTTGGTGGCAATATTTCTATTCTAATATACTAGGCGGCCATCTGATACCCTTCTTGCTTATGCAGGACCATGCAGATTCTGCTTATCCAGGACTATGCAGATCCTGTTGTGGTTGTTGGTTGTCATTGGGTTAGCTCCAACTCACGGTGTCTGCATGTACAAGTGAATGAATTGCTGTCTTGTCCTGTACCATCTTCATGATCTCTGGTCTACTCAAGTCCACTCTAAGGGACACTGTGTGTTCTGAGTGACTTCCAATCATGAGAGCACATTGGCCAGCAATACAGTAGACAATACCCTGCTGCTGTAATCCACCAGGTTTCCTGTGGCTAATTCTCAGAAGTAGATTGTCAGGCTTTTCTTCCAAGTCTTACTCTAGAAGTTCTCCTGAAACCTGTTCACCTAGGTGACCCTACTAGTATTTGGAATACCAATGATACCATGATATAATAGCTTCCGGCATCACAGTAGCATGATTACCACCACCATGCAACAAACTGACAGGTGGAGAGTGGATAGATTCTGTAGCCCACTCTATGTGGTCATTTTTATAAGAATGTAAGACTTATGTGTTGCTTTTTTCATATTGGGGTTTATCCCTGATGTATTTTGTCACTGTGGGTAACATTCTTGAATCTTTGTAATGTGTTTTTCTTTTTTTTTTGGTATATGAAACCCAGGATTGATGAAACTATAGAGACAACAAGTAGAATAAGAGTTCCCAAGGGATACAGTAGGGGAGTGGTGGTAAAGGGGAGCTGATATCAAAGAGTTCAAGAAGGAAGAAAATATTTGGAAATTGATTGTGGTAACAATTGTATAATACTATTTTGTGCGATTAAACTATGGAATGGAACAATATCTGTATTAGCTCCCAATAAAATGGTTTTGGAAATTATATATATATATACACACACACACACACACACACACACACACACAAACAAGTTTTAGAGACTAATTGTTATGTCAATCAAGTGAATTCTAACTCAAAGTAACCCTATATGACACCGTAGAAACGCCCCTTATGGCTTTCTAGGTGATAATTTTTATGAGAGCAAATGATCTGGTCTTTCTCCCTCACAGCCAGGGCTGGGTTCAAACCATAGCCATTTTAGACAGCAGCTGGGTGTGTAACCATCGCATCACTATGCTAAACCAAATTTGTGGCAGTTACATAATCTCCTGTCAACCTGCGAAGGGGTGGAGTCTAGCCTGTCAATCAGGTCATAGGCAATGAGGCCTCTATGTAGGCATGGCCTTCTCCTGAGAATTCTGGGGAACTCCTATCTTCCTCCCTGGAGGCGGGACTCCTCTCTCTGCTTCATCTTCCTGCTGACAAGCCACATGAAGTGCCGCTGATAGAGCCAAAGCCCTGGAGCTGGAGGAGCCACGTGGGGACCCATGCCAGCGCTGAAATGCTTCCACTGCCACTGGATCCACAAGACCTCCCACCCACCGCCTGTGTTCTTCCTACGTTCAGCATTGTTGCATGGCTGTGTTATTCTGAAGAGAAATTTCTAGACTGGTATTGGACATATGTGCTAATATCAGACTTATGAACTTGATCTGGACTGGACTGGGATGTTTTCTCAATATACAATTGCTCTTTTATATAAAGCTCTTTCTTATACACATTTAAGTATCTATGCATTTGTTTCTCTAGTCAACCTGGACTAACATAGAACTCAATTGCCATTGAGGGGATTCCAACTCATGGTGACCCTACAAGACAGTATAAGTGTTCCATCTTTCTTCCACAGTGTGTATGGTGACCTCACACTGTCATCCATTTGGTTAGTAGTCTAACGTTTAAACACTGTGCCCCCAGGACTCCTCTAGTGGCTTATTAGGGCCTCTCAAGCCTTTTTGAAGTTGAGAGATTTTATGATAGGAAACCATACCTGGACCCACAATATATAGAACGAATTATAAGTGGTTAAAGTGTGTTCATGGAAAGGGTCAATGATGGAACTTCATTGCGACCCAGAGACCCCCTACTGAGAGCTCTAGGGTTGAGGACATAGCTCAAAAACCACTGTTCTTTTCACAAACAAGGTATCTGGAGCCCAGAGGCTCTAAGCAAGGTGGCTGGTCACATCAAACAGAGCCAGGGCCAGAAATTGAGCTTTTCTAAGTGGGACTAGAGATAATAGCAGCCCAAGATAACTGCCAGTGTGAACACTGTCTGGTGATCTACTCCAGTAAGTTTCTAATATCATTTCCCCAAAGAGTACAACCCTAGGATCCTGTTCTTTATATCTTCCCAGACTGCCTGGGTAGTCCACGTAACACTTGTTCGGGACACTCTGTAGTAGTAGACTACAACAAGCAAGCACAGCTGCCTTACTCCAGGAGGGAATGATCTCAGGTAGAAACCATTTACAGTGGCGCTCATTCCAATGCTACGATCTCTTCTCACGTGCAACTTTTCCTTCAATTAGCTGTGAACATGTGGGAAACTAACACTGAGGGAAATATGAGGGACTTACTAGCTAACTTATACAGGGGGAATCTGGAAAGCTAACACTCCATGGTAGGAAAACCACCACTTTGGTAAGTTAGAGATAAAGTCCAAGTACATTATCCTGAGTTAAATATCATTTCCACAGATTCTTCCCATAGAGCTACGTTGCCTTAAAGTGAGCACATGGTTGATTCTGTCTCCCTGTAGAAGCAGACATTCCTATTTGCTCTATCTCTTCCCTCTGCAGCATCCAACCCCTCTCACACCTTCCTCCAATAGTAGATGGGCATAGGGAGGCTTTATCCTCCAAGCCTGGATCCAAAATGCTTGCCATAAGCCTGAATTGTTGGCTTGGCTACATTGATGTTTGTCATTAAATATGCCTTGACAGCTTTCAATGTGTAGAAAATAACCCTGTTGCCCATATAGCTCTTTTAAATGTAATAAATAAAACAAAAGGGGGAATTGTGGGATACAAAAAGGCTTTTCCCCAGCTTGTCTCCCCCAAATACATGTCAGGCTTAGGACACTGCTTCCAACACATAGTAAATGATTGTAGCACACTAGGAAGCAGGCTGCTTAGAAGTTATCTCCCTGAAGGCATCAGTCATCTATAGCAATCAGACTCTATTGTCTGTTCCACCATAAGTGGGGCTCACACCCTACTGATAAGGATAGTGATTGTCTCCCTGGAGAGCCCAGGGTAAAGGTCAAGCACACTCCAGGGCAACTAAGGTTAGGCTGCCATCTTGAATCTAGGATCTGCCCATCTTGTCATATGTGTACCCTTAATCCCTCCTCTTCCTATTGCATGTACACCTCTAGATTGTCCCCCCTCCCACTGCTGTATTGCCTATGGTACAACCCCTTCCTGTGATGAATGTGATTACCTGTAATCAGGAGGACTTGCATACCTCTAAGTGTATATAAGCCTTGGTTAGAATCAAATCTCCCTTCTTCTCTCCTCCCCTCTCCTCCTCCTGCTCTCTGTGCAGACCTGGCTGCTGAGGTCATGGCCATCCAGGAGGTGAGCATGCTACCATGAAATGTGTCTGATGCCTTTATTTTATCTTCTCTCCTACCCCTCCTATCGTCTATGACTTTACTGTGTTCTTTATATATTATCATCATACAATTGTGCCTATGGAAGCCCAATATTGTCAGAGGCTGGTTATTCTGACATGATCATAGTTTTCTGGTCAGCTCCCCTGTATACCTTTTGCCCCTCACTTGTTCCCTGAATTTCCCATGTCTTCCTTGAGGCCTTGAACAAGCTTTTTCTTGTGGTTTTGTCCAGTTTCTCCAAAGGAATCGTATTTATCATCAATTCTGGTATTACTCAATTCTACTTTAGCATAGCATTCCGTTGAAATATGAGCACATCTGAAATCCATATTTAAAACTTTCATACTTTTTCTCTAGGAAAAAAAAAGGTATAATTCCTACCCTACGTAGAATGTACTTTTAGAACATCCCTTTCTTTAGCAATAGAACAAGAATCTGTTAAGAATCAGTTATTCCTTTATAAAACCTCCTTTTTAATGTAGTCCCGAGATCAGGCCTCACCTCTTGGAATATCTTACAGCTTAGCCACATGGACTGCTAAATCGCTTGTTTCTCATTTTCTTGGATTTTTGATTGAAGAATAAAAACAGGGGATTCTGTCACCTAAATGGTAATTTGTATGCATGTTGGGATTCCCTAGAATCATCTTCAGGCTGCATTTCTGCTTATGAAGGTAAAAATCACAAAAATATTGGTTTGCAACTGAGTACAAATTTTAGGGAGGAGAAAATGTGAAATTCTAAAGATGAGAACTTCAGAGAAAAGAGTTCTGACCAATGACTGGAGAGGACACAGTGTTTTCCCAGCTTCTCTCAAATGATTGTACTACATCAAAAAAGAGAGGAGTTGGCTGTTGAAGAAGTCAGTACGGGATGTATTTCCTAGACGTCCTAAAAAGACTGAAATTAATGATTGGTTGGAGATCAAACAAAAATTGAGATTTGTGTAAGCCCAAACTACTTATATATCTGAATGCCGTCATTTCTGTTTTGCCTTCTGAATAAAGAAAGGTGTTGTAATTTTTTCCTGTTCCCAGGCTTGTGTCTGTATCTTTTCAATTTATGTGTTTAGAAGACACACTCATCACAAAAAAAAACACTTGGGACCACTTGTTCTATGTTCTCCATGATTTCAACCCTGATTGCTTTTGACACCCAGTAAATGCTTGTTACTAAAAATTATATAGGTAAATATGACCAATTAAAAGGATATTTATTTATTTAGAGGAGCAGGAAACTAATTTTGTACCATCCCTGAAATCCCAATTTTAAAGTCACCTTCCCCACCCCTAAATGTAAGTGTGTTTGCGAGTGGGCTTGAGGTGTGGGAGGGCATTTGGGCTTGAAGGCAGATTTGCTATAAAAAGCCACTTCTTCATCTGCATACCAAAAAGCTCAGAATCTGCCTTCAAAATCTGAAGACAGGTATTTTTACTTTGCATTATTATTATTCATCATCACAATGCATCATCATGTTGCTTATTTCTGCTTCTATGGCCTAGAGAGAGATGAATGGGACAGGCACACCCCCACTTCTTCCCGAATACAGAAGGAGCCATATTTAAGCATTTACCTCCCTCCACCCCCCATGTCACTTACCTGAACATCTACTTGCTGGATGTGTTCAGCAAGTACTAGCCAGAACTTTACTTTTCTAAAGAAAAAGAATTAAGCTAATTGCATGCTGAATCTTCTAGATTCTTGCCCAGATTTGGTTATGAAATATTCAATAGAATATAAATGTACATATATTGCTGGTAATAAGTAGCCCTGGTAGTGCTATGTGATAAACACTGGACTGCAAACTGCAAGGTTGGAGGTTCAAACGCACCAACCGATCCTCAGGAGAAAGATGTGGCCATCTACATACGCCCATAGACTAATAGTATTGGAAACCCTCCCCAGGTCTCTATGAGGCAGAATCAACTCCGTGGCAAGGGTTGTGCTTTGGTTTTGGTGTTGATCCCAAGGTATGGTGAGGTCGATACTAATGACATCAATGAGGTGATTAAAAGAAAAGGACATTTTTACAGCTGTTATTTTGCCCCCTTTACAAATGGAAAGGCACACTCCAAGATCTGTGTCTTTTTTGTGTTCCCTGTGATATGTTGGGCTGTTTGCTTTCTTGGGATGCCGGGCGGTGAGAGCCTCAGAGAAGATAATTAAAAAGTCTCCCATAAAACCAAAAACCAAACCCATAGGCATTCTCGTGAGGAGTGCTGGTGAGTTTGAACTGCCAACTCACGGAGGTTAGCAGTCCATCGCCTGTCCCACAGGTTTTCTAAATGGAGGAAGAAACCTGGCCCCAAGAGCCTTAGCTTGGCCTACCTTTCTGGCTCGGTACTCCCTTCCTCCTCCTCTCCAGGACAGAGGGCAGCATTTGAGTATAGAAGATGGCACCTGCTCACTGAGGCGTCGGCAGTAATTTCAGATGCATGCTCACTCCCGACACAGTGTCCAGACACACCCGGTGATTCTTGTCTCTCCTGCATCAAGGGACAGAGATTTCAGACCACAACTCAAGCTGCTGCTTAAAGGAAAACATGGACCCAAACTGGCTCTAAAGAAATATTTTCAAATAAATCCATGTGTTCCCAGTAAAATACAATTAGGTAATTAATCAATAAGTGTAAAGTCTTCGTGGATTTTTAAGTGCAAAGAGGACATAGGAGATCTGAAGTAGGAGAGGGTGAGGGAGAAGGGGATTGCCAAGGATCACGGGGGAGGTTGGGGGTGGTGCCCCAAAGGGGAGACAGACACACAAGATGGAGCCCAGACTGTCTGGTTAGAGTGAACTGGTCTTTCTTTGTTTGACACGCCAGGGACAGACAGAGGCTCTTTGAGACTGCAGTGGTTTTTGTTTGTTCCATTAGCATACCCTGGCCACTCTCTTTTGTATGATTTATAAGGAGTTAGCTTCATTTTTAATACAAGCACTTTATTACAAAAGAGATTTGCTCCCAAGGGGCTTGTTAATTAAGGTGTCACTATGTTGTCGATGGTTGTGAATCTTTATCCTTGGAGGGCAGGTGTGACCTTTGGAGATAGCCAAAAGTCATTTAAGCCAAACAGGGTGGCCAACAGGGTGGGAGACCTCGCTGAGTAATGCAGGCTAAGGACAAAGCACAGAGAGACCATAAAACAAGAAGAGTAATTTTTATATGGGGCCCATAAATGGTGCTGAAAGCGGGTCTGAAAACAGACTCCATGTTTGGAGCATCATAGTGAGAGTAAATGCATCACCTCCCAAGGTGACCTCTTTGCAAAGGATGTCAGCATTCTGATAAATTTATATTAGAGCAAAACCCACACTCTGGCAAAATTTAACATGCAATTTATACTATTGAAATGCATTTAGGATATATATATAAACTTAAGATAGGAATATTTTCATTATCCCTACTCCAAAAACTACCAACAAATGAATTATTTTATGTCAGCAGCTGCATTTCATTGGGCAAATCTACTGCACTACACTTCTTTGAAGTGTTCAAAAGCAAGGCTGTTACTTTGAGGACTAAGGTGCACCTGATCCAACCTGTGGTATTTTCCTCTGCCTGTGAAAGCTGGATGTGGTATAAGGAAGAGGAAAGAAGCAACAATGTATTTGAACGACGGTGCTGGTGAAGAATATTGAAAGTACTAGGGACTGCCCAAAGAACAAACAGATCTGTCTTGGAAGAAATACAGCCAGAATGATGTTTATGTAACAGCAAGCTTGTGATTCAGAGATGTCCAGGTGGCACTCTTGGAGAACTTGAAAGAGGACACATTTATTAGCCAGCGAGCCAGAGGAACCAGTGTTCCAGAAGAGGTGGGCCCCGAATGGTTGGCAGGCATAGCTTTTATACTTTGTCTGCGAGCAGGGTTACAGAAGCGGGATAGGAGGGGATTTCTAGTGCAATAGTGCAGACGTGGTCCTTAGAAAGGAGGGAAGAGGGATGAATGGGCGAGGGAGTGTTCTGGGAATGAGGAAGTACATGGAGTGAGGCAGTGCGTTGAGTTTCTTTTCCAATGTCTAAAATTCCCGATGAGGATTTTCCTTACCCTTAGAGGCAAGGATGGTGAGACTTCATCTCACATAGTTCGGACATGTTTCTAGAGAAGGCCATTCCTCTTGGTAAAGCAGAGGCACAGCAAAAAAAAAGAAGACATTCAACAAGAAGGATTGACGAAGGGACTGCGTGTATGAGCTGAAACGTAAGACAATTGCAAGGCTAGCACAGGACCAGGCAGTCCGGGTTTGTTCTGTTCTACACGGGGTGCTATGGGTTGGAACCCACTCTGTGGCATGCAACAGAAACATTGTATGTTATCAAAGGACCCAGGTAGCCCAATAGTAACCCAAAATCAGTGGGTCAAAGTCAACTGCTGCTCCACTGGAGAAAGAGGTGGCCATCTGCATGGGTCAAAACTACAGCCTTGGAAACCCAGTGGGAAAGCTCTACTCTGCAAATGGATTCTGAGCCCCGCCCCCCGCTTGCTTTCTTGCATGCTGCTGTTGATATGTTAATAATGGCTCCTGGGGACCCTGTGTGGGCTGAGTGCCACAGCTGCCTGTGGTATTCAAGGCTGTGGCCTTTCAAAAGTAGATGGCCAGGGCTGTTTCCTGAGGTGTCTCTCGGTGGTTTTGAACTGCCAACCCTTCACTTGCCAGTAGCACGTCACCATCTGTGCCACCCAGAAACCTATTCAAACCATATGTTCTGTTGGATACTAAGTCTCTTGACAGACTATGCAAACATGTAGTTTTTACTTGTGTTTAAACTGTTTTGGGTCAAGGATTTTCTTAGGTCTGAAGAGGAACAAAGTTGTCAATGTCCTCAGTAATGGCACAAAGTAATAGTTCTCTGTGGAAATTCTAGACCACTCAATCTTCCCCTCAGGAGTTCTGGAAGTATCTACAAGATATCTTAGTTCTTTTTCTGACGTGAGGCAAGAATCTTTTTCGTTAAATCATTTTATTAGGGGCTCATACAATTCTCATCACAATCCATACATACATCAATTGTGTAAAGCACATTTGTACATTCATTGCCCTCATCATTCCCCAAACATTTGCTCTCCACTTAAGCCACTGGCATCAGGTCCTCATTTCCCCCCCCTCCCTCTTCACTCCCCCCTCCCTCATGAACCCTTGATAGTTTATAGATTATTATTTTGTCATATCTTGCACTGTCCGACACCTTCCTTAACCAACTTTTCTGTTGTCCGTCCCCCTGGGAGGAGGTTATACGTAGATCTTGGTAATCGGTTCTCCCTTTCCAACCCATCCTCCTTCCACCCTCCGGGTATCGCCACTCACACTACTGGTCCTGAAGGGATCATCCGCCCTGGATTTGCTGTGTTTCCAGTTCCTATCTGTACCAGTGTACATCCTCTGGTCTAGCCAGATACATAAGGTAGAATTTGAATCATGAGAGTGGGGGGCGGGGAGAAGCATGTAGGAACTAGAGGAAAGTTGTATGTTTCATCGTTGTAAGAATCTTGGTGAAGAATCTTCTCCAGAAGGATTGGCCTACCAGATACAGCATCTAAAAACACCAGAGAAACACCTCTTAGATTTGAATTTCAGGTAAATGACAGAGCATTTCACAATATAAGTATATCCCACATGTCATGTGGGACATGCTTATACTGAGATGTGATGTCATTTACCTGATATTGTAATTTAACAAGGTATCCTGCATTTTATCCAGTAATGCTAAAAATATGAACTGGGGGGGGGATGTGTCTGTGAGAGAAAGTACCTTGCCAAGAATGGGCTGTGGGGTCTCTGAGCTTCCTTCAACAGTGAACTGTGGGGCCCCAGCTTACTGAGACCATTGCAGACAGTTGGGTCCTGGTAGCCCCAAGAAAAGAAGAGTGAGAAGAGTCTTCTTTATGCTGGGAGTTGGGGTGATGGTGGATAGGCGGTCGAGAGTGAGGAATTGATCGAAAAAGGAGCTTGAGAGACCCATCGTAAAAAAAGAATTAAAAGGGAGAAGGGAAGGAATTTTTCCATCTATTGCTGTAGATTATGAATTAGATCCCCTTTAGTGTTTCTTGAGAGAACAAGGAAAGATTAAAATTGCTTTCTAAATTACTTTCAGTTAACTGGATTGTGTTTCTTTCTGTGATACAGCGCTAAGATTAAGTCATGAATCCTTCGGGATTTACTTAGATTGCAAACAGCATAATTCCTTGTTTCCCTCTCCTTCTTTGGATCCCTGTGGTGGAATATGCCACCAAGCTCCTACCCCTGAGGCCACTGCCAGGAAGCTACTGGGCAGCTGCTGAGACCGGCTATCAGGCCTCTCCGTCCCGCCCCCGCTCCCCCCACCCCCAGACCCTCCCTGCCTGATTTAGACTTGGCTCTCTGTCTTCAATTCTATCCTAGTCCAGACGTCATCAGGGGAACTTGAGCTTTCAGTGTCTACCAGATCATTAATGAAATATGCTCGATGTGTGTGTGTGTGTGCATGTATTTTATATGACCGTGTATGCACTGAGAGAGGGCTTCAAAATGTTCCTGGAAAAATCCCATTATCTCTTAATTCCATTTTCCCACAAACTCTCTGAATTCCCTTTATGCTTATGCAGTTATCACATACCTTGGTGATGCATTGGACTGCTTAACTGCAAGGTCACAGGTTCAAACCCACCAGTGCCACTGGGAGAAGGTTGAGGCTACCTGCTTCTGTAAAGACTTGCAGTATCATAAACCTGACGTTAGTTCTCTGTGCTACTGGATGGTGATGGTGAGCATGTTTGCTTTCTTGTTTTGTTTTGTTTTTCAGTATGTCTGCTTTCAAAGAGGATCAGAATCATGTATCAATACTCTGTAAGCTCAAAGTCATTAAAATAAGAGCAAAGACACCAATACAGTTGGAGGCAGGAAATACTGTGTATATTCGAGTATAAGCCGACCCAAATATACTCGTGTATAAGCCTAGTTTTTCAGCAAATTTTTAATGCCATATTTGTGGCAAAATTAGGTACCTCGGCTGATATTCAGGTCGGCTTATACTTGAGAATATACGGTATGTCCTTGAAGGTACAAAAGACCGCGAGCGTGTTCCCAGCCTGCTTCGCTGGCCTCCTGGACAACATTAACCAGTGGCTTTCTTTGTAACGGAGTCACCTGTTCATGAAGATCTTGCTTCTCCTGGGAGCGTTACTCTGACTCGTGTGTCACATTGGGCTTAACTTGTTTCTCTCCGTATCACCGTGCCTCCTACATGAGGAAGGTTATTGAATTGAAGGCTTTCGTCCCTGCTTTGTTTCCAACAACTTGTCCTTTTTTTCTCCTTCTAATGTAACCCTATTTCTTAGAAATAACTTTTCTTACACTGAAAATTCATTTTTAAATGGTAACAATGAATTTAAGAAAACTTCTTCCATGATTCTGAGAGCTCATGTGTAATGTTACTTTCAAATATTTTTTCTCTTTTAGTTTTCCTTTCTCGATGATTCTTTTCTTGTTTCTTCTCAGAAATGTGTGTTTGACATTTGCTGAAATTTTAGCTACTTCACCAAAAATGCCAGACTCTCTTACTGCCATTCAATAAACCTCTCACTCTTGACTTAAAAGTTAACAAGAAACAATTATTGTGACAGAGTAATTTGAAACCAGCAGAGGACGTCGTGAATTGGCAGACTTCTTATCGACACCAGAAGATGCTTAGAAAGGAGGCTATTTTTGTTTCTAAAAAATCACACTTTCTTTATAAACCCTATTTTTCAGTGGGAGAAGGTGATTTTCCCCCAGGTTGGTCTAGTTTCTTAGAACATTCTTAAACTGCATCTTCTTATTCTGATCAAAATCACCATAGTTCATATAGAAGAAATAGTTGTCACCTATTCAGTGGGATTTTAGGGGTACTTAAAAAGGCCAGTTACCTCAACAACACCTCTACCATAGCCCTATCTTCCTTAACAGAGAAATTCTCACCAATAAAAAGTCCTTCACATCTTACTTCCCTTTGTGTTCCATGACTGGGCACAGAAAGAAGCCTGTGGCTGGCCCAAGTTAGCCAGATGACCATAGAGGTGACTCTAGCTCATGGCCACCTCACGTCCTGTGTGTCAAAGCAGAGCTGTGTCCTATAAGGTTTTCAGCAGCTGGTTTTCCTGAAGTGAATCACCAGGACTTTCTTCACCGTGCCTCGGGGTCTGCTGGGGCAGCCAACCATTAGATTAGCAGTCAACTGTATGAAAAGTGTTTATAGAGTAAAATTGCATTATCTAGCCCATGGGTAAAGGACAATCAAATCCGAAATTAAACCAATATGCCTGAATCATGAGGATTAGCACTTAGACGATTTCAATAGGCTGTCCCTGGATTCCCCAGTCATCATGGCTTATATAAACTAATATCAGAGAATACAGTCAAAAAGAGAAAAAGCTTGTCAAATTTGTGACTGACACAAAGCCATGAGGAATATGGGAAATGACTCTATCGGGATTCTAAATGTTCTTGACAGGCAGGAGCAATAATGAGCTGACTTAAATGATTAAATTTAACAGGGATAAATAAAAGCTCTTGCTATTGGGCTCAGACACCTCGCTATATAAAGGCAAGTGATGAGAGACCTAACTTAGCAGGCTTTGACATTTAGTCAATGAAAAGTTCAATATTTTCTTGGTCTACCCTACAAAAAATGATGTTCAAGAATAAGCTGGGGGTGCAAACCAACAGGAAAAATGGGAAAACAGAAAAGCAGTCTGACTGGAAAAGCAGCCAGGAAATGGTTTAAAGAAGAGGTTAAAAAAAAGCTATGTAGTACTAAAGGCATGAATGAGGCATTGTGCTTGGTGCTTCCTTAACTGGATCCTTTAAAAAGTGGAGCCAGGGTAATAATTAAAGTATAAATCTAAGGTATTAGAGTGAAGGGGAGAGAGCTATAAAGAGGAGGAGGAGGGGCGGGAGGGGGTGGGTAGGAGGAAGGGGAAGGAAAAAGCAAACCAACATGAGATGTTCTCATACTGGCCCTGCTGCCCACAAGCCACCGTTTGTCTTACAGGAGCATTTGATTGGCAACAGGACTTTTGCAGATGGCTCACAGGAAGGGGGAAAGGAGGAAGGATTTATCTGACTTCTTCCTTTACTGCTTCCTATTGGACAAGATTTTTAGTAAATGTCCCATACTTTCAGATTACATGATCTAGCCTCTTGATAGCTTCTCATGAAACCCAAAGTGTGTGGCATTTCATCCAAGATTGGAGGTGTAGAAGCAACTCAACTTGGGTGGAGGTGCTGAACAGAGAAGAGAAAGTTAGAGGTGATTAGGGGAAACTGAGAAGACATCCAGCGCTTTTGTTTAATGGTGTACCCTCTTATCTGGTTCCAGCATCTGAAGGCTGGGAAGACACAGAAAAAAGAAGCCACCTTGAGCTACAGACAGAAAGGTCAAGAACACTATATCCAAAAGAAGCTACTGCCATCTTATCTTATCTTGAAGGGTGTATTGACTCTGTTTTGGTCAAAGAAAGTGAAAGACCTGGGTTTTTTTCAGCCACAAACAGCTCAACACTTACAGCCTGTGCTTTCCCAAAGGCCTAGAAAACTAAAGCTGGGAAAATTTATTGTTTCTAAAATTCAAAACTGACAAGTTGAAATGAATAAATGTTTAATTACGCATCTACAAGATGTAACATGATGTCAACTTTATTATTTGTGAAATGTCATGTTCATAACATTGTTTTTCATTACATTTGAAAACAATTTGTAGGTTAGATCTTCTCATTTTATAAGAATCTGAGTGTGCATGATGCTTGCCAAGAAAGCATTGCCAATCGTAAATTAAACATTAGTCTTCAATACACTTCTCTCCTGCCCCCATCCACCACCAAACAAATGATGTCTTAGGATTTTAAAAACTTTTTTATGACAAAAACACATTCCATGGGGGTGATCAATGTAATTTACTATGTTTGGTATGATGAGAGGAGCGGGGAGGGAGGGCATCCCAAATAAAGAGCTCGTGCACTGAGAATGATGAACTGGGGGCTACGAGTCAGAAGCAGTGAGTTTGAGTTTGGCACGAAGAACTCTTTACTGCCACGTTAGAAAAGTGGTGGCAAGGACAAGCAGATATTAAATACCCTCTTCCGTTGCAGGTGTTGCCCCTTTAAAGAAACACCCTCAAATATGAGGTTTGGGAGTCAACCTACCTAGCTTCAAATGCCCTTTCTTCCACGTATTAACCATGTGGTTGACCCTATGTAAGTCGTGTGGTCCCTTTGAGCCACCATCTTTTTGTGGATTCTGACACCCCTTGGAGCCTCAGTAACTGTTCTTCATCATGGTGTTTGCATTGTGAAATCCCGAGGACGATGACCAGATGGTGGAGCATTCTATGTTTTTTGACAAATGGAATAGCTGCAGGATTGTAGAATGAAGACTGCATAGACACGGATGGGCTGAAGATTCCTTAGGTGAGGAGACAGGCCTTATTTAGCTTTGTCTTATGATGCATAGTAGACACTCTAAAGTGCAAACTGCCTGAGTTAATGAGTGCATTCAGAAATTAAAGAGAGCTGGATTTTTATACATAGTAGAATGTAAGGTGGAGAATATGTTTAACTTCATTCTGGGTGTGCTGTAGAGGGCAGAAGCAGGGGCAGTTCAACATGACATGGGAAGTATATGCCTCCCTATTTTTTTAAAAAAGTAAATTTTTCATAGTCAGAGCGGGATAAAACTGGAATGCACTTTCTTGAGAGGGAGTGATCGATCTCTCTCTTTCTCTCTCTCACTGCCGTTGAGTCGAGGCTGGCTTATAGCAATCTCCTGGGGTTTCTGAGACTATAATGTTTATAGGAGTAGAAAGCCAAGCCTTTCTTCCTCAGAGTTGCTGGTGGCTTAGAACTGCCGACCCCATAGGTTGCAGCCCAACATGTAACCACTAGACCACAAGGGCACCATACTTAGAGATAGAAAAAAGACACTTGGAGGCCAGACTTCTGTCAATTTTCCCACAGACTTGAGGGTCAGCCTAAATGAAGCTGGAGCCTCTTCTAAACAACCTCTTCCTTTCTGCTCCTGTGTCAGCTGACACGGAACAAAATCTCAATTAGGCAGCGTTCCCAACATGATCCCAGAGCAGAGGGACGGCCAGAGGTGAGCTCAGGTGCAGATGGGAACACAAACAGCCCCCTCTCCAGCCTCGCTACAAACTCCCACGCCAACAACTGTTAGTCAGAGAGAAGGCATCGAAGGAAGAAGTTGCCTGGCCCTGTCCGTGGAGAAGCTGCTCTGCCTTGTTCTGGCTGCTTTCTGCTCAGTTATTAATATAAGTCTCAAAGAAACCATAAGCACTTAATAAAATATCTTAGGTAAGAGTAAAAGAAAAGCTGCCAAATGTTCTGCATTGTGGCCAGGAATTTTTGGATTATATAGAATTTAATCTAAGTGCTGGCTGAATCATATAATGATGTGTCAAAAAGATTTTTTTACAATGGCTAATTTTTTGAGTTTTCAAAACATTCAAGAGACAACCTACTCAAAAATGAGGTGTGGTCTGAATTTTTATGCTTACGATCTATGTGACGTGGGGCAAGTGTGAATTGTCAAAGGCCTCCTCTTTGGAGATCCGAGCCTGCCATTGTTCGGTCATGTGGCTGCACTTGATGGTAGCCAATCAGCCAATATCTCTTTAAAACTTCCTTTAGGTTCCATATTAACAGGCTCCTAATTATTTCTGTCATGAATAAAATCTATCCGGATAACAAAGTCACCTTCTCCCAAAGGAGGATGGCCAGAAACAAGGCAACACAAGATGAAGATCTACACAAACGGACATGCTGTGTGATGTGCCTTCTTGTTTCTTTCCTCAGCTGTGGCCACTCTTCCCTTCCATCTATGTGTATCCCTGGGTCTGAGAGTCTGTCTGGTTTGACTGAGCTGTGGCCTTGCAGGCAGGACCCCAGGAGAGCCCTTGTTTGTGCCTGTTTATGTCTTGCCAAAGAAAACTGCAGTCGCCTTGTGACCACCTGTTTTTGTTTTAGCGTGGGCCTAATCGTTGAATAAAAGCTAGCTTTCCAGCTGGACAAGCACGTACCACACAGATGCAACTCCCGCGCCTTTCCTCTCTCTTTTGTGACAGTAAAGCTGTCACTCTGCCTGCAAGAGGCTGTGGTGCCCTCCCGTTTAGCGGGAAGCTCGGGTCTTGAAGCTGGTGCTCTCTCATGGACAGCTTGTTTCAGCTTCCTCAAGCTGCCTTAACAACATGCCACAAATTAGGTGCCCCATAAGAATGTGTTAGATCCTGAAACTAGACCCTATTCATCCATATTCAGGGTGCTGGAGGTGCTCCCGCTGCAGGGTCAAGGGGAAGAGCCTTTCTAGTCTGGCAACCCTGGCGTGCCCTGGCGTATCGATCTGTCTTCATGTGACCCTCCTCCCTCTGTGTCTCTCTCTGTATCCACCTTTGGTGTTTACTAGGACACCATTTAGATTGGATTAGGACCCAACCTATTCTGGTATGACCCCTCCTGGTTAACATCTATTATAGATGAAATTATATCATTAAACTACATTCCACAAAAATACGTCACGTAACTCTGAACCTCTGTGTCTGTGATCTTATCCCGATTACAGGCGAGTTGTCTTCGTTATGGGGAATGAGTGTACTGTGTATTTTGAGCCTCTCTCTTTCTTTCTCTCTCAACAGTTTTATTGGCACAACATCCCCATATCATACAATTCTGTACACTCATTAACACAATCTATTTTGGCACATTTTCTTCGTTCTTGTGCTCATTGTTATTAGCTCCCCGTTTCCCCCCTACCTCCCCTGCCACCCCCCCAAGAATCATTAATCTAGTTATTGTCTCTGTAGAGTCACCCATCCTAATTTTGAGTCAATCTCTTTTGAGATATAAAAGAGATGAACAAGCTGGCAGAGGAGAAATGGGGAAGGCTCATGCCACGTCACATGACAATCACCCAGGAGCAGATGCTCAGAAAAAAAGGACCTTTCTCCGGAGCCGACAGAAAGAAAGCCTACCCACACGGCTGACACCTTGAGCCTTCTAAACTGAGAAAATACATCTGTTTGTGAAAGCCACCCACTCTTTCTGTTGTAACAGCACTGGATACCTTAGACAACGTCTGTTTCTAAGCAAGGTCACGTTCACAAGTACCAGAGGTTGATATCTTCTGGGGGAACTATTCAATCCATACTGCCAGTGGTGGTGCTGTAGTGGTTAGATGTTGGTCTGTTGATTGCAACATCAGCAGTTTGGAACCACCAGTTGCTCCTTGGAAGAGAGATGAGACTTTCCAGGTCCACAAAGATGGACCTTTTGGGAAACTCACAGGGGCAGTTCTACTCTGTCCTAGAGGGTTGCTATGAGTCGAAATCAACTCGATGGCAGGGAGTGAGGGTCTTATTTGAGCCCTGCAGTGCAGTGGTTAAGTGCTCGGCAGCTAATTGAAAGACTGGATGATCGAATGCCCCCACCATTCTGCAGGAGGAACACATGCCAGCTGCCTTCTGTAAAGATGACACCCACAACACATACCCTATCAGAAGCCCATTCTGACTCAGAGACCCCATTGGACAGAGTCAAACTTCCACATACATTTTCCGAGGCTGCAATCCTTACAGAAGCAGACTGTGAACTCTTTCTCGAAAAGACTATAGGACAGCTCTACTCTGTCCTTTAAGGGCCCTTGTGTGTGGACAGCAGGGTGCTTGGAGTCAGGGATCCTGCACTGCAAAACGGATGTAAAAGTCCCTGCTGAGTCCCTACTGCTACACCTTCACAAAGAGGTCAAGCAAACAAATTTGAACACTAGGTCCGAGGAAGCCCCATCTTTAGATCTTAATAACAAATGGAACAAAACATCTGCCCTGGCTATAGTGAGGCGATCCCACTGAGAAAGGCCTGGAGTTCTTTTTTCAGGGGGGCAGGGGTTGTGCTGTGCCATCCTCCCTCTCCCCTTACTTTCCCTTGGGACCTGCTTGGCTGAGTTTGGGGTAAAGTCTGAGTCTAGGAAACAGTCTTTTTTCCCCATTGGGTGAAGCTAATTGGCTCTTGTGGAAATTGGACCCGTGCCCTTGGACTAATTAACATGATTGCCTAGTAGCTCCAGCTGAACTAACTTCCTCAAACTTACACTCATTTTATTGAGTAGCTAGCAACCTGAATGTTCAAAAGATGGGCTGCCTATCACCCCAGGCCACTGAATATGACTCAAATTCCATACACACTCAAGGAAGGGCAGAGTTAACACCACACTCTGGCTCCTGAGATGTTGGAAGCAATTTAATACTTGAAAAGAATTTATCTGGGAGGCAAAGGTAGACCGGCAGTAAGAGATGATGGCTGGAGGCCTGACTTCGCCAACAAATGACCTTCCTCAAGTAAGTGATTAGCCTCACAGGACCTAATTCCTCTGTGCTAAAGCGAGAATGTAGGTCCAAAGGACTGCCAAAGCCCATTCAGGTTTGAAATGCATACCTTTACCATTGCAAGCTTTGGGAACACAGCACTTCATGAATGACAATACCCAATGCCAGCGAGAGAGAGGAAGACACAGTTAATAAGCCTGCCTTCTGCTCTCCTCCATCATTTTTCTCACAATTTCATGGAGGTTAACAAGGAGAAGAGTGGGAATTGCACTTATTCGAGACCCATACATAGACCAATAGGCAGTCATTTAAGTTAAACAAAGGGACACTGTGTGGTTTAAAAATCAAGAAGTTATGTGTCAGCGTTGTAACTTTTCACCATACTTATTCAATCTTTCTGGTAAGCAAATAATCTGAGGAGCCAGACTATGAAGAAGAGTATGGTATCAAGAGAAGATGGCTCACTGACAACCTGCAGTCAGTGGAAGGACTAACCTAGCTTGCTGAAAATGAAGAAGATTTGGCGTACTCGCTGATGAAAATCAAAGACTACAGTATTTACTGATGAAGATCAATGTTTACCACCTTCTACGTGGATTATACTTGAATGCAAGGAAAACAAACCTTCTCACAATTAGACCAATAGGCAGCAGCATGATAAAAGGAGAAAAGATTAAAGTTGTCAAGGATTTCATTTTATCTTGATCCACAATCAATACTCATGGAAATAGCAGTCCAGAAATCAAGTGGCATCTTGAATTGAGTGAATCTACTGGAGAAGACCTCTCTTCATAAATTAAAAAGCAAAGATAGCGTTGTGAGGAACAGCAAGCCCCTGACCAAAGCTGTGGTGTTAGAATTATGCTGCTGGCAAAGAAGACGGAAGGTACCACGAACTGTTAAAAGACAAAGAAAACAACAAACAAACAAC
>NW_022103899.1:29954132-29960318 GCF_000313985.2 Echinops telfairi | reverse complement strand
AATCTCTAACCTGTCACCTCCTGGTCTGTCATTTTGTTGCCTGTATGTTATTCTCTTATAACTCAGGAAACCCGAACCCTGAACAAAATTGGTTGAGAAGAGATACAAATCAACACACATTGACCTTTCTAGGGAAGGTGTGTTCTCCTCAGAGGCCACGTTCATGACATGGTGGATGGATGCGGAGACAGCCTGGCAGCCTCCCAGCCTGTCCGTGATGGGGTCAGCAACCAGGCTGCCCTGAGTCCTACTACAGGAGTGTTTTTGCTCTCTCCCACCGTTATACACACCATGTGATTAGACAACTAGGGTATTAGAAGAATAGATTCCAGAGGTGATCATACATACATTGGCTGTGTTTTACCAATTCCACAGTATTCCCTGGGCTATTTTTACCCAGGAAACTGGCGGACGGTGCTTTCCTTACAGCTCCTGGCTGGCCTCTTGCAGTGTGGACGGCTGCATGCACACCAGGGCAATAGCAAATTCCGCTGGGGTTTTCTTTCCGGCAGGAACCAAAGATAGCAAACAGGAGAAGCACATGTGAAGTAGCCTTTCCTGCCGAGCGCCGGCTGGACACTATCTGGGATTTCTCACTGTTCCCTGCATTCTTGCCCTTGACCCTTTGGTGCTATCCAGGTCCCCTGTGTCAGGCCCTTCTGCAAGCTGACAGGCGGCAGGAAAGGGAGAAAGCTGCAGGCCAACCTTTGCTCTGAGAGCACTGGCAGGTTATTAACAAAGGGGGGCACATGACAGGGCGTGTTCATTCAGGAAATATTGATAAAGTGGGAGAGTGAATGAGGAGAGTGAGATGCCTCCCAGCCCCCCCACCACCTCCCCCTCCACACATCAGACTGTTGGTTGAGGTACATAGGCTAGTTTAAAAGTTGGTCCAAATAAACTTCGACAAGGCTTTTTTACCCTTTTAGCTTCTGGTTAAGAACTCTGGCAAATAAGGGCATGGTCTGCTTAATATAAAGTGCAGATAAAATTAAGAACTACCTCATAGAGAGGAATCAATCCACGTAAAGGATTTAGACTATAGCCTGCCCCAAAATGAGCACTGTATTCTGTGGGTGAGCTACTAGACCAGGTGAAACAACTAGAGGATGATGACAGACCATTTCCACCATGATTTTTCTTAAGTTATGAGCAAGATGACCCTCAACTTGAGTGAGCAGCAACATAAACTCTGTCCCCATAGTTCCTTCCACTTTGGCATTGTGGGCTTCAAAGAGTCTGCTGACTCCAACTCTTTCCTGCAAGCACTGGCCTTTGATGAGCATTGTTGTGTGTGCATGCACTTGTTTTTATGAAAAAATGTGGGGAGAGCAGGTATAAAGATAGAAGATCTACATCTGGACTCCACCCAGGTAGTTACTTATTAGTTAATCGCGAAGAAGCCAATTAACCCCCCTCCACTGCTATTGAGTTGATTCCAACTCATAGTGGTCCAATATAGGGTTTCCAAAATGATAATTCTTCCCAACAGCAGACCTTTGTCCCCCTTCAGAGTGACTGGTGTGTTTGAACCACCTACTTTGCAGTCAGTCACAACAATTAACCCACAAAGTTTCTAGGGTTCCTTCTTCAGGATGATTTCCGCATCTGGAGAAAGAGCAAAATGTGTCTCCTGACAGCCTCATGGCATTGTCATGAGAATCCAGTGAGATGCTTAGTGTGGGGGAAAAATCTGGAAAGTGTAAGTTGACACAGAAACAAATAGGGATGATTAGACTTCTAATCCATTGTGATACAGTACTTAGCCCAACACGTGTTAGGTTGCTACTGTTGTTGTTATTTTTGTTGGGCCAGTGCTGACTCATAGCAGGTCTATGCACAACAGAACCAGACACTGCCAATTCTGCGCCATCCTAGACTACCTGTGCTGTGTGTGAGCCCGTTGTTGTAGTCTCTGTCTCAGGACATCTAGTTCAAGGCCTTCTTCTTTGTCACTAACCCTGCACTTTACCAACGGGGCCCTAATGGTGTAGTAGTTAAGCTTTGGGCTGGGATCCACATGGTCAACAGTTCAAAACCATCAACAGCTCCATCAGAGAAAGACTGGGCTTTCTACTCCCATAAAGAGGACACAGGTGAAACCCACAGGTGTAGCTGTGAGTCAGGATTGACTCACCAGTTAGTCCTTTACCAAAACTGATGTCCTTCTCCAGGAAGTTCCCCCTGATAAGTCCAACATACTTGAAGTCTTGCCGGCCTAATTTCTAAGGAGCATTCGGGCTGTACCCCGCCCCCCCAAACAAACCTGTTTGTTCTTCTGGGTGTCCTTGGTACAAGCGATATTTTTCAGCAGCAACTTGATTCAAAGGCAAGGATTTTTTCCTGATTTTTTGGTATCCACAGTAAGACTTGTTACACACCAAGTCTTTATTGATCATGAAGCTCTGTCACCAGCCTAGGAGTGCATCTCATCTTCCTGCATATCGTTTGCTTCAAAATCCCTGAGCTGGACTTGATGAGCAGCCGCAGTGGTTCAACACGTTTCAACATCACCACTTGCTACCTCTGATGCCAGACTTTTTCCTGCCCCCCACTAAATGCTAGCACTATAATCAGGCTGCAAGCTCTTTCTGTTTCAATGGAGGTTTCTACCCGCTTGCCTTTAATGTGAAACGACAGCCAAGTTTTCAGAAGGTTCGGTGTTAAGATTATGTCTTTTACATTCCGACAGTCTCTCTTGTTTCGTTCAGCTTGTCAGGCTGTCAGATCAAGGCCCACTGCGTGTTCTACGAGGAATTATTAATGAAGATTCGACTGGGTTTTCTTCTAGAAATGGATCACTTTGCTTTTCATCTCACTGGCTTCTTACATTAGCGAACTAAAAATAGCCACAAGTATTCCTGGGAAGCAATGATCAATATTTGGCAGCATATCCCTTGCTTTCCAGTTGTTACATTTGGTTCTCTGCCTCTTTAGGACACGCAGCAAAGGGAGGTAAAATCTTAATAGTAGAACCCCAAATCAGTTCCTGTGCATTTTTCACTCATAACACAATGAGTGGAATCTGGTCTCAAGATACCTTGCTGAAGCCCAGGTCTTACTCGGTTTGTACTAGAATGTACTATTTAAGCACGGCGTTTAACAGGGTGGCTTTACAAAGTAGTCTGCATGGCATTTGTACTATTCCAGCCCAATAGCTCTCCTCCAAAAGACATCTATTCAGAACAACCTTGACAGCCAAGTCCTGAGAGCTATCGGCTTGAACCACACTGGTTTTGTTTGTGTGTAAATCTCACGGTGGTGCCTGGCGGGGCTCCTGTTTGCAGAACCCATTGCAGTCCACCTTCACCTGGGCTCCTCTTTCCCAGAGAGAGCCCGGGGTGTCAGAATATTATATGGATGAAGTTTGACGTCTTTATTCATCGTCTATTTATGGGATGAACGTGCAGTTAAAAGGTGGTTTGAGACTATCAAACTCATGTCTAGCTGTGATCTAAGTGGAATTTAACGTAGGTCTCCTGAGGTGAAGAGAGAAATGAAGGAAAGAAATGAAGTGCCTGTTTCAATTTAATACTTTTAGGCCTCGTTTTATTTATTTATTTTTTTTTTAGCGTTGGGAGGAAAAAAAATATCAAAAGGCTGGGACCTTCATTGGCCCCCTGAAGTTTTAGGGTTTCAGATGCTCAGAGATACAATCTGTGCAATTTCTTGGCATCTGTTTTTTTCCAGACAGTATATTACCACTATAAAGGAGCCTGAACAGTGGGGTCCCCCCCTGGGTGTCCACTTCAAAGGCAATGTTTGAAGTCCCCTGATGCTGGCTGTGGGTGAAAGCACCGATGGTGGTGTTTAGTTTATTAATTACTTTTAAAAAGAAAACGAAAAGCTAATTTACCTCGCCATCTTCCTTCCTGTCTTCCTTCTCTGCAGTAACATCCTCCAACCCTCTGAGGTTGTTGCTGTTTTTGTTTTGCCACCAGAGAATAAGTCAAGTCAAGTATCACATATTGTGTCTATGATACAACCATCTTGCACCTTTTCATTCGTTGCTATCAACACATCTTGCGAAAGGGTAAATTGCTTTGGAAGTAATCCTAGCCACCCAAAGTTACACCAGGAGCCAAGAAAGAGCCCAGATTTCTTCTGAATTTTATCAGGAAAGAAAGTCCTTTCTAGAACCTCAGCAACTCTGGACTCCCCTGAAATCAAGGAAGAAAAAGGTCCCGGAGCTTCCTCACGTTTTACTCACAGCGATTTGTTTCGCTCCAACAGTGTGCATTTCGCTAAACCGTTTCTCAAAGCGACAGCAAGTCAGCAGAGTTCTCTGTGGTATGAAGCAAACAAAAACACCCCAAAGTTCATGTGTTGTCACCAGACAAAAATTTTTGCTAAGAACAAGCAGAAATGAGGAGTTAATGGATCCCATATGTGGTCCCACCAGCCTAGGTTTATGAGATTTTCTGAGACATTTCTGAGGAGATCCCTGTAAGCACAACACAAAGTCAAAACCCCATAATTCACTTCCATGAACACAGACAGGGAAACTGTGGCTGGGCTCTCGGGGAGCTGTACAAGGGGTTGATGACCACTGGTGGCATCCCAGAGCAGAAAAGCATTGATTCGTCGCTGAGCAAGTGGACCAGGCCTTCAAGTCTCTGGTCTAAGTATTTACGTTCATCTTATCAAAGAGGGATGACCCACCACACCTGACAGGCATCTTTCTCATCCAGGAAAACTGCGCACGTGCAAAAGCGACTGTCGTCTCTAATGCCAATCGGCCTTTTGAAGTTTCAAATCTCATTCCGCAGTCGGGGCAGGCATTTCCTCCGCTGGGCTCTTCACTATAACACCCCCGTTTCCTGGCATGGTGGCTGTGGATCCGTTGGCGTGACCCACAGGAGACACCACCTGGGGGAAAGGTTGGATGTCTGATGCTGGTGGCGGTGCTGGTTGGCCTGGGGGAAGGGGTTCCAGTGGTCTCCATTGTGATTGTGTTTTTTCCTCCTTCTGGGAGGACAGTCCAACCACGAGAAGGTCTTGGTGAGAACGGCAGAGACCACCACAGCGATCTTGGAAATGTGTTTATGGAAGAGGGTTGTGGGCGCGCGCGTCACTTCCCTCCTGCCTCCGATGTGGAAACCGAGGCCACCAGACAGGGGGAGAGGGATGGACGGGGTGAACGAGAAGGAGAGGGAACTTGTCCAGCTGAAACTGCCAACACACACACACACACACACACACACATGATGCATGTATGCTTTGGGGATGAGAAGTCCCGATTACCCAAGAGCACATCTAAGGAAAGCACGCTGCACAAAGGCCCCGTGTCTCCAAGCGGCTCCCCAACGGAGCGCCAAGTCTACCGCAGACAAGTTCATCCCACAGCCGCCCCAGGCCAGTTGGAGAGGAGGTTGAAATGTGTGCTGTGTGAGGAGTCAGCGTGATCCGTGGAGATAATGGAGCGTTCAGTTTGACATCTGAAACTGGTGCATCCAGGAAGAACAGGATTCTTGCTGGGAGGGGAGACAGTAATTGTTTTTAGCATGACAACTAAGACGTCCTGGCTGCTGTAGATTTGCCTCACAACCAAGAAGCAACTGCTTCCTGTGTCAGAGCTAAACAGTGAAATCAAGGCATGCAAACGCCTCAGCGCCTCTCCGCCTCCTCCTTCAGGATTTCGTGGGGAAGCAGTGTCCTTCCTTCTTAATTTTGGCACACACAGTAAAAAGATAATTAATTTGTGGGGACGGTTGGGTCTTACACTGATCAAAACAATACTTCTCAAAGAGCCTTCTAAGAGATTATGGGAGGCATTAAGTGTGGAGCTGGGCTGGGTCACTTGGCTGGAGAGAGGATAAATAAATGGTAGGACTTCAGCCCCAGAGTATAAAAGGAGAGAGAAAACAAGCTACGGGAGAAAAATGCCCAACATCTTCTTTTCAGTGAGAGGATATATCTGTATGAATAGTTGGTTCCCCTGGAGGTTTGATTCAGTCCAGGCCAGCCTTCCTTCTCCCACTTAAAGCTGTGCTCAGGCGAATAGCTGTGGATGTTGTCATAATGTGTGTGTGTGTGTTCTTTTTCTGTAGAGGGCCAGTGTATGTGTGTTGTTTGTGTGTGTGTGTGTTATTTTCTGTAAAGGCGCCAGGGTGTGTGTGTGTGTGTTCTTTTCTGTAGAGGGGCCAGTGTGTATGTGTGTGTATGTGTTCTTTTCTATAGAGGGGT
>NW_022103899.1:29951616-29953705 GCF_000313985.2 Echinops telfairi | reverse complement strand
AGATGTACATTTTGAAAGACACTAGACGGTTTTCTTCTCTTCCTGACCCAATTTGTATTTTTCACAACATCAGACAAAAGGACAGGCAGACTAATGTTGCCTTCTGAGAGGGGGTTTCCCCTCCACTTTCCCTCCCTCTCACTTCCATGGGGTCACCCCACCTTTCTTCCCTCCCACCGTCAAATACCCCCTTAGCCTCCCCAGCACACCCTGGAAAAACAGTAGTAACTAACATTTGTGCCTTTGGCAATAAAACCACAGGCCTCCCAAACCCCAAATGGCAAAAAGACATTTCCATTCCAATCCCAGTTTTAAATTAAACTGTAATGAAAAATCAGCGGCGGCAGCTGGGACCAGAGACAGTGATTGTCTCTAGGAACACAAAGGAGGGAGCTGAGGGGAGGAGGGGGTGGGGGGAGTGGGGGGAGAAAGAGCCTGCAAGGAAGCCTCGCTCTGGTAATAAAGCAGCTGGTAAACCTTCAAGTAAAAAGAAATTAGAAAAACAAATCTAGGATAGAGACAAGCAAAGATGGCCGTTTCCCTCTACAATCACAGGGAGGCAGATCACACACAAATCACCCTCCACTTTATGAATGGACAGGGAGGGAGCGGGGAGGGAGGCAAGATGTGTGAGCTTGTACTGACACCTGGAGGAAGTGCAGGGAAATTCTCAGGGGGGTTCCACCCCCAGGACACCCAGGTGAACCAGTGGGGATTTTGAACTTCTCCGTGAAGGCTTGCAACAGTGAGGCTCCTCGAGGCTTTATGGGGAAAAGAGATGGAGGGGTCTCCTTGCCTTTAAAGTGGGGCTCATGAAATATGGATGTGGAGAGTGCTGGACTTCAACACGAAATTTGGTACCAAGTCAGGCAGCTCGCTTGGACACACCCCGGTGGTTTTCATCCTGAAGAAAAGCCCAACAAATGGAATAGTTCATGGCATTCTTGTCTTAACTCAGGATGGGAAAATAACCCAAGAGCCAAGCACTTCCATGGGTAGCTTTCTGAGGCTTGGAAATCTCTGCGGAGCTTTTGGCAGGCAATTGATACGTATTCCTGAGCAGTGCTGAGGAATCCAGAAAATCGAAGATGCTGCCAAGGAAGGGAAGAAGGGAAGGGCCAGGAGAGTGGGCTCACAAGGAAGAGCTAGTGGAGATGGAAAACCCGTGTTCGCCAACCTTATTTTGTCCCCAGCTGCCTTGGAGAAGGTGATTCGTTTAGTGGACACGAGGAGCCCCGGTGGTGCAGAGTTATGCACTGCGCTGCTAACCCGAAGGTCAGCAGTTCAAACCCCCTGGATGATGCACAAGGAAACCGGAGGCTGTTTTCTCAGAAACAGAAAGGGGCAATTCTTATCGATCCCACAGGGTCATTATGAGTCGGACAGCAGAGTGTTTGGTTTCTCAAGAAAACACGCAGGCACACCCCCCTATGTGCACTCACAGTGATATGTACTCACTAGAAGAAGCCTCAGACGCCAGGTGTAACGCTTCTTCGCTGAAGAAGGGGAAGCAGAAAAGAACTGTAAGCATCCCCGAGAAATACTTTTGAGACATCAACATTAGGGGGGGAAATTGATAAAAGTTTAAGTGTTCAATTGCCAATTTAGTTGTCAACCAAGAGTTCTTTCAAGAAAGGAAAATTGCTCTAACCCAAAATACACAAGATAGATGCAAAACTGAGCAGTTTCTTCAAAGGATGTCCTTTGGATTTTGACTTACTCTGGAAATCTGACAGGTAACACAGAGGCTCACAACACGTGGGGCTCCCTTTCAGAAGAGGGTCATCCCTAGTTCCAAAAAAAAAACCCAAATGAACTCATCATTTGAGTGGGAAAATATGATATAAAAATCAAATATACTTATGGCAACTAATCAGGTGTTGTTTGTCACATATCTGGGGTGTAAAGCTAGGGGTGGGCCTGGTCAAGTTCGGGCGAGCCCTTGGCCCATTGGGTGGATGTCAAGTTAATGAACTCTCTCCCAGTGGGGCCCGACTATCATTCACCCACTTTCTCAACAAGCATGAGTGCTTTTGTTTTATATGTGTGTGTGTATGTGTGTGTATATGTGTGTTTATGTATATGTATC
>NW_022103899.1:29898222-29951014 GCF_000313985.2 Echinops telfairi | reverse complement strand
ATTTTCTTTCCATCGTGACAATGCACTTGATTCTTCAATGGTAGCAAAGAGTGTCCTATGAAAATTGCATTGAAAACCTTAATGCATTCCACTACAAGCCTATGTTTTCCCTACAGGTTTCTTTTTGTTGCCCAAGCTCCAAGAATATTTAAAAGGAACATGATTTTTGAGTGTCTCGGGGATGTCCAAACTGCCTTCTAGACAGGGTGTCCTTTGAAGATGGCAGAATTCTTTGAGGAAAGGTTAGAAAGAAATGGAAACACCACCTCCAAACATGTATAGACTGATCTTCACATTTTGATAGTTTTGTTTAATAAAGATTTCTACCGTTTTATAGCAATACTTTTAACATACAGCCTTTAAAAACTTCAAGAAGGGTGCCCAATCAATGGTGGGTTGGGATGATCACATATTTACTATTTCAAGGCCTTCCTTGCTTTATTATGGCTGGTTCATAGATGGTCTATACTTGTATAATTTCCTTTTCTCAAATATATTTTAAATTGTATAGCATTTGCTGAATTGATGACACTGTTAATAGAATTGCCTTTTGCCCCAGGGAGATGATTCATAATCTTCTCCAGCATAAAATGATGATGCTGTCTTGAAGGTGAACCAGAGACATAGGTAAACCGTAGCTATATGAATGGATTTGGGACTTACACTTAATTCTAACTCCAATCTAAAAACACTTATTTCCAATGGCATGGCCCTGCTTGATGCTAGCCCTCATGAAGAGCTCATTGAAGATATGAGTGTATAGCAAAGTGTGGCAAAGAAACTTGATGGTGCCTGGCTATCAGAAAGAATAGCATCTAGGATCTTAAAGGCTTGTCTTCAAACAAGCAGTCATCTAAGCAAGATATCAATGAATTCCACATAAAAGAAGCACACCAACCTGTGTGATCCAAGGATTAGAAAAAATATAATCTGAATCCAAAGGAAGGAATGGTATCAAGAGCTTAAATTGTGAATCCCTTGTTTTTAGAAGGCTAGGATGAAATTGGAAGCCCAAAACTCATTTGCAGTTTTCACCCATCCATTAAACCTCAGGTTTAATGGCTAAATCTCCTATGACCAGAGTTGAAGGATGTTAATGACCTTGTTTTCAGATAGAGAGCATTGTATAGTTGATTATGGCAGATATAGTTAGGTTAAAATGTAACCCCTCATCATTTGAGGTCCCTTTGACCCATTTGCTTCCATATTTTAAAAAAGTGAAGGAAAATGCATGTGCCTTAAGCCTCTGACCACGGACCATGGGTGTGAATAGTCTTGCTGTCATGCAGAGTGCATTGTAAGGCGATTTGTTGTAGAAGTAGTTGGGTTGGAATAACATTTTGTCATTTAATCTCCTTCCTGCCCCATTTTTAATTTGTTCTATTTTTTTAAATATTTCTACTCTCTTTTCACATGAGCTTTCTTCTGTCTTACTTTTTTATTGTTGTTAGGTTTTATTGTTGTTTTGTGTGTCTGTATATGAAATCCAGGGTAGGTAAATCTATAGAGACAGTAACTGGATTGATGGTTTCTTGGAAGTCTGGCTTGGGAGGTTTGGAGGAAATGGGGAGCTAATAATAATGAGTACAAGGAAGAAGAAAATGTTCTAATATTGATTGTGGTAATGAATATACAATTCTTGATATGATCTAACTATTGAATTGTATAATATCTGCATTATGTGCCAATAACTTATTTTTTATTCATGGAAAATGAAATGAAAATATCACAGACTTTTCCTACAAACTTAAAAAGAAAATATATAATTTATTTTCTTTTAGTGTTGTCCCTGAAAAGATGCACAGAAGAAGATATACTGCTTCAAGAATTCCCACATGCATAAGGAGGCGTGGAACATTTTGAAAGCTTTTCATATAATTCAGTGACACTGATTACATTCTCCAAGTTTTGCGACCTGTCTCACTGTCCATTTTCTGAATTGTTCCTTCCTCATTAACGAGAACGTACTGCCCCCTAAGTTTCTTTCAAGTTGCTGTGAATCTGATCCCATGTAGCTTGAACAGGCAGAGCACATTGCTCAAGGCAGGCAGGCTTTACTAGTTAAGCGAGATTATGGTTTAAAGAAGACTTTAGAAGATATTTTTGCTTTAAGATTTATAGAACATCTCAGAACAATTGTTTCAGGCTCTGTGGCTCCATAAAATCTTGATTCCAAGAGAATTTGAATATCTGTTCTGCATCATGGATCAAGACTCTCCCATAGAATCTTTGATCAAAATGTTTAGTAATGATAGCTGGGGGCACCGTCAGTTCTGGTTGATGACGGCACGTTTGTATTTTTTTAATAATCTTAGATGTGGACGTTTTATTATTATTCTCTGCACTAAATTCTTCATAATACTATTTTAATTGAAAGTAGAACAAACATGCAAAAACATAAACGCTTTGCAAGACTGTGTCAATGCAAGTGCTTTTAATCCCACTCTTTGGGTTGGTTGTTGTTAGCGGCCATTAAGTAGGCCCCTAACTCCTCATTTGGTTCAGGACCAAACCAAAGCCAAACTCACCGCCATCCAGTGGATTCTGACTCACAGTGCCCCTATAGGACAGGGTAGGAACTGCCCCTAATCCATATCACTGTACAGGAGTAGAAAGCCTCATCTTTTTCTTGCCTCACGAGGCCCACATTCATAACTCACGGGAATATTTCCCAGTCCAGTGCTATCTTCACGATTGGTTGGGGAGCAGACCATTATAATTCATGGACTGATTTTCAGAATTAAAATCAGCAGGGCTTGCTTCCTCGTCTATCTTAGTATGAAAACTTCAATGAAACATCTTCAGCATCACAGCAACACACAGCGGATAGCAGTTGTGCATAAAGTGCATTGGCTGGAACTCATACCCAGGTCCACCCCACAGAAAGCAAGAGTTATACCATGGAATCATCCGAGTGTCATTCCTTCGGGAGGAGGGACAGCATTCTCCCTGCTCTCTCTTCCTTTCCACTTCTGCCCTCATCTCAGTGCCGTTGCTCTGCGCTTAGTCTGCACGTTGCCTCTGGAGGGGGACCAGAAGCACAGGAAGGAATTTTCAACTTCCTTAGAAGATATTAGATGCAGAAGAAAATTGAAATCAACCGCATAATCAGTGTGTCTATTATTTTTGCCTCACTCTATGTACACATTTGTTGTGAATATTTAAATCTGCTTTACCTCTGATGTCATAAACATGTGTTTACAACATGTGTTTACCTCTGATGTTAGAAACAAGTGTATACATAAACATGACCCACTTCTCAGAAATAACTCTAAGATTTAATTAAGAAAATAGGAGATCGGCACAATAACTTAGTGCAATGAGATGCCATGTGAGTATCACTAATGGCTGTCAGCACGAAGAGTAAAATCAATGGCACTGAATTACACATGTAGAAGTTGTTGAACTACAGACTGTTTGGTTATGTAATTTTTGCCACAATTAAAAAATAATTACATGAATAATAATGAGTATAAGGAAGAAGAAAATGTTCTAGGATTAATTGTGAAGATGATTGTACAACTCTTCTCAATATGATTGAATTATTGAATTGTATGACATGTGGATGAAGTGCCAATAATACCGTTAAAAAAAAAGATAAAGATGACATAAAAATTCCACCACTGAATTTTTCCATAAGCCATGATATAGATCAACACTTGTTTCTATCTCATCTATCCTATAACATTTGGTGACATTTGCACCATAGAAATACAGATACAAACCATTGTCATAGAATCAATCCCAATTAATGTGACCCACTGGGACACAGTCGAGCTACCCCCTGGTGTTTCCAAAACTGTAAATCTTTATGAGAGCACGTTGCCACACTGTTCTCCTAAGAAGAGGGCAGTGGGTTCGAACTGACTGTAGCAGAGGGCTTTACCACTGAATAATCAGGGTTTCTTTTGCATAATATGGTACCACCCTAATAAATAAGTACACTGCCAGGCCAAGCACTTTTATTTATAATGATTTCTCTGTTGCTTCCTGACATGTAACTAGAAAAACCTGATACATGTTTTAAGACCTTAGCTTTTCCTAAGTCTCTGATTTTTAAAAATGTATTTTATTTTAGGTTTGGGCACACAAACCAACAAAAAATCCCACAGGAACTGAAGGTCCCCCCCTCCCCTCTATCTTTCCCAAATAGTAAACAAATTATAATTATCCAAGCATCCAATTACAAAGTCTCTATCCACTAGTCGCTGTATGAAGAATGCAATCAGGTCTTTGGTGGTGAGGCAGAAGGAGGAAGTGGCTTAAAGGGATAGAAAATAAATTCTCTCTCCTGAAGCCACAGGGCGGTGGATAAAATCTGCTTCCTGGAGGAAGGCATAATTGTATGCCAATTTGGAATTTGCTGCATACAGGTCTAAAACTTCCCTTTTATTTTTTTTTAAGTTTCTTTTCCTGTCTGTTGAGAATAATGCAGCCCTGATGGTGCAGTGGTCACGCGTTAGGCTATGATCCATAAGGACCCCAGTTTGAAACCACCAGTGGCTACATGGGTGAACGATAAGGCTTTCCATATGCAAAAAGAGTTACAGCCTCAGGAACCTCACAGGGACAGTCCTACCCTATTCTATAGGGTCTCTATGACTTGGCATCGACTCACTGGCAATAAGTGTGAGGTAGCATAGTGGGCTATGCATTGGGCTGCTAACCACATGGTCAGCAGTTCAAACTTACCATCAACACATTGGGAGCAGGATGAGGCTGTCGGCTCCAGTGAAGATAGAAAGCACTCTAACCCAGAGGTCAACTCCATGGCAGTGGTTTGCTTTGGTAGTAACAATACCTTACCAAAATGTACTAAGCATGTGATTGATGTCCATGTTCTCCCTGGAAAGTAAGTTCCTCGGGCAGGATCTGTCTGATGAACTCACTGTTGTCCCTAGGAGCCAGCGAGGATTCACTTGAGTGAAATGTGCTCGATTCACTTGAGTGAAATGTGCACATGTGGGTGTGTCAGTCTGGGTACATTAGAGAAACAAATCTACAGAAACTCATGTATAAAAGAGAGTTTTATATAAAGGTTAACTGGGCATGAAGAAAACATCCCAACCCAGTGCTGCACAAGCCCAACATTGACCCATTAACCCATATGTCCAACACCAATCCACAAAGTTCTCCTCCATCTCACAGAACAGACACAACGATGCCAACTGCAGGAGGAAAGCCGAGTCAGTGAATGTGTAAGCATCTCAGCACTAGCAGGGGTCTCCACATGGCTGCTCCAGCACCCAGAGCTGCATCGGGCTAGGTCCATGTGGCTTCTCCTTGGGGATGTCTTGCAGGAATTCAGCCTTGCCAGTTGAAGCAGGGAACTGGCTACGGCAGCTGCACTCAGGTCCGACTATCAGAAAGCAAGAGACCCAAGAACTCGAAAGGCAAGGTTCACCCAGCCATTTATCCCTCTGCCCTTCAATTAACCCCACATGTGTTTATTGGCCAGGTTGGCACAATAAACTAACTATATCAGTGGAGAATTTAGTAGCATTCCACAAAACTCAGCTTGTTATAGCCACATTCAGAAAGCTATTTTCTATATTTTCAGATCCCCACAAAGGATTTTATCTATATTGAGTTTTTGGTTCATTGCAGACATGCTAGGTGTTGTCATCTCTCTTTGACAGAGGAGGAGCTCAAGTTCACTCAAGCATCCCAGGTTGATAAGAGATTCAAACCCGCATAGATCTGGTCTCTACACATAGCACCCTACGCTGCCACCATTTTTCAGGAGAACTCAAGAAGGTGTGTAGGTGAAAGGGAACCAAAAGAAGCCAAGGTCCCCCCAGCCCAGCACCCACACCCACCAAGGACTGCTGCCAGGTAAGGGGAAGGCGACCCTGTGAGCAATCCTTGGTTTTTCCCACCCAAATTTCAGAAGAGACTGAATGAAGACAAAATTATGAAAACCAAAAAAAAAAAAAAATTCTTTCAGAGGCTATCATTACTCTAGTTCTGTTTACCTTCCCCTGTGCAGGGAGTCTCCTGGTCCCTAGATACTTTCGGTCATTTCTGAAATCTACTGAAATCCCTGTGTGTGTTTCAGAGAGAGACTACCATACACTAGTTTCATGTGATTTAAACTTTCCAATATATGGATATCAACCTAGAAAGACATCTTTCTGAGCTCTTCACCTCTGTGGGTTACATTTAAGCTGAACTTTCAGGGTTTAAATTTTTCTCCCTGAAAAAATATTGCCACTGGAGAAGTGCTTTTCTTAATTAAAGTCATCATCAGAGACCACGTGGCTTTAAAAAAAAAATCATATTATTGAGTGCTCCTACAGATATCATAGCATTCCATCGTTCAATCACATCAAGCACTATTGTACAATTCACAGTGCTTTCTAAACCTTAAGTAAGGAGCCTGGTGGCAGAGTGTGCTATGTGTTGGACTTTGAACCCCAAGGTCAGCAGTTTGAGCTCACCAACCCCTCCATGGGAGAAAGCTGAGACTTCCTGTTTCCATAAAGATTTACAACTCTGGCAACCTACAGGGACAGTTCTACTCTGTGCGACAGAGACATTGTAAGTGTGAATCGACTGGATGACAGTGCAATTGGAGTTACGGAATGTGTCTGGCTATTATATCTGAAGCATACAAAAAGATGGATTTTTTTTTCTTATTTTGTGAAAGATTTTAAATAATGAGTCTTTGGTTCACTAATGCTCAATAGACAAAGCCCATGGTTTCATAGGAATGAAACACCTACAATCCTTACATCTGTAGAAAGTAACACAGGATGTGTTAAAAAAATGTAAAACTTGATAGAACTATGGGATGATATTATATCTGTAAGATATAATAAGAGCTCCCAATAAAATGTTTTGCTTTGGGTAGTGGGAGCAGGAGGGGGAGAGAAAAGTAAAATGTGTGCGACGCAGGCATGTTATGGTTTAATCTTATATCAATTCCAAATGATCGTCTGAGTGAAGAGTTTATCAGCAGCGTTTCCTAAAGTGTTTCTGACCTCTATTAGAATCACCTGCATTAAAGTCACCTGGGCACCTGTTCAACATGCAGATGCCTGAGCCCCAGGCAGAGCAATTACATCAGAATCTCCAGGGTAGGGCCTTGGAATCCTCATGCCTCACAAATATCCCCGGGTGACTTTTAATTCATGCCAAAGTCTGAAAACCACTGATGGATAGTGTCGTGTGGTATTAAAGAACAGGGACTTTGGAATCAGACCGATCGGTGTTTAAATCTCAGCTGGCCCATCCATCGAGTGGCAATAATCATGCCTTCCTCCTAAATCTGTTATTGGGATTAAACCAGGTGATAAGTGAGAAGCGGGGCCAAGAAAATGAAAGTGTAAGGACTCCGTGCCTCAGCTCCTTCAGCTTTGGGAGGGTGGGGGGTGCTCTCCGCAAGTCAGCACTCGCTTTGATTGAGTAGGGTCAGGGCAAAGAGGTACGTGAAGAGGGAAAAAAAAAAAACCCATTGGTGGGAGAAGTGAAAGAAACAGAGGGCCAGCAGGGGCTGGAACATGGAGGGAGTTAATGACAGAGAACAAGAGAGGAAAACTGCTCTTCCCTTATTCCATGCGCCTCCAGGACCACTAACAATGAACTGCTTAATCAGAAATGAATCAGTCCTGTCCAGTCATAGCATCTTAATCCCTTGTCCACAATAGTTACCTCAAAGATGGTTATGTGACTTATGCATGGCAGGACAATCTCATGAGCTTTAATATTTGGATGCTGGAAGCAGGAAGATGTTCATGTTCCAGGGTGGAGTACTGTGAGAGTATTGTAAATTAGAAGTACTTGCCTTTCTAAGAAATTCCATGTAAATTAGAAGTACTAGCCTTTCTAATTCCACGGAGAAAGGTATATGCAATGAGAGAATTAATATCCCTGACGCAAGACAAAAGCAATAAATAATAGAATTTGGTAGATAAATACCCCAACTTTCTCACTGTTGAGTTGCACAATACTGAGGACTCTGTGAAGGGTTCCCAGTAGACTGAGTTTCCTACAACTCTAATTTGCTCGTGGTTTCTATTGACAAATGATTTCTTTGCTTTCATCTCATCTTGTCTCAGTTTCACTATATCATAATGTTCCCTAGTATCTCTTCCCAAATATAATGTTATTTTTGTTGTTGTTGTTGTTGTCAGGGGCCAACCCATGGCAATGCGATGCACAACAGAATGAAACACTGCCAGGTCCTGCTCCATCCTCCCAGCTGTTCTGTGCTTAGCCCACGATGGCAGGCTCTGCATCAATCCATCTCACCGAGGAGCTTCCTCTCATCCATTGCCCCTCCACTTTACCAAGCATGATGTCCTTCTCCAAGGACTGGTCTCCCCTGACAACGTGTCTAAAGTATGTAAGACAAAATCTTGCCATCCTTGCCTCTAAAGAGCTCTCTGGCCATACTTCCTCCAGGACAGGTTTGTTTGTCCTTTTAGCAGTTCATGGTACTTTAAATATTCTTCACCAGCACCACAATTCAAACGCATGATTCTTCTTCAGTGTTTCCTATTTAGTGTTCAACTTTCTCAGGCATATGAGGCTTGGGTGAAGTGTGCTTTCGTCCTTACAATAATATCCTGGCTTTCCAACATTCTAAGAGGTCTTGTGCAGCAGATTTACCCAATGCAATCATGTCTTTTGATCTCCTGACTGCGGCTTCGGTGAACACTGATTGTGGATCCAAACAAGACAAAATCCTTAACAACTGCAATCTTTTCTCCATTCATGTTATCTATTGGTCCAGTTGTGAAGATGTTGGTTTGCTTAAAATTGAATTATAATCTATACTCAAGGCGGCAGCCCTTGTTCTCCGCCTGCAAGTGCTTCAAGTCCTCCTCACTTTCTGCCAACCAGGTAGTGCTGTTTGCTTATTGCAGGTTATATTAGGCCTTCCTCTGATGCGGATGCCACATTCTTTTTCATATAAGCTAGCTTCTTTGATTATTAGCTCAGCACACAACCCTGCGGCATATCTTTCTTTATTGTAAACCATGCAGTGTTCCCTTGTTCTGTTTGCACAACGGCCTCTGGATCCACGTACAAGGCTATCCATAATTTTTTATGATCTACACAGTTGAATGACTTAGCATAGTTATTAAAACACAAATAAATATCTTTCTGGTATTCTCTTATTTCAGTCAAGAACCATCTGACAGCAGCCATGATATCTCTTGTTCCATTTCCTCTTGAGTTCAGCCTGAAACTCTAGCAGCTCCCTATTAATGTTGTTTTCAGCAAAATCTTTGGTTAATAGGCAAAGAATGCTATTCTAAAAGGGTACTTTTTCATCTCCAGAGCCTGTGAGCATGTTAGGTCACGTGGCATTGAGGAACGAGGTTGGCAGATAGAGTTAAGGTTGATGCTCAGCATCTTAAAATAGGGGTGTTATCCTGCATAGTTTGGGTGGGCTCAGTACAAATACAAGGGTCCTTAAGCTTGGAAGGGATCATTGGAAGGGAGAGCAAATGATATGGTGGTTGGAAGGACTTGGCTGAACAGTGTTGGCTTTGAAGAGGGAGGAAGGGACCATGAGCCAAGGAGCACAGGCAACGTCTAAAAGCTAGAAAAGATAAGAAAACAGACCATCTCCTAGAGCAGAGGTTCTCAACCTTCCTCATGCTGGGACCCTTTACCACAGTTCCTACAGTTTCCTACACTAATTTCTTGCTCCTTCATAACTGTAATTTTGCTACTGTTATGAATCACAATGTAAATATCTGATATGCAGGATGTAGTTTCATTGTTACAAATTGAACATCATTAAACATAATAAGTAAAGCATAGTGATTAATCACAAAATAATATGTAAATATATTGTGAAATATATATTTATTGTGAAAAACACGTGTTTTCCAATGGTCATAGGTGACCCCGTTGAAAAGGTTGTTTGACCCCCAAAGAGGTCGCGACCCACAGGCTGAGAACCGCTTCCCTAGAGCCTCCAGAAAGAAAGGCATCTGATGATACCTTTATCTGAGCCCAGTAAAATCTATTAAAGTTTCTAATATGCAGAACTAACAAATACATTTGTGTTGTTTTAAGCAACTACGTTTTTTGTTAATTTGTCACAGCAGCAATAGGAAACATATACATCTTGTTTCCAGGTAAATGCTGGGGAAACTCCAATTTTTGATGATAATGCTTTCTTATCTTTTTGAGGACGTTGAGCCGAACTTACCCGGTACCATAGGTTAGAGGTAGGTTAGAGGTACCGTGGGTTAGAGATACTGTGGGTTACAGGTACCGTGGTTAGAGGTACCATGGTTAGAGGTACGGTGGGTTACAGGTACTGTGGTTAGAGCTACAGTGGGTTAGAGATACCGTGGGTTAGAGGTATCGCAGGTTAGAGATACCGTGGATTAGAGGTACCGTGGTTAGAGGAACCGTGGTTAGAGGTACGGTGGGTTAGAAGTACCGTGGGTTGGAGGTACGGTGGGTTAGAGGTACCGTGGGTTGGAGGTACGGTGGGTTGGAGGTACAGTGGGTTGGAGGTACCGTGGGTTGGAGGTACCATGGGTTGGAGGTACGGTGGGTTGGAGGTACTGTGGGTTGGAGGTACGGCGGGTTGGAGGTACCGTGGGTTGGAGATACGGTGGTTTAGCGGTACCGTGGGTTGGAGGTACCGTGGGTTAGAGGTAATGTGGGCTAGAGGTCCGGTGGGCTAGAGGTCCGGTGGGTTACTAGTTGCAATGCGAACTGTCGAATCAGCAGCTCAAAACCTGCCGGTGCTCTGAAGGAGAAAGAAGATTTCTGCCCTTGCCGAGCGTGTCAGTGGCGGTTATGAGTCAGAACTGCCTGGATGGAGGTGTTTGGTTTAGTTTTTAGGATGAGATAAGTGTTCTTGGTCATGGTTACCAGCGCAATATATCAAATGGACGATTTTAGAGTGATGCCTGGACAACAGCCTTAAACCTCTATTCCTGGCCGAGGAGACCTTGCCTCAGGGCACCAAGGAATCTCGTGAGGGACCAGTTAGTTAGTCCAGCTCTGTCTCATAACCAGTGCAAGCTCGGCATGGATATTTATTACTCAAACCAGGAAACAGTCTAAACAGGTCAGTATTAAGAAATAATTATAGCTAGAGACTGGTGGGCTCAGCTCCACCTGGATACAAATCTTCCTCTTTTACGGTTACAAAAATGATTTATAACTTTAGAAATAATGTAATACTCGCACAGATCTTAGCGCAGTGATCTTTTGAAATCGAAACTCTGAAAATGAATAACTACAACCTTCCCGTTTATTTTTTTCTAACCCCTCCAAAGCATTGCCCCATCTCATTTTCTTAGTCAAGGCTTGCTTCCTGATTTTGCCCTACTAATGACCTCGGCTCTCTCTTGATGCTTGAGGACCAATCGCTCTTCGATGAATCATTCTCTGTGTTAATATCAAACGGCCCTTGCCCTCTTCAAACAGATCGCTGCTTCTGTTAAATAATGCCCTAAATATACAAAGCAGATAAATGATGACCATTGAGCCAATGGGAACAGAACTGAGCTCCCAGACTGCATTGCAAATATAATGAAAAGACACATAACTGATGAGCTCCATATCTGAACTCAAAATGATTTGTGAAGCACAAGATCAAGAGGAGTGGAGACTGAGCCTCAAGTCAGAGTTACGGCGATGAAGTATCGGCTGGTGGAAGAAAGCATTTTGAAATGGCTTGATATATGTCTATCTCTATGTGTGTATGTGTGTGCACATTTTTCCCTTTGAAATGGTTAAATGCTTCAAGGAGTAGCGTCTCTTTGGGGGCCAAAGGCCCAGAATGATTTGCATCAGGGTTTTATTTCATTTCAGTCTCTTGCTTATTTTAATTTATGAGGTGTGGAGAATATTAGTTTTTAGGATGATTTAATATTTTGTGTTGTAAGTGATCTTCACCCGTCAGTTTGTTAATTAGATGCTGCAGACAGGCTGTTTAATACTGTGTGTTGACTCTGCAGGAAGAAAGGAAGAGAGAAGCTTTCTGATGGGCAAAAAAGAAAGAAAGAAAGAAAGAAAACAGAGAGAAATTGCAGGCTCCTGATCAAAGTTCTCATAGAGACCATGTGTGGGACGTGCTTTGCTGTAGAACAAATTGTATTTGCCCTTAGAAAGTCTCCCCGTGTGTTCTAGAGATAATTGGAGCCCTCTCTTGCTTTGCTCCCTTAGAAGTTTTTGGGAGCAAAGTAGAAAAAGCAGAAGGTAACCTGAGCTTTTTATTTAAATTTTTAAAAGGTATGTCTGGGAGAATTAGAATACATTTGGAGGACTGAGACCCATGGAAATGAATGATCCTATTTTGATAGCCTTGCAGACCCAGTTTGAATTGATAACTTTGTATCTCGACTGGCCCTGCCCTCAATACCAACATCTCCTAACTGAAGAGATGATATATTGTCTTCTGGTACATTAGTCCTCTATTTCGCTTTCAATTTAAAGGACATAGGAATGGAGATAACAGTCAGTGAAGATATAGATGCATTCTCTCTGATCATCCCAGTTGACTTTGCTTAGTGTCTACCCTATGGGTTAGACTTGTCCAGCCAAAGCTTTGCAAAAATCAAGAAATTCTCCAATAGTGGGTTTTACAAAATTCATCATATGGACCTTATTTTGGCTTCATGTACAATTAGTGTCTCCAGCTCTAGTAAGATATATTTGGTAAATATTCAAAATATGTCTTAGGAATAAGCAAATGGAACATAAACTGAGCTGTTCATTTCCAGATAAAGTTCAGGTGCATGAAATCTCTCCAAACTAAAACCCCTAGCCAGAAGTTTAACTTTCACAAGGAACTCCACAATAACAAACGGATTCCATGACGTAGTAAAAGGCTTTGACAGAGTTTTAAGTGGTGCTTTCGAACAACACGGTGGTGGTACAGAGTCTGAATCAGAGGGCTGAAGATATCGCTCCTGTACAAATGAAAACAACATATGATCCCATAACCACCCTCAAAACTGGTTTCTTTTCACTGAGTTCCTAATCCTTTGTTCTCGTCCATTTGCAATATGTTTATAGTCAACATATTGCCTTGCTTTCCTGAAGCAAAAGATAATGATATTTGCATATGATGAATAATGACTTTCCTATCAAAATATTATTTTCCAAAGAGAAAATCAATCAGCATTTGTTATTCTTTTTATTTGAATGTTATATGCCAGAAATACCTCTAATTAGGAAACAGTAGGAATTGTGCTTTATTTTGCTTTCTGTTTTTTAATAAATCATTTTATGGGGGGTTCTTATAGCTCTTACAACAATTCATACCTCAATTGTGTCAAGCACATTTGTACATACTATGTTGTCATCATCATTTTCAAAACATTTTCTTTCTACTTGAGCCCTTGGTATCAGCTCCTCTTTTATCTATCTCCTTCCCCCAACCTCTAACTGTCCGGACTCCTTGATAAATTATAAATTATTATTATTTTCATATCTTACACCATCCGCTGTCTCCCTTCACCCATGTCTCTGTTGTTTGTCCCCCTGGGGGCAGTTATATGTCCATCATTGTGGTCGGTTCCCCTTTCTCCCCCTTCCCCCTACTCTCATGGTATCGCTCCCCCCATTGTTGTTCCTGAGGGATTTATCTGATCTGGATTCCGTGCTGCAAGAGCTCTTATCTGTATCACTGTACATGCTCCAGTCTAGCCAGATTTGTCAGGTCATGATGCAGGGAGGGCTGGGGGGGAGGGGGGTTAGGAAGCATTAAAGAACCAGAGGAATGTTGTGTGTCTCGTCTGTGGCTGCCTTGTCCCTTCCTTGTGACCCTTCTGTTATGGAATTTCCAATTGTCTACAGATAGGCTTTGGGTCTCCACTCCGACCCCCCTCGTTGGCATCCATACTTGCTTGAGGTCTTCTGATGCCTAATACCTGATCCCATCAACACCTCATGATCACACAGGCTGGTGTGCTTCTTCCATGTAGACTTTGTTTCTTCCCAGATAGATGGCCACTTGTTTAACTTCAAACGTTTAAGACGCCAGATGCTATATCTTTTGAGAGCTGGGAACCATCAGCTTTCTTCACCACATTTGCTTATGTACCCATTTTGTCTTCAGCAACCGTGTCAGAAAAGGGGAGCATCACAGCAGTCCAGGTTATTAGAACAAAGTGTTCTTGCATTGAGGGAGGCCTTGAGTAGAGGCTCAGTGTCCATCTGCTACTTTGATACTTAACAGATAAATATATGTATATAGATCTATATCCCTATAGTTATATATTAATATATTTACATACACACATGACTATATTTACACCTCTATAAATGCGTTTTTGCCTCCTAGTTTCTTCCTCTATTTCCTTTTGCTTTCCTCCTGTCCCACATCAATGTTCGACCCTCACTCGGCTCTCAGTAATTCCTCTGGCTACATGGCATTTGATCAAACCACACCAGGTGTTCTACACCCTCCTCGCCATCAAGTTTAGATATCTTGTTATTCTTTTGTCCCTGGGGTGGGTGGCTGCCCCCTCCCTTTCCCCCACCCTCCCCCTCTCCCCTGTCCTCCCAGAACCATTGGTCAGTTGTTTTCTCCTCGGGATTGTTTATCTTGCCTATCGTATATAGATAGACATGAAAAGAGGAGGAAGAAGAAAGAAAGAAAGAAAAATAGAGAGAGAAAGGAAAAAAAGAAAGTGGGGTGGGGCTATAAATAGTTCCAAATCTGTCTGCTGACCCTTATGAATGTTTTCCAATCAAGTCTGATGGGTTGCCAAGCCCAACTCTCTGAATCTGAAGTCTGTTTTCGGGATTCCTCCCGGACTGCATTGCTTTGCTCTGCTTGCTACTCTGATGCGCTCCCTTCCTGTTTCACTCTGATTGTGTGTGTGTGTGTGTGTATGTGTGTGTGTGTGTGTGTGTGTGTGTGTGTGTTCCGGGGGCGGGGGTGAGGAGGCTGAGGGTGCGCAGTGCGGGCAGGCGATCAGAGCAGGCACAATTCCCGCACTGTCTCCCGTGCTGTCCCCTGCAGTGCTGTGAGTCAGTGAGGAGATGTCTTTTCTTGTGGTGGGGCTGGCCCTAAGGTCCTCTCTGTGCCTTGGCTGCTCCAAGGAGGAATGTCATGTTTGGGGCTTGGTGGGCCAGAATGCGGTCCACATTCTCTCTCTTCCTCTTTCCCTCTTAATTTGCTTGCCATAGATGCATTTCTTGGCTCTTGGAGAGTTTATTCTGAAGCACAACTGAAACTTTGGTGCAGGTTTAAGGATTCAAATTTGAAGTCACTTTAGATTTTAAAAGGGGAAAAATAACTTTGTTCCCATTATTATATATAGTGTGTAAATTTTTCAGAGTTGTGTACATTTGAGATTAGAGTTGTGATTGATATAATTAGAACCAGCATAGTACACTCTTAAGCATCAATTGTTGATTTCTTGAGTGTTTCCATAAATAGTAGCAAGTCATAGTATAAGAATGTGAATAAAAAGTCCTGATACTTTAAAGAAAAAAATTTGTTCTCTTAACATTAAATATATGTGAGTTCATGTGTGTGCTTGGGGGGGGGCATGTACATACAGACACATGAGGGAGCTTTAAAAAGTTGTGAATAATTCTATTATCTTTCTATTCTACTTTTCCACAATTTAAGTCCCCTTATATATATGCATGCATGTATAGATATATGATGTACATGCAAGCAATATACATAAAATAAATAGACACATATCTAATCATACTATATCTATGTAAGATATAGTATAATGATGCCATCAACCAACATGGCACTAAAGGAGGCATCTTGCTTTTTTTCCCTTTTTGGATCTGCCTTTAAATTTCATTATAATTTCTAAAAATTCTCTGGTAGTTTTACAGCTGCTCTACTGTTAATAGCCCTAAATAGAAATGTGCTACTTTGCTTAGCAAGAGACATCTGCATACTGTAGAAAAAGCAAAATCATTTGATGCGATTAATACAGGAAGATGGTTATTCATATTTCCAATGCATGTTGTTTAAACTCAAATATGTTTGCCTTCTAGCCATTTTTAGAGATGTTATTCTGATCTATGATTTAAATCTGTGATGCTTTTAGGATCTACATAAAAAAATGAATGTTTGCCAGCCCATCCAACACCTCCTGCTGCTAGTTTGCTGGGGTATTTCGAATGTCACAAACAGAGCTTCTGATATGGTACCCGGGGGCCTCTTTATCCAGGATGATGTAAATAACTACTCCCAACATTTGGTCCTTCCACCTTTTTGATCATGTCACCTTGAAAGTTGCCCTTGCAATGGCAGACTCTTTACTCTCACATTAGAAGAGCTCAGACTATATTTGAAAATGTCAAAATATATAAGCCCTGGGAGGGCAATAGGACAGGTTCAAAAGTTTGCAGATAGATGGATTATTGCAGCCTTAGAAATTACAATGAGACAGAGCTCACATACATGCCTTCTCTCATTCCCGCACAGTCCTGCAAATCTCTTGCTACATCATAAATCTTTCTACATCCGTGCCCCCATTCGCTAGCTGTTTCACAAGTGGTCAGCCCATGGCCTCAGATTTATACACACACCTCATCAGAAGGCACAATTTCGTGGCAGAGCTAGTGACGGAGTGCTCTTTTGCAGCATGTCTGAAATACTCTCCTCAGACGGTTTCTGTTTACCATTCATGGCCTGCCACAGCTTGAGGAGACCTTGGAGAGCACCGAGTTCAGCCCCCTCCCTTTGCCGATAAGACAGAAACTCGGAGGCAAAGCCATTTACCTGAGGGTTAAACTCCAACGAAAGCTTCCACTCTACTAATCTGAAATTCAAGAATCATTGATTCTATGACCTGATATCTTAATAAGACATATGCCAAGAAAGCAAATGCCTACCTTTTGTGTTCATGTTTCCTGGCGATATAAGAGGACTTAACAGGGGACTGTGTTTAGGGTCACTGTGAATCATGATTGACTTGCTGGCAGTGGGGTGGGCAGCACTGTTGGCAGACCCAGAGAATGTCTTCCCTAACCCTGAAAGCAGACCCAACAGGATCCACAAATGGCAAGAAGGGTACAAGAAAGGTACTCACCAGTGGCCACTCTACTGGATCAGCTGCATCCTGAATTTGGCCGGTGCTAAAAGTGGTATCTCAAGTCAGCAGGAAAACAAACAAACCAAAGAAGGTTCAACTTATTGGGACCAAGGGTAGGCAACCGGGAAGAAATAAAAGTAAGCTGGTTCTTTACTTCCCATCCTATATAAGGGTAATTCCAAATGGATCCAGAATTTAAATGTTAGAAATAAAATCATAAAGATACTTAAAATAATATAGTAAAATGTTAATCCCTGGGAGAGAAAAATGTTAATCATATGTACCAGTGTACATGCTTTAGTCTAGCTGGGCTTGTAAAGTAGAATTGGGTTCATGATCATGGGGTATGGTATAAGAGCTCACAACACAGGGAATCCAGGACAGATAAACCCCTCAGGACCAATAATGAGAGTAGTGATACCAGGAGGGGAAGGGGAAGGTAGGGGAGAAAGGGGAAACCGATCACAATGATCGACATATAACCAACTCCCAGGGGGACGGACAACAGAAAAATGGGTGAAGGAAGACAGACAAGAAAAAAATTATAAATTATCAAGGATTCATGAAGGAGGGAGGGAGGATGGGGGGGGGCGCGGGGCAAAATGAACTGATACCAAGGGCTCAAGTAGAAAGAAAATGTTTTGAAAATGATGGTGACAACATATGGACAAATGTGCTTGACACAACGGATGGATGTACGGATTGTGATAAGAGCTGTACGAACCCCCAATAAAATGATTTTTTTAAGAAAACCAACTAAAAAACATTTAATCATAATTTAAAATCCAGACCATAAAAGGAAAGATTGATAAGCATGAATAAATAAAAATTAAAAACTTCTGCCTGGAACACACGCCTGCTCGCCCGCACACCCACACCTAAAGTGAATTCAAGAGCTACAAGAACCGGCAAACTAAGAGATTTTCAACTCATATAAAGGAAAATCCAGAGGTTGGTAAATAATGTGAAAACGTGCCATGGACTGCCGGAACAAACCTATCTGCTTTGGGGGAAGTCCAGCCAGAATGTTTCTCAGAGGCCACGAAGACAAGACGGGTCTCACGTATTCGGATAGATGGGCCGGGCCGACTCACTAGCGCAGGGCATCGAAGAGCCTGGTCCCTGGAGCAGGACATCACGCTGGTAAAGGAGGGGGTCTGGGGACAAGAGGGAGAGCCGCCAGGAGATGGAGTGATATAGTAGCTACACCAATGGGTCCCAGTATAACAATTGTGAGGATGACGCAGAACCAGCCCCTATTTCAGCCGGTTTCCCACAGGGTCCTTGTGGCACCGAACGCCAGAAACCACCTTGTTAGTGGATACAAAGTTGCTACCAATCGGAACTGAAAGCCCAACAAGCTGATAGGGGGAAAAACAACCCGAACAAAAACTGGGCAAAGGAGAGAATCACGTAGTTCACAGAAAACGAAATACAAATGGCTCTGAACCGTTTGGAAAGATGCTTGACCTCACTCATCATAGAAGAGATGCAAATGAGAACGACATTGAGATAGCATTCTCTCCTATCAGGTTGGCAACAAGCCAGAAGTGTGATGGCACACTCCATTGGCGAGGCTGTAGGAAACAGGCTGGCTCGTACGTTGCTTGTGGGAGTATATGTTAGCATAACCCCATATGGAGAGCAATTTAGCAAAATCCATCAAAGTTACAAATGCATATATCTTGTGCCCCAGTAATTCTACTTCTGAAAATTTATGTTGCAAATGAATGAAAGGACATATGTTTAAAGTCTTCATTGCAGTATTGTTGGCAAGACAAAAAAAAAAAGGAAAATAATGTAAATTGTTAAATCTAGTAAATTGCTTTACCAAACAGTTAAAGAAAGCATGGTGCATTTGTATGACAGAATGTGATGCGAGGCGCTGATACAAGGGCTCAAGCAGAAAGCAAATGTTTTGAGAATGATGATGGCAACAAATGCACAAATGTGCTTGACACGATGGATGGATGGATGGATGGATGGATTATGATAAGACTTGTACAAGCCCCCAATAGAATGATTTTTTTTTAAAAGAAAGGTTCTCAAATTAAAGTTACCATTGGTGAAAAACAAATGATTAAATAAAAAAAACAAGAGTGGGCTGACTCTATTAGACAAAACTAGAAAGTTCTTCAAGAGACCTTTGCTGAAAGAGAAAAAAAGTGAAATGCAAAGCAGTGTGTATATAAGCTGCCTTTTGTGTACAAAAGAGGGGAAATAAGACCGTGTATTCCATTTGTCCTTATATACATAATGAAATGGAAATAATTTGCAAGAAACAGAATACAACGATTGCTACGTGGAGGTGGGTTTGAGAGACAGGGCACAGGGGCAGCAGTGTTTCTCGCTTCTTCCTGTACAGTCGTGTACAGCACACCTTCTACCTGAGCAACTTCCACACTATATGATTCCATGGTCCAGATCCCGTGAGAGCTAGCACATTGACACTTCAAGCTACTTACAATGTTCATATAAGGACAAATGGGCGCTACTCTGCAACACACATCAAGACATTCTTTTTTATTACTATATTATTATGTTGAAGATGTTTTTATTTATCCGGAAGGTTTATAAAATTCCCTTTATGCATTGAAAGGTGCACTATGTGCTATACACTAAGAAAAGCAGTTGACTAACTGACATTAGATATAACAACCACAAGTAATTGTTCCCATTTACATACAAATTTGACTTAAAGACAGATTTAGGAACAGAATTCGTTCATTATCTGGGGACTGCCTGTATGATATAATGTTCACAGAACATCAAAACCACATAGTATCTTATTACACAGTATCATGGATATTGATCAACATATGATTATGTATGCATTATCTATATCATTTGATAAAACTATTGTCACATCAAAGAAAAGATCATTAATTCTAAAGAGGCTAACAAGTCTCTATTTTAGCATCAATGTTAAGACTTCCAGTTTAATACAGAGCTGCAAAAGTCTTAATCTGTTTATTTGTCACTCTGTCTTTCATTCATTCAATAAATATCTGCTTCTAATTTGCTGTACGACAGGTGCTTTGGTAGGCTCTGATGATGCATGGAGTACAGACAAGATCTTTCTGTCACTGAAGTTACCTTGTAGGCCACAGTTTGAAGTCTCCAGGTTTTCCATCGGCCTGCAAGGACCATAGGACTCATATCAGCGAGGTTTGCTTCATTATGATAGTATCCAAAGTGCAAGCACATTGCAATCTCTATTCGTATAGAGTTAAAAAATTCAATATCCCTAGTTTTTATGAGCAAACAAGATGTGTACGGGATGGAGACATGTTGGTTTATCTCAATAGCACCTCTTAGTAGAATTCCACAATATCTTTTATTATGTATAACACAATATAATTTGAAACTCTATTCCAACTACAGCCCTTGCTTATACTTATCTGGGCTTGTAATAATTTCCTGTGATTTATATTGATGCCTTTTTATTAATGCTCTAGGATTATAGTGTATCACTACAGTTTTTTATTCTTGTATTTTTCTTAGTTTTATTACTTTACATTCTATTATGAGGACTTTTCAACTGAAATATTTGTTCCTGGCCACTCAGATCAGTCCTATTATAGCATTCTCTTCTCCCTTGATTCTTCTCCCCCGTTCCAGGTAGGTGAGAGTTCTTAGTGAAGCTAATTGGATACGTGTATGTTTGTGCAAGAACATTTGTCCATCTGTAACCATATCTGCATATGCTAGGACTGAGGTCCTTGGATACTGTGTTCAGAGCTGCCAAGTAGAACTCTCTGGGTTGACTTAGCTCCCCTAAGGTAGCTGCAAAGGCCTGTGCTACTCCAAATGTGAGTAATGCAACTGAGGACATGACTTTTTAATTGTATTTCTTTTAAAATTTCAAACAATGGAAGAGGGCAAGAAGATGTGAAGGCAAGGTCTGGGGCCCCAAAGAGAGGAGCCATCTGTCCAAATTGCAACATCCCAAGATGACGAAGTCACAATAGTAGAAGCCTCTGAGTCTTGGACATTCTCCTCAGGTCATGAAGGTTCTTGTGTTGTCAAAGAGGGTCCTCACAGATGGACGATGGCGTCCCACTACTAGCTGAGGTACAAGAACCGGCCATAATGTATTTCTCACCGACTGTAGTGTAAAAAGGAAACTAGCAAACACCACGGGGACTTGGTCAGAGCTCTAGGGTTAAACGCTAAATTGCCGTCACTGAGTCCTATCAGGAAATGCAGGAAAATGCCGTCTGAAGAACTGAGTACCTGAGGAGAGTTCAATATCCACGTACTTGCTCCAGGCAACGCAGATGCTGGGCTTGGGAAAGTCAACCTTGTCCTTGACCTCACGGCCCACCGGAACACAAATTTGCTCAAGATCTGACTGTAGTTATGCCACTGACGTGAACACCTTCAGTGTCTGTAGGGAGGTGGGCTCGGGTCAGCAGGCTGACAAGCTGTAACTCTACCCGGCTTATCCTTCTTCTGAGCTCCTTGTCACCTCCACCGTCGGTGCATCTACCCCAGCCTGGCATTCAAAGCCACCACGTGGAGGAGTCCAGTCCTTTGCTTAGCCTTTGTTTCCAAGGATCTGACCCATTCTTCTCGGGCTCCAGGCAACCTTGGCTGTGCATCCTTCCTTTAAACATGGCCCAGTCTCTCCCACACCCATGGCCTTGCTCAAGCTGCTGCCACCAGGCCCTCCTCCAGCATCTCCATCTGTCCCAACCCATCTACCCTTCCTGGCTCATTTCAAGCTGTGCCTTCCCTGACGTCTTGTCCCCTGAAACCCACAACCGAAGGTGCACGCTCCAAGAGCCCCATGGCACTTGGTTAGTGCTGCTGTTTGGGCACTCCCTGAATTCCACCCTATGGTGCAGGCAGTAGGGAGTGCGGCCCATCTTGCCTCCTCGTTTTTGCCTTCATTCGCCATTCACATTTTGTATTCCTATTGGTGTCTACCGTATGCTTGGGCTCCACGAATTACAGTTGTTGAAATGGATTGAGGATCGTTCTACATGTGGGAAGAATTTTAGCTCCAATGCTTTTTAAAAATAGATCTCTTGCTCCATAAGGTTGGAGAGTCCAGGCAGTACAGAAGATTTATCTGGAAATGCATTATTGTGGCACACAACCCTTTTCCAGTCAAAGGGAGCAAGCCGATCATCCAGCTTTTGTCCGACCCAGAACATGCTGTGGTGTACTTTCTTCAATTGCCCGCTTTAAGACTTGAAGCCTCAATATGAAAACCCAAGACTTTCTTGGGGGTGAGTGGGGGGTGGGGTGGCGGGGAATACAGATCAGATTTTCCCAGAGTGATCTTTCATTCCCTTCTGGCAAGTTGCCAGTGCACCCCACTGCCTCCGTGGACCCTTCCAGAATCAAATTGACATTCTTCTTTGTACTTCCTCAAATGCTATACACATAGAGTCCACGCACCTTTAATGGCCCAGGTCATTTATGACACTTACATGATCTATGTTTGAACCATACAAATTCTGACGGTTTTAATGTCACGGTTTGGGCCTGCTACTTTCTGTACCCCTCATCAAACACTCAAGCATGCAGCATATGTTCAGATAGAAATATGGTTAAAACCATGGCCATCATCACTTCCCCTGCAAGTGCGACTTTCAGACATTAGAGAATTAGTCAAGGGACCCAGGGAGGGAGGGCCAAAGGCCCGCTTGTTGAAAGCAGAAGTGGTAGACACTTGAAAAGGAATTAAGGGAGTGTGACCTACGTGATATTGGATGCTAAGATTTCATTTCACATCTCTGACACCTTTTGTGTGAAGATTTCCAAGTAGTTCTCAGGCAGTAATTGGGCCTCACTGCCCTTGAGGAGAAGGGGAAGTGTTTTCTTCATCTTTTAGAGAGGAAACTGAGGCACTGTCTGTTCATTGTTGTAAGGGCCTCTCCGCTGGCTGAATTTAATTATCTCACTTCTGGCCCTTTCCCTTAATCACTCATTCTTACTCTTTAGTTTCAAGTGTAATTTATGTTAGATCAATTTAGACTCTCAGAATTTAATCAATACCATCTGCAAGTCAGAACCCCTCCTTGACGAAAGCTTAATCTTTAGAAAACTGTAAGGACTAAAGATCATAAACAGGCAAAATATAAAATCGAATGGGCCTTCTCTGGCTCACAGGCAAAGAACAATGTTTCAAAATCCCCAGCTTCCTTATTAATAGCCCCTCACCATCCTCTCTGCTCACCTTCTCATACAAGTTATGTCCCTAAAGCAGCTGCTCGCGTTCAGCACTTAATTTAATTTCTCATTCTTAAGACATCTGAAGGGAGTCTTCTAAATGCTCTGACCCATGAGCAGTTTAAGTTATTTTTTAAAGAAAGATTTTGTTAGCTAGATCAACATTTCAAGTGTTTCACAAGAATGTTCAGTTTTTTAAAAAATAACAATGTGCTGGTGTTGACTGTTAAATCCATTACTCTAATAACACTTTAAATGAACCATTATGGAGCACCGATTTAGTGTAATAGCTTTGCCTACACAGTGTTTCCAGAATGAAGGTATTTATGGTATTTTGAGTAGGATCTGGTCATTACAGATTCTTTGTAAGAATTATTAGTGATCAAAATTGGTCCTCTGGAAATATTATCTTTCTAAGGCAAGCAACAAAAACAAGTGGAGAAATCAGGAATTAAACTGTAACTCATATGTTGCTTCACTGAGTTCCAGAGACTAACCTTTCACCTCTGGAAGGGTAGGATTAAATAGTACTTGGATAAAAGTAAAAAGTCGTTAAGAGCCTTTATATATTTATATATTTTTGGAACCCAAAAGGGATGGTGAACATGCACACTTACAGAGGAATAAGCCATGGTTGTGGGGGAGAAGATATGCAAACAATAATTAGTTTATGTTTCACATCCCAGCAACAAGCTCCCAGTATCAACAGATGAGGCTTCTTTCCAAATTTCAGTGCAATTCCTGATGCTCCAGGCTTCCCGTGAGTGGACCAGCCTGAGTTTCTATGAACTTCTTGCTGTTGCCATGGAGCCCATCCTGATTTGTGAGGTTGGTGTTGCTGTTGCTGTTCGGGGCGTCACTGAGGCGGGTCCAACCCATAGCAACCCGAGGCCCAGCTGAGGGAAACCCTGCCAGGTCCTGCACCCTCCTCACAATGGTTCCGCTGCTTCAGCCCAGGTGGCTTCAGTTGTAGCCACCTGGTCAATCCATCTTGCGGAGATCCTTCCTCTCTTTCTCTGTCCCCTACTTTACCAAGCACGATGTCCTTCTCTGGGGCTTACTCTCTCATGACAACATGTCCAAAGGATGTAAGACGAAGTCTTGCCATTCTTTCTTCTAAGGAGCCCTCTGGCTAGCCTTCTTTCGAGACAGATTTGTTCGTCCTTTTAGCAGTCTATAGTGCTTTCAACACTCGTCATCAGCATCACAGTTCAAATGCATCAATTCTTCTTGGGTCTTCCTTATTCAGTGTCCAACTTTCACGTGCATATGAGGCAATTGAAAATATCGCGGCTTGAGCCTGGTGTGCTTTGTGCTAACCATACATAAAACAGAACAAGACGCTGCCTAGCCAGATGACATGCTCCTGATTGCAGGTATGTGTAAGTCCATTCTTGAAGCTGTGTGGCAGTTTACCACAGAGAAGCTTTCCTTCATTTTCCCTGGCCCTCTGCCAACCATGAAGGCCTTCCCTGGCTATTGACCTTTCCTGATTTTGTATCCAAAGCAAGCAAGACAAAGTCTTGTTGGCATCACTGCAAAGGATGATTCTGGCTAGACTTCCTCCAAAAGAGATACTGTCACTCTTATGGGACATCACAATGTATTACTTTTTCTTCACCAACAGCATAGTTGTGCCACTTCTTTAATCTTCCTTTTTCATTCGCCAGCTTTTGCATGTGCCGACCCAAGCCTGCTAACTTTACCAGTCATCATTTCCTCCCAAGCATAGACAATGGTCATGTGCAAATTGTCCCCTTGGAGTCCTTGCCCTCTCCTTGCCACTCTCCCCCCAGGGCCTTCCTTGACTATTGCTTGACCATCAGCTTGTTGTGTCTGTCACCTTTGCATGTCGTCAGGTGACCTGCGCTGGGTCATTTCATGTCCTGTATTGTTCTAGATCACAATGTTTGCTGGAGTCTGTTGCCCAACTGCAATAGTTAGATTTTCTTGTTCTGTTCGTTGCCCAAAGTATCAATCATTCTGTAACCACCTGTACTACTGTTAACTTTCTTCCTGTCTTCCAAATCAAAACCCATTTCTCACTTCCCTGTGTCAACACCAACCACATACATTGATGAAATATCTTTCCTTTGCAAGCACACAGCCCTGCTATCCTTGCCTATGTCTGAATGCCTCCCATATGTTCGCCATGCAAGCCTAGTTCTCCTGTTCCAGTCCCCTGGAAAGTCATTCTTCATTGTAATAAGTTGCCCAAAGTAAATGTATTCATCATCTTTTTCTCTGACAACCATGTTTCTCCACTACGGGAAATTAAACACTGCAACATATGGCCTGAGCAGCAAACTTTAGTGCTTGCTCGCTCAATTGTTTTAACACATTGCCGCCTTCACATAATATTCTGTTTGCCACTAGCATGTCAGGCTTCCGCTTGACATATGCATTAGACATGTTAATGGCAAGGCAGAAACCAACTGAAGCTGACAATATGACGAAAGAAGGGTAAGTGCCTATTAATTACTAAAATTCACTTTTTCTCCCCACTATTTAGCAAGGGGAAAAAAAGGATCTTAAATGAATGTCTTCAGAACATGCCACCACATTAGCCTGCTGTGGTGCCATCTGACAGATTTTTGAAACCCTAAGTACTCTGGAAGAGCTTTGTGTAGATTCAGCAAAGGCCAATATAAATGCCACCAGTGCTCGCTCCGTGTCAGGTCCCCTTTGGTCTGCTGGTTCTTTTCCCCGTCACCAGTTACACAATGGACATGCCACAATCACCAGGTTCATGATGCAGCCATCCAAGCACCCCTTGTACACCATCCAGGATTTTTTCTGTTTCCCATGTAAACTGCTGTGGCAGTATAATCTAATGCTTTGCCTTTACTGAAAATAGTCAAATACCATTTTTTGTTTTTCTGGGTCATTACTTCAGGGATTAGAACATTTAATGGTTTATGAACCTTTTGGGTTCTATTGGGGATCTACTGATGCCGAATTCATTTTTTAGTGGAGCAATTTTGATCTCAGAATTAGTAATAATAAAATAATAATTTCAATTTACCTAAAAATGAGTTTTCATATTTAGATCTTATTATTATTTTTTTAACCAATAATCTTACATTTTCGGTATACACCCTTAGGAGTTAAGCATGTCCTCAGATCACAGAAAAGCTTAAACAATTTTCAGTCAATACTACACAATTGTTCTTTTCCGTAAACAAGTTAGTATTACATTTCAATCATGGATTCTCCTTGGTTTTAAATTGTGCTGGAGAACTTCCAACAGCCAGGAAGTTTCCTAGAATCTCTGAGCCTGATTAGTTTCTCTCTTTACTACCTTTGCCGAGACCTTGGGGATGTCCTCAGAGCTGAAACAGGATCGTCTTGAACTCCGTGTCAGCCAGTAAGTTATCCATAGCTTAATTGGAAGACACAATTTATGGAGGTGTACTCATGGCTCCCTATACCTCTGGCACACTAAAATCCATCTTGAGATTAAACTAGACAGCAGAAAGCCATGTTTCTGGACCTCATCAAATCAGTCTTCTGTAGAATTACTTTTACATGGAGTTCAATGTCATCCGCCTCTATTGGAAAACATTATCAGGAGATGTCCTGTGAAGCTCATGGCACCTTCTCTAACAATATCATTGAAGATATTCTTAGGGCTGTCCCACGAGGTTGTTTCCAGGAGGACCTATACGACAGGTTCCTTTCAGGCCAAAGTAACAGTGAGAGTTGAGCCACCTGGAGCACTTCATTTTACTGAAAAAGCACAGGAATGTTGACGTGGGGGTTACACATGGTCTATTAGAGGGTTTGGAGCAAGTAAATAGGACCTCGTGGCTTATGATAGGCTTAGCTTCCTACCCTGCCCCCAACCTCACCTAACTGCTCTATTTCCCTCACTCACTGCCACCCAGTGCATTGTGACTCACAAGGACTCTGTAGGACAGCGTGGAACTGCCCGTGTGAGCTTCTGAGACTGAACATCTTGACACGAGGAGAAAGCCTTCTCTCCCCCAGAGCAGCTGGGGGTTTCAAACTGCTGACTTTGTGGCACACAGCTCAACTTGCAACCCACTTCACCACCAGCTCCTGCCCTTGTCTTCACAATTTACTTTTCATTAACTGAATATTACAGATCCCTGCACACCTTCTCCAGCAGACTTATCATCTTTCAAAAAGAAGCTAGGTTATAAAGAAGTGCATATGTAAACAAAAAATAGACTCTATGATATGCTTATTTCTATTTATAGATGTACTTATTCTCAAATATATTGTCAAAGTATGCCAGCCAACAAGGGCATACACACACGCACACACACACACACATCCTGTGTTCTCTGTGCTGGATACCACACAATACCGTTGTGAGAGTTCTATGTATTTTTAAAAATAATATAGCTTTATCTCTTGAGTTAGAGGCTACAAATGAAATAGAGAAATGTATGCATTCTATGCATTGATCGGTCTACCCAAACAATTACATGTAAAAAATGAGTTAGGAAGCTATCGAGGAGAAAAAAAATCCAAGAAAGCAATTTGTAGACCATTTTATTCTATCAGGTTTCACATGACAATAATAATGCTATTACTTTCCCAGAGTAAATAGTTACTCATATGTAGGAGTGTTGATATCATCTAAATATCTATTTGATTTTTTTTTCAGAAACAATTGTGGGACAGCAGGGTAGGCACAAGGAATACTCGGACGAAGGAGACAGATCACTGCAGAGGGATATGGGACAGATATAGAACACACATGAGAAGTTCCGCATGATACTGGATGTGCACAGGCGCGGAAACATAACAGCGGTCTCAGCATCGTAGCCCAGCCTATAAAATAAACGGTGGGTGAGTCAGTGGAGTCCACCTTGCAGCGGGAAGAACGTGCTCCTGACTAAAGGTTGGACGCAGAAAACCAGGCTTCTTTCAAAGGTGCCATTGAAGGAATAATACACTGGTTTAGTCTCTGTTGCCCCAAATGCAAAATAAGCTATTACTGATTCTTTTCTTCTCTTTTTATGGGTCTATATCTTTAAAGTAAGGCAGCAATATATATTTTTTTAATGTTGTCATTATGTGAACCCAAGAGAACAAAGACATTGTGTACTGAGCCATGAGAAAAGTCAGAAAATGTGAACTTCCTTTTGAGAATTACAACCCCAAAGCCCTGTCTTTACATGGAAATCTGTCCCATGGTCTCCAGGTTAACTTTTGCAGCAAGGGGTCCTTTGCTTATTCCAAACTGTAAGTGGGACTCTGGGAAGAAAGTGGTTTATAAAATTGTTTGAGTGAGTTGAAGATCAAAGTTAGGGACTCGAATTGCACCTGGACCAAGATGATAGGAGCTAGTCTTCAAATGCAGATAGAACCACCTGTATCTGTCATCCAGTTCGAGGACCATTCCCAAGCACCAAGAAAGACCAGACGGAGAGCTCAGGGGTGAGCTCGACAACAAACACTGGAATAATTCCATTTTGAGGCCACCAAAGTCTTGGGCTTTTGAAAAGTCTAGCAAGAGTCCATTCGGTTTGTTTATCTGCTCTACATTCTATACCCCATAGGTAAACCTTACAACAGTTATCCAACAGATCGAAAATAGATTTATAGAGCAAGAGGCTTCAAATGGCTTCCAATTACGGGGTCTCCTACAGACAGCTTTTTAAGATCGTATTTGGTACCTCACGACTTCCAGCCACCAGAGCAGGAGAAACAGTGAGGAAATGTCTGTGATGATCGCTCCAGTCTGATTGCTGCTAAGAGCTTCTAGCATCTGCTGTGTGTGTCCAGTTTTGGAAATGCAGCTTCCCCACTTCCTTCTTAATATTCACCGGCAGCAGAGAAATGCTTTCTTGTTTTCTTTGCTTTGCCTCACCTGTACCTGTCTCTGTTTGATAACCCTCACCACGGCTCACCAAGATTTATGGTTCCCTTCTCTTTCTTGGGATGCCAGGTGCCTTGTCGGGGTCAGTACTTATGAGCAAATGCATTGAAGACCTGGTGTACAGCTGTCTGTCTTCTCCTATTTGGGTCATGTTGCTATGGAGCTATCACGGGGCAGAGCGGCTGGAATGCTGGAGAGTTGATCAGACCATCTGCAGACTTTGCCTAAGTAAAAAATAAAATAAAATAAACAAACCCTCTATTGTGTTTAGTTATTATAGTCAATGACGTTTGGTGCTGTTTGTGACCTCAGCATGACTTAGACTATCCTGAGCAGCACGTCCTCCGATTTCCTCATATTGCGTCCCCTGCCCAATAGCACACAACGGGTCCATCAAAGGCTGAAGCTGGACCTGAACGGCAAGGAAGTCGGCAGTGCCAAAATGTGGAGAGGGACTTCAGACAGAAGGAACAGCAGATGCAGACGCTCTGAGACAGAAAGTAACTGGCCATGTTAGAAAAGCCAAGGAGAATGCAGGTGCTGCTGGGTCCCCGAGCCAGATGAAGGCGAGAATGAGACTAGAACTAGAGCCTGCTGGACCCAGAAGGCCAGTAAAGGGTGTAGATTTCCCTCCACTTTCAACAAAAAGGCCACCTGGGGTATTAGTAACAAGGAGATGACTTGATCTAATCAACATTTTAAAAGATCACTCTGCTACTGGGAGTTGCTCCTGCTGTAGGCTCTAAGATTGAGGCTCCTTCTGTCTCTGCCCTGTCTATCCTCACTGTCTATCTCTAGTCTATCACCCTTGTCTATCACCTGTCTATCGCCACTGCTCTTTCCAAAGCACTGCTTGTTCCTCCTCTGTCAAGCAGTGCCACCACCACATTAAATGACTCTGAAGGCAAGCAAACAAAGATCACGTTAGTGACTGCCATCTTTGAACCAATGAAGGTTTACAGCAGAGCTGCCAAAACAAGGGCTTGAAATCCAGCTGCCTGTATTTCAACATCGGGAGCCCTGGAAGTGTTGTGGTCACCAGCTGGGCAGTTAATCACAGGATCAGTTGTTTGAAACCACCAGCTGCTCCAGGGGAGAAAAATGAGGCTTTCTATTCTTATAAAGAATCCACTCCATACAATGAGTTAAAGTAGGTGGCTTTTTTGTTTTTATTTGTTTGTTTTTAGTATTTAAATACCAGCTATGCCAATTACTACCAATGAGGCCTTGGAAGATTCTTCTCCAAGCCTCAGTTTCCTCACTTGGGAAAAAAATAAACAGGAGATATTACTAGTGCCTGCTTTTTAGGGTTGTTGTTTTTTTAATTAAATGAGTTTATATGAAACACCTGGGCAGTGTCCTGCACTAAGTAAATAAAAAACCCAACCAGAAACAACTCCATGACAACTCATAGCCACCTCAGGTGTTCACCATGGAGCTCGGACTCAGAGACTTTCAAGTGGAGACTCGCCAGAAGCGGACTACCAGGTCTTTCTTCCAAGGGGCTTCTTATTGAATTAAAACCACCATGCTGCCCAGAGCTGAACTATTGGTGCCACCCAGAGACTCCTCTGTGCAGAATTAGCACTGAAGACATGTTTGCTGCACTGTTCATTGATATCTAGGTCATTCGCTGGCTCTATCCTCTATGGACACATATATATATATATTCATACATTTTAAAAAATGTTTGCAAGATATATATTATATTTATATACAACATATATTCAGATATATTTTGCAGTTTTTGCAAGATATATAGAGGTGTGTGTGTGTGTGTGTGTGTGTGTGTGTGTGTAATGGTCCACAGTATGAAGATAATCCAAATATCAACAAAATAGGAATGGCAATGTAAATTTACCAACCAAATAACCAAACTTTCTGCTATCCTGTCAATTTTGACTCACAGAGACCCTATTGGACAGGGTGTAACTCTTTACAGGAGTAGAAAGTCACCCCTCTCTCTCCCGGAGATCAGCTGGTGGTTTCAAACTACTGACCTTGGGGTTAGTTGGAAAACACGTAACCACTGCACCACCAGGGATCCCTGTATAAATGTAAGGGATATCTATATTGAAGAATAATGCAGCCATTTAGGAGTACATATAAGGTGAGGGAAAGATACTTTTCTGAGCGACCCAAACCTGGTGCCAACAGCTTCTATATTCAATTTGTTGCTAACTCCCATTAGAATTTCATTTTTCTGTAGTAACCTTCTGGATACCATTAATATTTAGAGTTATTCTTGCTGTTGATCGCTTCCGCCCCTCACCTGGGTCCTTCTCCAGACACCTGACTCTGCTCTTTCCTACAGAAGCAGGGACACCAATGGCTCCCAGCTCAATGGCAACTGCAGGTTCTTGCTGAAGCACCCTGGAACTGCGTGAGTGAGCCTGCTACCCCTCTCCCTCCCCCTTGCCTCGAGTTAAGCCTAGCAGCTGCATCCATTGCCCAAGTTTAAACTAATGAATCCATCAGCCACGGTTCCCCCCAGGGCAACTCTCCAAGGTTACCTTATTGCAACACAAGATCTTTAATCATATTTAATCATACATTGAAACGGAAGTACAAATAACTACCATCCGACAAGGAAAAGATCTCTTTCCACATAATGTGCAATTGTTTAAGGGTCGTCTTCGAAAAGCAATATGCAAAATGTCTTTAATAGCTGGAAGAATAGTACAATTATGGGAGGTGAGTGTTTAGGGACCTTGGGGGTGAATCAAGAAACTATTGATTTTCTTTAATTGTTTGAAATAGCTAACAATCTGTACCCTTGAGACCATGTTAAAGATTGAATTTTCTATTACCCTCCCCCCCAAAAAAAACCCCAAAACCCAATCTGGCTTGTTTGAGATACCTCGAGAATTTGGTTGTTATTGTGAAAAGAAAAGCAAGCTCAATGAGAAAGGGACAGCTAATTGATGTGCTCTACAGTTTCCCTGGGGAGACAGTCCCTCTGTGGAACTGTGGAAACCCAAGGGACTTTGGAGAGGACGTGACGAGACCTTTTCAGTTTTCCAGGCCAACCCCACTCTGATCGCCATCAGTTATAGCGCAAATCCCAGTGTAGGCCGAATAATTAAAAACTGATTTCTGCAACTCTACATCCACTGTGGACGTGGAAGACTTAGAAACCTTGCCCGCACACCAGTTTTCCCAAGCCAGGCTCCTAGATCAGAATGGACAGAGATTAACTACACATGTTCTCCATCCGCATAATCATGCCGCTGAGAAGCCTGGACCTCATCATATGAGATCTGGTTAATAAAAACTGGTGTGATAAAAATAAACAGTAAAGCGATATTTTGATTTTTGGCCCAGCCTTTCAAGCGGTATGTGGGAGAGAGCATCCACGGAGCTCTTTCCTCCCCACCCGCTCCTGCAGAGCTTCCATTAGCATCAGTGAGAGGAACATGTGCACAGTGAGGAGATGGGGCCCCACGGCGAGCCATAAGTGAACATAATTTTTTGGCAACTTTTGAGATGAGAGCATGGGGCTCTTCTGATTACCCTACCTGGAAGGAATAATATCAGGGGGATTGCTTAGCAAGACTTATTCACATGCATGCATGTGCTTGTATGATAAATGTCCTGGGAGACCAGTGTGTAAAAAAGAAGGGTCGAAATGAAAGTGCAGTAAGGAAAAAGCTGGCGGGAATTTGTACTCGTGCATGCATGCAGGTGTACGTGAGGGTTACACGAAGTGCAGGATGATGAACTTGTATGATTATATGAAGGGCAGGATTACAAACTTATCTTCCCCAAACACTACACAAAACAAAGACGGCACAGAATGTATTTTAACCCCCAGTATCTTGTATTTGACCCAACAGAAATGCTACTTGCAAATTCCTCCTGTCTGTTCCAGAAAGAACTTGAGGTCCATGCTGCACTTCAGCTCTTTTCCAAGCTGCACCCCCAAATCCTCTGGTCAAGATTTGATTGAGTGGGTCAGGCAGCAGCCACTGAACACAGGCAGAGCCTGTGCAGAGCCTTCCTTCCTGCCTTTCAGCCTGGCAAGCACTTGCGAAGTAACATTTTCATTTTGTGTTTTCTCTACACGATGCTAAGCGATAAGGCTACTAACAATTACAGGGTCATGCTGTTATTTTCAAATTAGGAAACAGTTCGTGAGCAGTCTTGACAGCCGTGCTCTATCAAGGAAAAGAAAAATCAGCTCCTGGTCTGCGGACCAGAGTACAGCCTTCCATTATTCGGGGCCCTGGCATGTGGCGGCGTGCCGCTATGTAGCTAATGACAGGAGTCTTTACATGTCTACAGCCCCGAGTTGTAGAATGTGCCCGCCTGTCACTGGAAACATTCAGTGGCACTGAGAAATCTAGGTAACCTTTTGGAAATCGCCTTTGATTCTGAGCTGAATGATTAATCTTGACACAATTCAAGGAACTACATATATACAGGCCAGTTCTTAAAAATAGTGTCCCCTATTTTGATACGATTGTTCATATTTCATTTTTTTTCATTTATGCAGACTTATGTCCATACCATATTTGAAATATTTTCCTCTCCCACAATCTCTAGATAAATCATAGATCCTTTTACATGATATTCTCTCTCTCTCTCTTTCTCCCTCCCCAGCCCCCCTCAGGAACTCTATGTCATTGTGTCTTTGTGAAGCTTAAATGAGCTTTAGAGTCTGGCATTGTATTTCATCTTAAATGCTGGACACTTGGTTTGTGAAAGGCTACCGTTAAATGGGAACCCTGAATCCATTTGGAGTCTCCACATGGATTCAGCCTCCATTGAGTCTTTCTGACCATTGGCTGGCTGTGTGTGGGAATGTGCTTGGAGTGGCCTGGGTGGAAATTGAGGGATTGTGGTTGCATGGTCATGAGTCATCCATTGACCAAAGCGATCCGAGGTGCTGAGTCAATTATGTAAGCCTTTCCAATCTGTTAATGTGTGCCATCCCAATCATGATCCAGTTCCTGCTTCTGTCATCCGGCCTGGGACTGTGAGGACCTCATCTGCCTCCCACCATGATTGTGTGATGAATTTCCTTTGTTTCCCCTGCTTTATAAATTAGCCAGGTGACCGTGAATCCCTGGACACCATGTGACTCAGTCTGATGGCTTCCCTCGTCCAGATGATTTATGTTTGTCTTTGTCTTGTTGAGGGTTTACTAAATGGGTTTCTGTGTGTTACGTTTGCATTTGAGGTCTCGTTCCTCCTTAAAACTGCATATAGCAAGTATTCCGTAAATGGATATAGCAGGTATTCCGTAAATGGTAGACATTATTGCCAATTCTTGTATTTCTGAAGTTCTTCTCCGATTTGTAATGAATGCTTCTCTTCTCAACCTTACGAGAAACTTGACACTGAAAATGGGATTCTGGGTATATCATTACTCAGAAGAAAAGAAACCCCCGCAGAGCTGGTGAAAGGCGACTCCACCTTCATGTCTCTAGCAGCAATGGGTCTTTCGGACATGTACAATCATCAAAGCCAAGTGCTGGTGGTAACTGGTTCTGAAGAGATTGTCACAAAATGAGATGCCAATTCTTGAGCTTTTACTATGTGCCCAGCACTGTGAAAAAAAACATTTTTCTTATGGTATCTTATTTATTCATCACAACAACTCTTTGAAATAAGCATTACCCCCATCTTATAGAGAGGAGTTTTTACTTCTTTCTTTTTTATATCTAACAAGGATCAAATGGTGGGACCAAATCCAGTCCCAAGTCTCCAAGACTCAAAAAACAGAAACAAAACTCAATGCCGTCCAGTTGATTCTAATTTAGTAGTGACCCTTCAGGACAGAATAAAGCTACCCTATAGGTAGTTCCTAACACTATAAGTTCGATATAAGCAGACTGCCGCCTCTTACTCACAGAGCTACTATTAGGTTTAAACCACTAACCTTTCATTTAGCAGCGAAACACAGAACTGCTGTGATACCCAGGCAATGGACTCCAAGCCCTCTTATACCCACTGTTCCCATAGAGAATATCAAAGGAGTCTGTGCCTCCGTGCAAGCTTAGGGGCTCTGTGAGGCTGTGGGTTAGGCATTGGCCTCCTAAAGCAAGATCAGCAGTTTGCTCTCCTAAAAGATATACAATCTTGGAATCCAAGGAGCCCTCATAGAGTAGTGGGTTATACGTTGTGCGGTTAACTGCCAGATCAGCAGTTCAAACTCACCAGTCACTACTTGGGAGAAAGATGTGGTAAAAATGTATATCCTCAGAAATTCACCAGGCAGTTCTTGATACTCTATCCTATAGGGTCACCATGAGTCGGAATTGACTTGATGGCAGGGAGGGGGTGGGTTTTTGGTTTGGAGTATAAAGAATCAATTCAACAGCAATGTGTTTGGTTTCCGACTTTGCAGAAGCTTATTTTGGGATGACAGTGTTACTGAGTGGAGACTCAAGGTTTTGAGCCTCTACAGTCTTTGTTCTTGAAAGAAAGATTTCATGTGACCAGAGTCAGAGAAAAGGCTTGAATGGCAAGAGTGAGTTTATTGAAGGGGGACTTTGCTATAGAATGCCAAAGGATTCTCAGCTAGTTCAAGAACAAGGAAGAACTAGACCTTGTATTCTGCTAATGGCAGACCTTCCATCATTGGCTGGCTTTCCAGCAGGTCTTCTACTATTGGCTGTTTTTCTGTAGTATACCTCTCCTTTCCATGTATGCGCAACCTGCACCCCAGATTTCATGTTGTGCCTATGTCCCCAGGCCCCCAAACTATGATTCAATTAGGCCATGGTGGGGGCAATTTGAACACCCTCTGTTTCCTACACCTTTCACTACCCCAGATCTCGCCATTGGTAGGAAAATGTGCCTCATCTGTCCTTTACCATCCTTTGTGGTGGAGAGGTTTGGGGGGAAATGTATCCCCCTTCTCATTTGCAGTAGGCTATCATTTAAACAGTATTTTCAACAGTATAGAAAAATGCACCTCGCCTCATAGATTAAGTTATTCAACAGAGAAGATCATTGAAATAAAAAGATGATTTCTATGCAAGGGCCATCTACTAAAACCAACTGGATACTTTTGCTCATAACCCTTAACTTTGAGAGTCAACGTCTGCCAACAAAAGGAAGACAATTCCGTGTTTCCAAATTACCTTTGTAGAATCTGTTGAATTGCGTGAGAAATCCCTGAGGAACACGCCTATACGTAATCTCTTTACATTCATTCCCTTAAATTCTCCAGACTGCAGAGGGATGGCCTGACAGCCAGAAATGTTTCAGGGGCTTCCCACTTTTCTAGCAGTCCCCTAGTCGAATTTGTCATAAGAGAAGTCCTGAAAAGTTCGCAAAATAGTCCAAGAGGGCCCCTTCCTGCCATGGGAAAGTGGGCGCTTACATCAAGACCAGTGAGCAGAAGATGCTCCTCATACAGATGGTACCACCATTAATTTCGCTTGCACTGCCTACTACGATTCTGGAAGACCAGTGTGAGGATGACCACTGGTCTCCGGCTGACTGCCAAGCTTGGGAAGACGCCAGGCATTTTCCCCATGGACTTTTGTTAGACCAGCAATTCCCACAGAACCTCCTGTGAGCCTAATGCAATTTACCCGAAAGAGGAAAGGCTGCTTGTGACAGCAGCTGTATTCCTCTCGCAGGCTTCTCAGTAACAATGGCGGGGACTGCGGGGAACGTAAAGCCCCAATATGTCCCGAGAACAAGGCAGAGGCAGGGTTTTCAGTCTGTCAAGACAAAGAACTAGTATTAAGACAAGTACAGTCAAATTCCCTGCCCTGTGTTCTCTCTCGTCAGGAATCCATTCTTTTTTATTACGCCATATGCATACCTTGAGGTTATATTGGAATGCATAAATCTCTGGTGAGCCACAAAACGTTAGGCTGCCGTTGTCCTCATAATTTCATTATCTCCGTTTCTGCCCTAAAACGTTTAACACTAATTGAACACCCGAGGTTTTCCTGTGAAGTTTATTTTCTGAACATTATTGAAGTGCTGTTGATAAAAGTCAGAATTTATGGAGTCAGCACTTCTTAAAATGCTATGATATATTGGAGCAGCAGGGGGAAAATATATATATATATACACACACACATATATATGCATCGGCATATATATGCTTTTTTTGAACAGGATTTTTAAAAATGAATTTGAATAACATTGCAAAATCTTCCAATCATTCTACATTATGAAGCTGTCAATTTAAAAGTGAGTTTCCGAAACACCTAATTGAACCTCACTGAACCCAATCTGTTTATCCTCAAGTTCACATTGTACAAACTGGGCTACCAGCTTTATCTTGCTTTTCAGGTTGTATCTTGATGTTTATGTTGTTCTTGATTACAAATACTTGATTGCTTCCCACCCACCTCCTTGCTCTGGTTCAGGCTGCCTTGAATAATGTAAATATTGGCAGTCATCTCACTAATGGTAGTTCATTCTTTTTCTCTGAAAGAAATGCATTTGCATGATTCAAAGCTATCAAGCATCCTTTAGTCCTTTAAGGGAAATAACAGTTTTCTGTAAGTTTCAAAAAATTCATAATAAAGAGAAGCCATGTGTTAAATCTATCTCTTGGATATTGTTTGCATTTCAATTAATTTCACATGTCACTTTCAGAAAGTAATTTAATCTAAAAATGAGTTATGATCAGTGTCTCTTATGGATTTGTATTAATATTTATGCATATATATGCATACCCAAATATTTCTCTCTCACACACACACACACACACACACACACACACACACACTATATATATATATATATATATATGATATACTGTTTAGAAGTGTAATCTTTACAAAGCATGTGACTGCATTTTAGCTTCAGAAAGTGAAGCAAAATGTTAGAGTTAAGTGTCCATTTCCCATTTAAAAGAAGGAAGTGGGTCCTGGTTACTATAGTAACTGCCAACAGACTAGCATTTTTCTGTCATTATTATAATTGGAAAAGAAAATAATCTATTTTAAATTATAAAGCATGGAAAGGACTGTGCATTTAAAATGGGTCCCTAAACTTCCTAAGACGGAAGCCCAACAGATATTTGCTACACTTGAGATTGGAATTTCACTTTTTTGACCATAAGAGGTGGATTCCTCGCATGGGAAATACCTAGGTCCTCGGTTTCGCATGAGAAAGAATTCACGCTTAAGCCTGGTGTGTGATCCAAGTGAGTTTCTGTAAAGGAAAGAAGAAACTTCAGGTTTTACACACAGGCGCCCTCAGGGCACTTCACACCCACACTTGGCCACCTAAGGACAGAGAAACCACAGCAAGGCTGGCCGGGGAGAAGCAGCAGGAGAAGAGAGGGGGTCTCCCAGTTCAGGCTGTTTTTAGGGCCTTCCACTGGGAGGCATGGTCAATGGTTCTGATAGACCCCATTGGCTGAATTAAGCCCACCTGGCCTACATTGGGGCCCACCCAGGTGTACTGGCTTTCTGGCTCAAGGTCCTGAATTTGCGCATGTCCTCTAGCCTGTATGGGCTTCCCACTTCCTGTAAGGGGGGGAGGGGAGGGGAATGGAGGCCAAGGGCAGATCGAGAGACAACCCTGGTTTCGGCCTCTAGCTACCTAACAGCTCCGGAAGGGCCGAGCAAGGTAAGTTGGTTATCCCAATGAAAGAACCGAAATGATGGCAAAGAAGAATAATGTGACATTTCCATTCTGGGCTTTCAAATAAATGACAACATTTCAGAACTGCTTTCATAAGGTGAGTCATAGTTAAAACTTGGGTCTTAGGATTCTGGGAGCTTAGCCTATATGTCTAGTACAAATTCCATCTCTGCCATCTGTTAAAATTTATCACCCTCCTTTACAAGGGATAACTTATTTTACTCATAAAAGAATTTTTCTTCCTTTCAATGAACTCTCCCCATATTCACTGTTTTCCCCTTCAAAACATTTTTCTTTTGTACGGCAGAAGGCTGAAAACAAAGAACTCAAAATACTCACAATGGGGAACACGGAGTGAATTTCACTTTAGGCTTCAGTATAAAGATTGAATTTTACACAATGAATATGTTATTTCTTTTATAATCTTAAAAACTAGATAATGAAAAGGTATACTTCTAATCACCTGAGTCCAAAAGACTTCTTAATCAAAACAGAATCGTCTATACATGATCAAAATACTATATATCAAAATTGATATGCTATGAGTGGAAAGACACTTACAAGGATATTTATCACCTTAATGTTTATTTCAGAATACAGACAGCAAAATTTCCAGAGCTAGGGACTCATTTTTAAAGGTGCACTATTAATAAATGAAACTTATATTTTAAAGGATTTTCCTTTATAAGACTTCTGATAATTTTGTTTGTGTACAGTAAGGGAAATTCCATGTAGGTAGAATTCTCATCGTACCTTAAGAGATAAGGAATAACTCAGGGGTTTTCTACAGCTTTTTGTATTTATGTGGTCTCTCCATGGTGAAAAATTTCACAAGTTGCTTAATAGTTTTATAAAGACTGAATTGAATTTTGCTCCACCCCCAAATTATGTATGAACTTGGATAGGTCACAATTCTCAATATGATGCAACTATCCTCCATTTTGGAATCTAATATAATTATCCTGAATGCTTTAAATCCTAACCTAAGATGAAGTGAGGCAGGACTAGAGGAAGTTATAATAATGAATTAGGACAAAATCCATAGTATTAGGTTTTACCTTTAATCTCTTTTGAGATAGAAAAAGAATAAATGAGTAGAGATCATGGAACCTACTACCACCAAGACAGAAGAGCCAGGATTGGGCATCTCTATGTTGACAACCTCCTAGTGCTGTGGTTCCCAACCTTCCTCATGCTGTGACACCTTCATACAGTTCCTCATGTGGTGGTGACGCACACCCCCAACCATAAAACTATTTTCGTTGCTACTTCATAACTGTAATTTTGCTACTGTTATGAATTGGGCAACCCTTATCGAAGGATCATTTGACCCCCAAAGGAGTCATGACCCACAGATTGAGAACTGCTGTCCTAGACCAAGATGAATAATAATGCCGACACATGAGGATCTCCAAGGAATGGCAGGTCCCATAGATAGTGAAAAGAGACAAAGCTCTTCCTCCAGAGACAAAATCTTCGAGAACGGATACCCTAAATGTGAACTTCTAATCTCATAAATGGTTAAAGATTCTATTTCTACTTGTTGAAGTCATTCAATTGTGATATTTCTGTGACAACAGCATTAGATAACTGAGACAGATGGTCTCAAATTCCCTAGATTCAGATGGCTTATCTACAGTGTGACTTCTCATGTATGCAATAAAATATGAACAATTAGGGAAGGCTTTCCCCCAAATCTTACTTTGATATGTTTTCTCTAGTTGAAATCTCACATATCTGGGAACGTGTATAAGACTTGTAAAACTGTTCCCCTTGCTTACATTTCTACGATTTCTCCACAGTGGATGTTATCAGATGAAGAATAAAATTTCAAAATTCATTAAAAGCTTTCTCACAAATTTTATGTTCAAAAGGCTTCTCTCTAGTATGAGTTCTTATGTGTTGAGTGAGAAATAATATATTAGTTATCTATTGCTGCTTAACAAATGTCTACATCCCCAGCAGCTTAATGCAGCCCACATTTACTATCTTACTATTTCTGTGGGTAAGAGTGTGGGTAGGACTTAGCAGAATCCTCTACTTCAGGGTCTCCCATAGTTGTCAACTAGGGCTGGCACCTATCTGTGGGCTTGACCAGAGGAAGGTACTCTTACAGGACCACACCGTTGTTGGCGGGATCCAGTTCTGAGAAGACTGTGGGGTTGAGAGCCTCAATTCCTTGACGGTTATTGACTAGAGACGACCCTTGGCTTCTTTATAAAAGTGTCTCTCCCCAGCATGGGAGTTTGCTTCCTCAAAGTTAGCAAAGGAGAAGTCTGCTAACAAGAACAAAATCATAATCTTATGTAGCCACATCATGGAAATGAATTCCATCTCTGTGGCAGTCACCTAATCTGGTGTCAATTTAAGGATTAAGTGTGTAGGGGTGGAGTCAAGGCTGTCAATCTGGAGACAGCCAATGAGACTTCTGTGGGCATGGCCTCCTGAGAATTCTGGGAAATCTGCTACTTCCTCCTTGGAGGCAGAAGACACTTCTCTCTCTCTGCCACTTCCTGGGAGACATTTCAGAAGACAAGACACACGGATGCAACCAGACCTCTGAAACCAGAAAGGCCACAGCGAGCCCCCTGCCAGCGCAGAGATGTTTCCAGTGCCACTGGATCCAAAGACTTTCCACCCACTGGCCTGTGATCTTCTACATTCGGCGTCATTGCATGTGTTTCATGAGTCTGAAGAGGACTTTATAGATTGGTATCGGACATACGGGCTAGTATCGGACTTATGGACTTGATCTGGACTGAACTGGGATGTTTTCTCAGTATTCAATTGCTCTTGTATATAAATCTCTTTCTTATACACATATGTGTGTCCGTGGATTTGTTTCTCTAGTCTACCCAGACTAACACAATCTCTTTGACCACTTCTATTGTTTGGAAGTCATTCACTGGGCCAGCCAGCGGTCAAGAGAGCGGATTGATTGCACAAAGGCAGAACTGTCAGAAGTGGGGTTCATAAAAGGGCATCTGTTAGAGTCTACCTACCACATATGAAGAATGACTGAAGCTTTTCCTACACACTTAATATGTAACTTCTTCAAAGTTTTTTACTGTGAATTGTGTGAAGGTCTACAAAGCAGATCATCAGGTAGAATTCAATAATTCATAACTATTTTGCTTCATCTCATTCACAGAAATCCCCTCAAGGCAAAGTCACTCACTCGTCTTTCTCCCGGTGTTCCCACCTCTAGTCTTCCTGCTCTCCTAAGCCATCTGACTTTTGTCCTTTATCTCAAGTGCTTGAACAGTCTAAGGTGCACATTCATACTCCCTAGTGCTGTTGATCCCCTTGTAGACGTGTCTTTTGAAATTTTAGCTATGGTAGTGAGTTTCTTCCAGATGTGAAGGGTGAGTAAGGGTCACCATATCTGGGTTTCCACTGGTTTCTCCCCAACCAGTAAACCTGGTCTGTTTTAGGATTTTAAGTTTCCTTCCACATTTTTGCCCCACTCTATCTAGGACCTATACTGAACTTTTCTGTTGTGATCTCTAGTATGTACCCTAAAGAAAAATGGACAAATGAAGGCTTTTACACATTTCTTACATATAAAGTACTTCTTTCCCCTCTTCTACCAATAACTCTTTTTTACTCCTAGCATAAATCTTGGGAGTCATAAAAAGTTGTTATCATTTTAAAATTATGGTAAATTGCTCTGTTTTCTTATAGTACAAATCTTTGCCCAAACATTTGGTCTGTTTTGGGAGACTAAGTCTACAAAAGGACAATGGCCAGACCATATATCCCAATAACATTCTGACCACCTGGATCAACCAGCCCAGAAAGCTAAGCCGTGCTTTTGCAGCACTCCTACGGGAATGGCCAGGAGTTAGTCAGTGACCAACAGCATCATCTTCCCTTCTCCTTTGCTTTCAACTCGGGACAAACCAAAGTCAAATATACTCCCCCAAACCAGTCACATAAGAGTCACTACTTCAGTTTAATGTGTGTCCAACGTCCTTTGCCCAGGACCTCTAGCTAGAGCATCTCTCAAACCTTTCTTATTCTTATTCTTCAACTTTCCCTCTCCCCTGCCTGTCTGGGTCCCTTCCAAACGCTAATGACCATCCCTGTCTCACTAGCTAGAGAAAGTACAGGACAAATAACGTCTGTGTGTTCTTCTTTGTTTCTTTATTTCCACAATTTGTTTATTTTCACAATTTCAGTCGTTGGTGGGCCAAAGATGTCCCACTCTCAAGTATATCTGAACTGGAAGAAATTGAAGTTCAAAATTAGGAAAATTGCATGTGTTCTCTAAAGAAATAAAACGTCATTTTACTACATTCACATTAAACAGAAATAAAGACTCATATGGGGGGGGGGAACTCTCTCCCTCTGCGTTGTTTTTAAATTTTTTTTGCTGCAACAATCTTATTGAGACACAACACAGAGACTATTCCATTTGCCCACTTGAACCAGAGTTCAACAGTTTTTAATATATTCAGAGTTGTGCAACCATTACCACAGACATTGGCTTTTGTAAGTTGTAGGCTTTAGAGGGCTTCATCGGTCCAAGATTGAAATTCAGATACAAGCTAATGTTTGTGTAGTGCTTACTGTCTGCCGGGACTTTGCTAGTGCTTTTCACGTACTAATCCAAGTTCACATCAATTAGTGCACATCAGTTCTCAGGGGCAGGATCCTACTTTAGTGAGTAACAAGTTGGATCTTAAAAGCTCATGAGTAGTGCATTCAAGGTGCAACAAATGAGTTATGAAAATTGAGAGACATCAACAGAATTAGTCCAATGAATTAACCCACAAACATCAGTCTCCTCAGCCCCTGAGGTCAGAGAACTGGAAAGTGTCCTGATACCATTACCAACTGCTCAGAAAGGGATTGCACTAGAAGGTCCTGGATAGAGTGGGAGAAAAATGTGGAACAAAATTCAAGATCATAAAATGGATCAGGATGACTGGACAGAGAGCAGTGGGACCTCCAAGACTGTCCTCTTGTCCTCTGGTCAGCCTTCAGGTCTGGAACTGAAGTTACCCCCCCTGGCTCAAATGTCAACCAAACAATAGACAGGTCAATAAAATGAGCAAATAAGGTGAGATCAAAATGGCAGCATTTGCCCAAGGATACGTTCAGAGGATTGGAAAAGAAGCCAGAGGGAAACAGGAAACAGAGAGGACCTTGGGATAGGGTGATACGTTGAGAAAATTGCAGTGGATGAGGTGAAACCAAATGTGTATGCATTGTTCAACGTAAAACTGGTGACCCGCTCTCTAAACTTCCACCAATTCACGTTTTAAAGTTTTGTGTTTTGTTTGTTGTTGTTTTTTCAAAGAAGGGAAACAATTCTAAAGGGCATATACTCTTATTATAACCTTCATTTTCCAGGCAAGAAAAGAGAACCACAAATTGGTTAAATAGCTCGCTTAGAGTCACATAGCTGGTTAGCATGAAACCAGTCGAACTTCTGAGCTTTTCCTTAACAACATCCTATTTGCCTCAAGGCACTTGAATGCTACCACTTTTTTTAATTAGTCAATTCAATAATAAACTTTGCTGTGCCTTTGAGGAAACTTAAAAGAGAACAATTTCTTAGATTTCCATACCCTCACTTCTAGATGTAGCCCCTCTCTAGTGATGTGCTCTCTATGGAGTTTGTGAGTATTTAGATAAATGTTGTGAATTTCTCCCATGGGGTACCACTTGAGTAAGTCATATCTTCACATTTTGTAATAGATTTTTTTCCCCCTACCATTAAATTGTTCGTTTTTTGTTTCTCTTCTCAAAAACAGAATTATCAATGAAAAGCCCTCTTATATGATGTCTTCAGATAATATTCATTTCCACTAAAAGGACCACCAAACATTTTTGTTTTAATCAGTTATCCTAAATGATTCCTAAGCCAGGAACTGAAATTCTTTGATTGCATTTATATAATGCCCAAGATGTGGTGCAAATAGCAATACCTGTAGCTTATATGTTTATGGCTTTATTAATGGCTTTTAAGCATTCTTACTTCTGTACCTTAGATGTTTATATTCCTTCTGGATAATTCCAAATTCTTCCTGTTTTGCAGCTGAAGCATCTCCTTGTTCCAGGTTCTTACAAGCATGGTCTATGTGACGGGGGCAGGGGATTGCAATGAGACACAGAGGGAGGCGGGGGTTTGTAACCACGTCACAGCTGGCATCGATTCCTCCCACAGAAGTTTTGATGGCTAAACTTCTAACTCTACCAGCAAAGTCAGGTCCCACTTTGTGCTCAGCTTGGGAAAAGGAGGGCCTCGGAAGTGGTGGTTTGCCAGCTCCTATTCGCTGGAGACCTGCTGAGCGCGGGTTGGCATCTGTGCCTTGTTGGTGAAGACTGGGGACAGATGCCCTGCTTACCAACTTCACAGGAGGGGTCATTTATTGGAAACTAGGTTGGCTGTTTCTCTGTGACAGAATATGCTTTAGAGGCCTTCTTTTACGACTTAGAACAGGGGAGCTGCCAGACTAGGTGCTGAGGTTGGTCTCTTGCAGTGGGCCATTTGTTCCAGCGTCAGCTAATATTCTCACAGGTCCCCAGGAAGCTCTGGACAAATCGTCGAGGAGCAGCCACGTTCTACAGACCCAAGGTTGAGAGTGACTCTCAAGCACTTCCTCCCTCGTATATAGAAGGGGACGTCCTGTCAGCCCCTCATTGAGCCAACTGCGCTCATCTTGCTGACAGAGCTTTGGTTCTGGGCAGGACTGAGCAGGCAGTTAATTATACCCAGAGTTAATTGAGTGGTCAGATTAACAGCCGCGTCTCATGAGGTCTAAAAGAGGATTCCAGAAATGTAGGTGTGTAAGCCCGCAAGGCAATGTCGAATGAGACATCATGTTCTTTTTGACCTTTCCTTTCAATTTGGGGTGACGATTTCATTAATCAGTCTCCCTTTCCTCCTGTCATTTTGTCATTCCCTTCTAATTGACAGATGCTAATTAAAATTGCAAACGGGATCCTCACGGGCAGTTTCTTTCGTGTTTCTTCAGTGACCATTCTGTTCTGGACTGATTTAGCATGGCTCTTTCCCCTCAATTAACAGACAACTTAAACTTTATATTCCCTTAAATTTTTATGACTTGTAATTAGAAAGTGAAAAAAATCATTTTTGCACTTTACAACTTTAAAATGTAAAAGTAAATTGGGTACTCAAATAATGTGGGACTAATTGCCTTATCCAAAGAGAGGAAGCTCCCTGAGTCAGGTGGCTCCTGTGCCCTGAATCCTGGGGTCCCTTCACACCAGCACCCCCATCTACTTTATGGAGATTTATTTCAAGGGACTCAAGCTGTACATTGGCTTAGTAGTAAAATGTGATGCTACGTAAACTTATTTCACGCACACACAACAGGAAGGGCTTTAACTCTAGTGACTAGGGGGTGCATGGTTTCCACTGCTGCATTAGATAAGTATATATTTACAAATATTAATGTCTGCTCCTTGGATGAAAGAGGTGCCATAGTCAGCTGTGTAATCTCATGTAGTCTGAGTTTAGCATATTGTACCTGTAAGTGCCCCATGGCCCTTAATTCAAATGAATGAGTCCACTCTGTCACCTCTTTCCATCACTTACCCTTTATTTCATGCATAGTTCTCTCGCATCTGTTTTTCACATTCTGGTACACTTAAAACCAGTAACCCGAGTACCGAGAATCAAGCTGTAGACATTTGTAATGGTCTTTCTTCAAAGTGGTGCCTTCGTCTAGTCCAGCAGAAGAAAGACGAACTATTAAGCCCCAGTGACACTTTGCTGCCAAAATAGGGAGGAGGAAATTAGCCATCAATGAAAGAATTCACATTAAAATGAAATATGCTCAGTAATTACCTTTCATGCATCTCTAACAAAAATTCTTATGGTTAAAATGTTTTGTCCAGTGCATAGTTTATTCCCTGAGCTGGAAATAGCCAATATCAACTGGTTTGATTTGTGCTCTTAAATATAGCAATGCTCTTAGCCTCAGACTTAACACGGAAGAAAAAATTATCTTTGTGGAATGATATATTTTGGATGCAAAGGGAGCAGGATGCTGGGGAAAGGAAAGTGGCATTTCTGATCCTTCATTCCTTTTCATTAAAGATCAGCAGTCATTTCCTAGTTACGTTGGGATGAGCTAAAATACCAGTGTCATCTCCTGCAATTGCCTTGCAGCTAAGGTTTTATCCTCAACCACCTGGGAGAATTCAGATGCACCAAGAACTACCGGATGTCGATGCCTTTGGGTAACACAAATACATTCGTGAGAAGCAGTCACTTACACATCTCAGGAGGCAGCAGAGTGGGCTGTACTGAACATTAGCCCTGTTGCTAACTAGCTGTGGGAAGTCCGTCTCTTGTCACCTAACTTATAGGTGTGTCAGACGGTCATGGCCTCTAGAGTTCCCCTGGGACCAGTGGATGTTCCCATGAACATTAATATAAAGGCTGAAAAAGACAACCGGAAACACTTGTTATTAAATTACAGCACAAATTCTCTTCTGCTATGGAGTTTCATAATTAAGCTGGGGAGACTGGTATTACAAGCAGTCAGTCATCCTGGTTTTCCCAAGACCAGGAGGGTATTTCAGGATATGGATTTTCGGTGCTAAAATGGGACAGTCCTGGGCAAAGTAAGACTAAAAGAATTGTTTCTGATGGCATGTATTTAGAGCCTTCCTAAAGGTAAGGTTCAACACAAAGAAACGCTTGTGAAATAGAAAATGGAAGCTATTCCAGGATCTCATTTTTTGTTTTTGGATTGGTCTGGGGATAGGGGAGAATTACTTGCTTGGAAGAAAGAGTATCAGGTATCATTTCAGGAGAAAGAGATGGTACCAAGAATTACTTATAGACAATCAGCCCTAAACTGCCCCACGAGTCCCAGCCACCACCACATACCCTTGGCCCCTGTTATACCAAGAAAAAATGGCAATTTCCCTTACATCTTCTTTCATCTATCAATCTCAGACAACTATTTTCCCCTGTAAGGCTTGCTTTAATTCTCTTTCCAGCTAGAGTTTATATAAAAATGTTGGTGGGGGCATGTCATGTAATTTAACCTGTATCCTATAGAGAAGCCCTTAGGGTTATCCCTTAAATGAAAATCCTGTAAAGGAAATAAAATGGCTTGGGAGTCCAACATGACCTTCACCGGCTTCACAAGAGGAATGGAAAATCAAATTCCACATCAGCATCACCCAAGACCAATTTCTAAGAGGCTGAGGTTAGGTGGGCCTCTACTCTGTGTCTCTTTTTATCCTATTCTGACATCAACTGTCCATCCCATACCACTCTGCTTCTGTGGCTGTGTTTGATCATTCCTTGCAATGGCTACCCAGAACTCATAGACAATGTTCATGATTATAAGGTTCACTAGGGAAGAATTCAAGAATTTCCTAGGGTTACAATTCAGGTGAAGAATCCTCAGGAGAGAGCTGTCAGAAGACTCTGTTGTGCCCATCAGCATGACTCTCTCACCCTCAGCCTGTTGGCCTGGACTCTGCCCTACAAGGGTAATGTTACAAAGCACTTTTGTTTGTTGTTATTAAGTGCCGATGAGTCAGTTCCCTGTCGTAGCAATCCTATGTAACGCAGAATTAAACACCATCATCCTCACGATTGCTGTTCGGTTTGATCCCATTGTTACAGCCACTATATCAATCCATCTCCTTAAGGGTCTTCCACTTTTTCAATGCCCCTCCACTGTACCAAGCATGATATTGTCCTCCAGGGACTGGGGTCTCCTGACAACATACCCATAGTACATGAGACATGTATGTACATGAGACAAACTCTTCCCACCCTTGCTTCTAAGGAGTATTCTGGCTGTACTTTTTCTAAGACAGATCTGTTTGTTCTTGACCAGTCTATGGTACTTTCGATATTTGTGGTAGTTACATAATCTGTTGTCAGTTTGAGAATTAAGAGTGAAGGGGTGGAGGTTAGCCTGTCAATTAGGTCAAAGCTTGATGACCTCTTTCAGAGACGCTCAGGAGATAAATAGCTTGCTGGAGGTGGAACACACGCTCACTTCCTGTGAGGCATGCTTACTCACAAGACACATGGAGCTACACTAGAGCCCTGGAGCTGGAGGAGCCATGTGGACATCCCTGTCAGTGCTGAGATGCCTATACTGCCAATGGATCCACAAGACTTTCCACCAAGTGGCCTGTGATCTTATTGCAAGAGGAATTTATAGATTGGTATCAGACATATGGGCTAATATTGGGCTTATGGACTTGATCTGGATTGAGCTGGGATGTTTTCTCAATATTCAATTTCTCTTGCATATAAAACTCTTTCTTATACACATATGAGTGTATATGAAATTGTTTCTCTAGTCTACCCAGACTAACACAATATTCTTCACCAACACGATGGTTTAAATGCAACAATTCTTCTTCTGTCTTCCTTATTCAATGTCCAGTTTTCACATGCATATGAGGTGTTTGAAAATGCAATGTTTTGGGTTAGGGGCACCTTAGTCCTCAAAGGAATAGGCTTGTTTTCTAACCGTTTAAAGAGGTCTTGTGCAGCAGATTGACCTAATGCAGTGAGTGTTTGACCTCTTGACTGCTGCTTCCATGAGCATTGAATGTGGATCCAAGCAAGATGAAATTCTTCACAACTTCAATCTTTTTTCCATTTATCATGATGCTTCCTATAGGTTCAGTTATGAGAATTTTAGTTGCAATCCAGACTGAAGGCTGTCATCCTTGATCTTCATCAGCAAGTGCTTCAAGTCCTCCTCACTTTCAGCAACAAGGTGTCAACCCTGATGCCAAATACTTCTTCATATAATCCACCTTCTCTGATTATTTGCTCAGCATCAAGATTGGAGAAAAATGTACTGTTTGAACAATTGAATTGTAACTGAACTGAGTAGATTTGAATAGGAATAAAATTGTTTTTATTTAGGTGGTATCAGAGAACTGGAATAGACAGTGTTGATGTAACATAGGATTTAAGTATTTGGTATCCCACGGGGCAAAAAGAAGTCAGCCTGTAAATCAGATCCAAACCATAGATGAGCATTTGAGAAACTAACAACAAACCCAGCACATCCAGCAGTTACAGACCACAGCACAGAAGCTTTCTCTCGAATGGCCTCCAAAACAGGGAGAATTCTGAGTTCTCTTAGGAACACTTAGAGGGCGACTCATAAAAATGGTCATATAAGATTGGGGACCCAAGACCCATCTGTAGGCAACTGGATATCCCCTTACAGAAGGGTCACAGGGAGGAGATGAGCCAGTCAGGGTGCTATGTAGCAATGATGAAACATACAACTTTCCTCTAGTTCCTAAATGCTTCCTCCCCCCTTACTATCATGATCCCAGTTCTACCTTACAAATCCAGCTAGACCAGAGGATGTACACTGGTACAGATAGGAACTGGAAACACAGGGAATTCAGGACAGATGATCCCTTCAGGACCAGTGCTGAGAGTGGCGATACAGGGAGGGAGGACGAAGGGTGCGATAGAAAGGGGGAACGGATTACAAGGATCTACATATAACCTTCTCCCTGGGTGATAGACAACAGAAAAGTGGGTGAAAGGAAGCATTTGACAGTGTAAGATATGACAAAATAATAATTTATAAATTATCAAGGATTCACGAGGGAGGGGGGAATGGGGAGGCAGGAGAAAAACTGAGGAGCTGATACCAAGGTCTCAAGTAGAAAAGCAAATGTTTTGAGAATGATGATGGCAAGAAATGTACAAATGTGCTTGACACATGGATGTATGGATTGTGATAAGAGTTGTATGAGCCCCCAATAAAATGATTTTTTTAAATGGTCATATAACACGTAGATGGGCAGATTAAATTCTTTGGACTAATATGAATATTTGGATTTGCTTGAAACTCTCCCCTGCATGACAGAGCAGTGGGATTCGTTTAAGTCATCTTCGGAGGTCCTGTTTCCCTTCCTTTAAAATACCTTCCCTTTAGTCGCTTCACAGGGAGTTTGTGATGATAAACAGAAATAATGTCCCCTATAAAACTCAACTCGAATTCCTAGGACAGGCAAAACTTAAATCAAGGTAATATTATTGTCATGAAGGAAGGTGTTGGAACAAGTTAATATTTTTTATTCTTATCAAATATTGCCTTTCTGGACAAAGCACATAGTTTTCCTCAGATAGATCTCTCTAGGGTACGATCCAGTAAATCCCAATATTCCATTTTTTTCCTAATGAGCCACACGTTGACATTTGGTGCCAAGGTCTATAAAGCACCAACTCTAGTATGACAGTCACAAAAAAGTGTTGATGTTAACCCCAGAATGAGCTCCAGTCTGTGCCCTGTCATTGCTAATAAGGTTTTCAGTCTCTCTCTCCACTTTGCAGGTAATACCTCATTGAGGGAAGCAGTGTGTGTTTCACACATTTGTGCTAGCTGTTGGTTTTCTGGCCCCTGACACCGACACTTTTCTACAAGGCTAGTTTGACAGCCCTATGGGGTTCTTTATGGTAGGAAATGACTTTGACTCTAACCTCCCCAGCTGAATCTTAAATACTTCTTTCTTTTCCATAATGGAATATCCCAGTTATTAAACCATAACCATCTTGTGGAACCCATTCAAGTAGCTTCAAATTTTGTCTCCCCACCACCACCTATTTTAACTCACTATTTCTTTTTAACTAATATTTCCCCATCGACTCTTATTAGCATTCCAACCCTTATAATATATCACAGCTTTGAGGAACATTAGAACTTTTATATAGTCTATCTCCCAAAATTTTCTTAAGAATTGCCCAGACAAACAAATAATGCCCTTTCATTTGTATATGTATATACACATACATACAGATGTATGTGTATATCTATATATGGATTTGTGTGTGTATGTGTGTGTATATATGTGTGTATGTGTATATGTATGGTAGAGGCAGAAGAGTGGGAGAAGTTAGAAAATGTACATTAAAAAAAGAAATTAGACATCAAGAAGGTGGAAGACAGTGAATAAAGAGCTATCTGTACACACAGGGACTATATACAATGATTAGTTGTTGGGAAAATGCTTTTGTGATGGGAAGATTAAAATAATTTTAATGTCATGGTGACCCTTGTTGTGCATCCACTTTGGTCAGCAGGTGGAAGTACTCCTTGATCTCTAAGTTGCTGTTAACCACATAATCCTTTTGTTAATCACCATGACCCTTCTGGAGCTTTCCTATATGCTTTGCAATTGCTTAGGAGGACCATGGAAATGGCAGGTCATGGTTGTCTACAGGAATGTAAGCTCCTTGAGGAGCGTTGAAAAGAAACCTTGCATTCAGCATCCATTCACCTTATGGTAGTGTTATCCCAACTCCCCTCCCTCTGAGGCAGCACGGCCTCCTGTTGAGCCCATTCTGCTTACAACGGAACGAACAGTTAAGTTCACTGCCATTTAGTCAGTGCTGACTCATAGCCACCCCATAAGAGAGAGTAGAACTGCGCTGTGAGTACAAATAGAATAGAAAGTCCTGTCTTTCTCCCTCCATGGCATTAGCACTAACGTAATGATAATATTGGCATTGCTGGTACATAGCATGAGGAAAAGACGTGGCTTTCTATTCCCCTCTTGGAAATCTACAGGGCCAATTCTACCTTGTTCTACTGGGTTCCTTTGAATCAGAATTGACTTGATGGCAGTAAGAAAAATGGCATGTGACCCAACAATAGCCAATAAACCAAAAACCAAACTCATTTCTGTCAACTCTATTCTTTAAAAAAAATTTTTATTAATCATCTTATAACAATACACTGTTCAATTGTATTAAGCACATGTGTATGTATGTTGCCATCAACATTTTCAAAACATTTCTTTGTACTTGAGCCCTTGGTATCAGCTCCTCTTTTTTCCCCTCCCTCTCCCACACTCCCACCCTCATGAATCCTTAATCAATGATGTATTATTATTGTTATTTCGTGTCGTACACTGTCCACTGTCCCCCTTCACCCACATTTCTGTTATTTGTCCCCCTGGGGAGGGGAGCTATATATCCAACCTTGTGATGGATTCCCCCTTTCTTGCCCTCTGCCCCCCACAGCCCCCCTACCCTCATGAAATCACTATTCCCACTGCTGTTCCTGAGGGTTTTATCTCTCCTGAATTCCATGTGTTGAGAGCTGTTATCTGTACCAATGTGTGTGTCCAGTCTAGTCGGATGATAGTTTAGGGGAAGGAAGCATTCAGGAACTAGAGGATTGATGTGTGCTCC
>NW_022103899.1:29876489-29897485 GCF_000313985.2 Echinops telfairi | reverse complement strand
GCTCCCCCTCCCTGCCCCCTCCTCTCCCATGTTCCCACTGTTCTCTCCTCTGGACTGTTTGTCCTGCCTATCTTATATAGATAGACATAGTGTGAGAAAGCAAAACAAAATGATAGATAGTTGAGGTCTTTCTGCTGACCCTTATGAGTGTTTTCCAATTGGGTCTGATAAGGTGCCAAGCACTGTCCCCGAGTCAGAAGTGTATTTTCAGGATTCCTTGGGGACGGGTTACTTTGCTCCCCTTGCTGCCCTGTTGCACTCCCTACACGTTTCTCCCTGCTGTGCATGGGGCAGACTGAGCACACTTTCCACAGTGTCTCCAGTGCTGCCCCCACAGTGCTATGGATCAGTGAAAGAATGTCATGTCTCATTCTGGGGCTGGCCCTATGGTCCTCTTTGTGCATTGGCTGCTCCAAACATGGATGTCATCTCCAGGGGTTGGTGGGCCATGATGAGGTCCACTCTCTCTCTCTTTCCCTCTTAGTTTGTACCCATGTGGTCTGGACAGACCTGCCATTCTCCCCAGGCTATATCTTCAGTGCTGTCCTCTCTATTTCATTCTTTGGGGAGGCGGTCAACATAGCTCGGCTTTGGGCTGGCCTTGTTGCCCGCTCTGTTATGTCAAACCTATTTGAACTCAGGGCAACCCATGTGTTTCAGAGTGTAACTGTGCTCCATGAAGTTTTCACTCACTGATTCTTTTGGAAGCAGATCACCAACCTTTCTTCCAAAGTATTTTAGTGGACTTGAACTTCAAATTTTCAATTAGCCTCAAATATGTTAACAATTTGTACCATGCAGAGGCTCTCTTTATCAAAGATTTATATTCATTGATATGGACTTGTGACCTCTGCCCTATCCCATAGGGTGGCCATGAGTCTGAATTGACTCAGTGGCAGTGAATTTGGTTTGAATAGGGTTTCCAAGGTTGTAAATCTTTATGGAAGCTGACTGCCACATAGCCAATATGACACTTAATCAAAAATTCAATTTAATAGTCTAGATAATTAAAAAGTTCAGGGCACTACTTGACTCACTGAAACCAAACTCACTGCCATCAAGTTGATGCCGACTCATTGTGATCCTACAGGACGGGGTAGAACTGCCCCTCTGAATTCCCAAGGCTGAAACTCTTTACTAGAGTGGACAACCCTGACCTTCAGTGGCTGATGGTTTCAAATTACTGAGTTCGCAGTGAGGGCTCAACGTGTAACCACTATGCCAACAGGGTTCCACTACCTAATTAGAGTTGCATTTTGACTAATGTTAATATAATGTCACCAGGTCCTAGTTCCTCTTCTTCCACATCTTAGCTCTGATTTCTCATGTTAACTTCATTTTTATTTTTTTTTATTATGATTGTTTAACCATTTTATTGGGAGCTCTTACAGAGATCATAACATTTCAAAGTTCAGTCACATCAAGCAGTATTGTACAATTGCTCCCACATCAGTTTTGAAACATTCTCTTTCTTCTTGAATTATTTGATATCCGCTCCTCTTTAGCCCTGCCCTCCACCACCCTACCCACCCCTACCCTCAGAAACCATTATTTATCTATTTATGCCTTATCTTACACTATCCAATATGTCCATTCACAAACATTTCTGTTGTTTGCTCCCCTTGAGTGAAGTTATACAGTCATTGATGCTAACAGCAATCTCTTCCCCTCCTTATCCCCCCTTCTCTTCCCATACCCTCAGGGAACCATTACGCCTGTTATTGTTTCTGACGAGTTACCTATCTTGGCTTTCACAAACTTCACTTTTTAAAAAGGGTTAGATGCCACTATATGGCTGTCTCTAATCCAGCACATCTCATGGGAAAGGTCCATGAGTCAGAATTGACTCTGGCTCTGTTAGACTGCATGGACTAGAGAAACAATTCCAGACACACTCATATATGTGTAAGAGAGAACTTTATATCAAGAAGTAATTAGGCATCAATAAAACATCCCAGCCCAGTTCAGATCAAGTCCATACGTTTGATATTAGCCCATAAGTCCGATAGTAGCCCATGAATTCCTCTTCAGACACATGCAGCACATGCAATGATGCTGAATGCAGGAAGAACACAGGTCAGTGGGTGGAAACTCCTGTGGATTCGATGGCAGTGGATGCATCTCCAGAGCTCTAACTGCCGTCAGCGTGGCTCCATGTCGCTTGTCAATAGGAAGATGAAGCAGAGAAAGAATGTGTCCTACCTCCAGGGAGGAAGAGAGGAAGCTCCCAGAATCCTCATGAGAAGGCCATGCCCACAAGGAGGGATCATCAGGCTGTGCCAGATTGACAGGCTAGACTCCACCCCTTCATTCTTTTATCAAGTTGACGTGAACTTGTGTAACTACCACAGGAGCCATGAGTTCTGCGTGGATAGGTTCCAAGCTTGTAAATCTTCATGGATGCTGACTGCCTGCCGCATAGCTCTCCCCTGGAGCAGCTGGCGGGTCTGAGTCGCTTTCTCTGTGGTTTGCAGTCGAGCATTTGTTCCGTTTTAACCAGCACATCACCAGGGGTCCTTTTGATCCGCTCTACTTCTTCTAACTTAAACTCATGGCCACTGAGTTGATGTAGACTCATAGTGACCCTACAGAACAGGTAGAACTGGAGGTTTCTGAGACCGTAACTCTTACAAGAGTAGAAACCCTATTCTTTATTTCATCAAGTGCTGGTTGGTTCCTAACTGCTGATCTTGGGTTTATCAGTCCTAGTGGCACAGTGGGCTACTCATTAGCCAGCTAATCACAAGGGAAACCATTTTAGAACACAGCGATAGATGAAGCTTTCTTCTCCCAAGATGAGCCTTTCTATTCCCATAAAGATTCCAACCTTAGAAACGCACAGGGGCTGTTCATTTTGCCTGGCTCTACAGGGTCATTGTAAGTTGGAACCAGCTCAATGGCAGTACATACATGTTCTAAGACTTTTTCTAAAACCCAACTTTATACCTCAGGGAGGGGGATATCTTTGGTCAACAAGTAGCAATCTACTAATTTCATATAGTAGTAACTTAATACTAATGAATCTATACTAAGTGACCAAATGTCCCTGTCAGTAGCATCAACACTGTTCTTTGTCATTTCCAGGCAACATTTCATTTGTAAGATATTCAACTTTGCCAACCAGCACAGAAGATGAAACAATGTCAAGCCATTAAGCGAAATTAAAACTATGGGGACTATGATAGGTTTATTGGGTCAACCAGGCCAATAGGAACATGTGGGTAGAGTTTAATCAAGTTGCAGCTTGATTGAAGGGTGACCAAAATAAATAAAAATGACCAGCATCCCATCTTCTTCTTCTTTCCTGGTGATGGAGCCAGCATGGTGCTGCTTGAGCTAGTGTGCTGCACTACCTGTGGGCCAAGCCATGTGGATCATGACACTAGAGCGTGAGGCTCTTTTGAGACCTGCTTCACCACACTGCTGATGTGTCCATCGCTTGAGGCTGGTGGATCCTGTCAGCTTGCACCACTTGAGTTCAAGATCCCATCAGGGCCTGCTTCGCTAAGCTTCCGCTATCTGCTTCCTTGACCTTGGACCAGCAGCCCACGTGAGTTGAAGGACTTCTAGTATATTAACTGTTCCACAAAAGTGAGTTGAACTGAGCCCTCTGTACTGCTGTGTGGACTAATTAGCTGTTATATTCCTTCTAATCATAAATGTCCTGGTTTTGTTCCTTTAGAAAACCCTGACTAACACAGGGACTCTCAGTTACTGCACACCTAAGACACTACCCAAAATAGTAGAAAAATATCTAATTAATGTCTTAATGTTTCCCTTGAATTTCCTGGCCAACCATCAAGTAATTACACTGCATTTTTTCCCGAGCAGAAACAAGCACCCTGCTAATCATGTTTTGGTATCCTGTAACAATATCCCAAGTGCATTGCATTTATTTCAGAAATTGTTGCTCTGCCACTGAGTACTGGGACTATTGGCATTTGGATTTTCACCTGGGTTCCTCCAGTAATCAATTGTCAATCATCTAAACGAGAAGAACATTCTTTGTAAAATAACACTTGTGACTTGGAGTTGGACAATCAGCAAAGGTCAGAAATCCTGGGCTTTGATTCTGGCTTTGCTAGTGACCTCGAAAAGAACTTGAGAGAGCCATCATTTCACGTTCTCCCCACTTCTTTGGGGGGAAAATAACCCAGAGTAGAACAATCACACGGATTAGGCTATCTGAAGAGAGGTTTAAATATGAGGACCTTTAGTCTGTAAATATGATAGGAGATAACTGAATACTCATTTGTTCTTTAATTCCCTGCACCCTTGGTGACACGCACTGAGTTTGTAAGTCATGTATTGAGGCATAAGAAATGAGAGTTCTTTATATAGCAAGACTAAAGTTATAGGTAAGAGATCCTTAAATGGATTAAGAACTAGGGTGATTTGTGGTCTATCCCAAGAGAGAGAGAATACTGGATGTGATTAATCTGGATCTGACCTATAGGGGAAAAAATTCTTATATTTATGTTCTTTATCTACAATAAAGTGAATTCAAAGGATCTCATGAGGATTTTGCTGCTTAGGGACTGATAATGCTCAACATAAGGAAGAGATAAATAGAAATGTTTTTATCACAAAGCATAGCTTGGTTCTAAACCTACTCTGTCACTTACTGACTATAAAAACATAAGGGATTTCTTTTTTTTAATTTTACATATGAGAATATATATTTTTGTTGTTTTTATTTATTTATTTTTCTCATAACCACCTTATATATTAAGTCATTTAATCTTGAAGACATCTCCCGGAAGTGGGTACCATCACTCTTATTTATTTTATTTTTTAAACCATTTTATTGGGGGCTCATACAACTCTTATCACAATCCTTACATACATCCATGTGTCAAGCACATTTGTACATTTGTTGCCATCATCATTCTCAAAACATTTTCTTTCTACTTGAGCCCTTGGTATCAACTCCTCATTTCTACCCCCCACCTTCCCATAAGGGATTTCTTTAGCCTTCCTGTGCCTCAATATTTTCATCAGAAAAATGGGGCAGAAAATAATGACCACTTGTATTAGTAGCTTCCTGTCTCTGCAGGAACAAATTACCAAAAATTTAGTGGGCTAGAAGAGTACAAATTTATTATTCTACATCCTGTCACCATGTTGACTGGAGATTCATATCTCAGGATTTGGCACTGGTTTAAGTATTGCATTGCTAAACCCAATGTCGGTGGTTTAAATCCACCAGCTCTCTGCAAGGGAAAGAGGAGACTGTCTCCACCCAACACAAAGATTTACAAAGCCTATGAGTCGGAATTCAGCTGTGGCTGTGGGTAGGGATTTGTTTAACAGCCACAGTACAGATAACCCCCACCCCCTGGTTTTCCCCCTTTGGCTCAAATTCCACTTTTCTGAAGGATGTGGTGCTTTCCAGTGTTATACTTCTCTTAAGTTAAGATAGTCGCATAGATCTGTATTTTCCAAAGTGAGCAATACTGCCCCTGGGAGATGGGGGGGAAGGTGGGTGGGGGAGGCGCTGGAATGATCGGATTTAGCACAGAAGTTTTTAATTGCCAGGATGGCTCTGAGTGATACTTTTCCTTTTTCTTTTTTTCTGAAAAGAGAATGGTAGGACAAATACATTTAGGAATCTATGCTACGTCAACCAGTCTATTCTCTATGCCCATTGGACCTTCCTTTTAGTTATCTGTCTTTTATTCTGTTTCCATGTCACGCAAGGGGGTGCAGTTCATTCTGGAATTGCTCTAATTATTAGAAAGGGCTCAGTCAAATTGAGCCAAAACCACCCCTGTGTGCTTTCCCCACAGATCCTAGATCTGCAATCTGGATACAAACTCTAATCAAATCTCTCCACCCTGTGAAAGCCCGTTAGATTCTAAAGATTACACACATGTCCCTGCTCCATCTTTTATTTCCAAAACTAAGCATTCACATAGATTCCTTAGCCTGGCACCCCCAAGCCGCTAAAATGTGAACTAGAAATGAAGTGTTCCTCTGGATGTGTCTAACCACACATCAGTAAGTCCCCTCCTTCTATGCCCTCCTCAAACCTGCCCCCTGAAGTTCCGGATAATCTTCTTCCTATAGCATGCCTGTTCTTAAGGACCCCTGTGAGCATACCATTAAAGTGACAATGGACACCATCATGTTAGGTCTGACCCATGCCTCTATGGAAGATAATTCTTTTCTAGTATTTTTATACCATCATAAGAAAGCCCAGGCAAATGCATTCCACCAAATCTAGTAATTTTGAAAGTAAAATCAACTAAAAACAGGTCCTTATATACATTGCTAGTAAGATTATAAATGGACACACTTTTCTGGAAGGCAACGTACGAGGAGTCTTAAAAATGTCATCTTGTCTCAGAAATTCCATTTTCTGGGATTTGTTCCAAGGATATAATGGAAAATACATTCACATATTTATGTAAAGGGATTTTATAATAGCTTTATTTATAAGAGCAAAAAGAGAGAAACATCCTCAATTTCTCGCAACAGCAATGTATGCTATGTCCTATGATCAAGGTTTTAAAATACGTTAAAGGATATTTTTTAAAAAGTCATAATATAAGTGAAAAGGGAAGGATGGAATTCATAGTCTGATTCCAATTTGTAAACAAAAAAATACATAAAAATAAATCAACAACCAAAGTTGTATGTGTGCATGTGGCTATCACAGAAAAAAATACTTGATGGAATTATACCAACATATTAACAGTGATTATCTATCTGACTTCTATTGTCATCTTTGTTTTATTTTACAATTTTAAAATCTGTACATAGGGTAAGCATTTTTAATAACTAAAAAGATCAGTGTAATGTTTTATTGAAACCTACCTCACTAAAAAAAATCAAATTCATGGCCACTGAGTCCTTTCCAACTACAGTGATCCAATAGGACATGCAACTACCACTTTGGGTTTCTGAGACTATACATCTTTCTTTGAGACTTCCTCATCTGCCTCCTCAGGAGCAATTGGTAGATTTGAACCATTTACCTTGTGGTTAGCAGCTCAGTAAGGACACCGTCATGCCACCAGGGTTTACTTGAAACTGACCTAGCTGGAGAAAGTGAGATAGTGATGAGGTGGCCAAACTGAGAGAAGCAGTTAATGCTAAACAGATGGACCAACTCTGGCTCCTAATCCTGCTTTCCTCTCTATCTGGTTGTTTTTACCAAATAAGTAATTTTATTTGTGAAGTTAATTAACTAAATTCTCTAAATTGATATAGGTTAGAGCATCTACCGCTGTGTCACCAAGTGCACTCACAATGCATAGAAGTGTGTCTAATACAAGCTCCTGGACAATGAGACTTCATCCTGGATCCACTTTCCTACCCTCGTGCTTTCAGACCCTGGACAAAAGGCAGAGCACTGACACATAATCCCTCATCAGCTAGTAACTAGTTCTGTTGCCTTAAACATGTGATTTTTCCTCCTGGGTCACAGAATATTCATTGGTACGATGAAGCTTGGATATACCTGTTTCTTTTTTTTTAATAAATAATTTTATTGGGGCTCATACAACTCTTATCACAATCCTTATATCCATCCATGTGTCAAGCACATTTGTACATTTGTTGCCATGATCATTCTCAAAACATTTTCTTTCTACTTGAGCCCTTGGTATCAGCTTCTCATTTTTCCCCTCCCTTCCCCACCCTCCCTCCCTGACCCTTAATCATTTATAAATTGTGATTATGTTTCCACGTCTTACACTGTCTGATGTCTCCCTTCACCCATTTTTCTGTTGTCCACCCCCCAGGGAGGGGGTTCTATGTAGATCGTTGTGATTGGATCTGCCTGTTTCTCAGGACTCTTCCACAGCTAACTGTCCGCCAACCAAGTCTAGAGGCCCTGTGAGAGAGGCTGCGGGCGTCCCTCTCTGATTAGGAGGCTGATGGAGCATGGGAAGCTCCCAGGGAGGATTCTTAAATGTCTTTAAACCACTGTGATGTCTGCATGGTAAAGCATGATGCGTGGACGAAATTGAAATGGTAAAGGCAGGAAAGCTCTGCCGTCAGGATCCTAGTCGATTCTTGGGCTCAGAGAAACTGGGTACCGCAAAGATCAGGAAAGCTTGGGTTAACGTTGCTCCTTTGTGACTGACGGTGCTGCAGGCTATGACAAGCGATCTTTCTTTGCTTGACGGGATCACAATGGAAATGAGACATCCTCTATTTTTTCTCAAGTACAATATTTGCCATCTCTTGTTAGGGAATATGATGTAATTAAACTACCAATCTTACTCTCTTGTGTTCCTCTCTTACTCACAACTTACTCAAACAAAATTTTGGCTGATACATCAGAATCACTCAGGCAACACTCAAAGTTAAAAATGTTTGCTTTAGTCTGTCCTGCATCCAACTTTCAATTAAAAAAAAGTGAAGGAGAAAGAGGGTTTTTCTTGATTGCAAATTCATCTGGGAGGTTTTAAATTTTTGCAGACAAATTGCTTTAGGTACATTGACTTCATAATTTGTGTGTGGCTAATTGGATTGCCTGATTAAAGGACTTGGCCATTGTTCCAAGATAGCAGTTGCTTGCCTGGGATGGATTCTCTGGTGGCTTGAAGGCCTGTGGTGTGTAATCCCACACCTCTGATTTGACGGGATTAGTGATATCGTGAGCCAAAGGAAAACGATGAGACTTTTCAAAGCCCGGGTCTTAGTGAAAGTCTGTACCCCTCCCACGTCTTGAGAGATCTGCCAGAGCTCTGCAGAGACTAGCTCCGGAGTCTTCCCGGATCAGGAAAGCTTCCCTGGGTACACAAACATTACCCTATGCCAACATGAATGCCCACTTAATAGACAGTGCAGATAGCTAACCCTTGTGTCTGCTAAACAAAGGGCTGGAGGTTCAAAGTCACATAGAGGTGCCTTAGAAGGCCTGATAATCCACCTCTCAAACCTTGCAAACCCTGTAGAGCACAGGTCTACTCTGCCACCATTACTCCAACCACCGGGGACTTCTCGGGGATGTCCCTACAACCTCTGTACCTTGTCCATCTTTATTTAACCATCTTTCATAGAAACTTAGAAGTATTGAATATATGAAGCTCACCGATCTCAAAGGTCTGCTTCCCTTCCACCATCCCCACTAACACTTTGATGGTGTGGAATGTCACCTGAGCCTGTATCTGACGGAAGTCTGCAGTGAACACCTGGACCAGGAGAGAGCAGCTACCTACACAAGGACTCGGTGTGTTCCATTTTTGTCTTTATCCCACTTTTTTAACCCTTACTCCTGGTGCCCCCAAATAAAAGTCAAGGGAATACAAAATATTACCTAAAGCAAAGCTGAAAGTGCATGCTTTAAATTTTTATGTCAGGAAATGCAAAATTAATACTCTCCTCGCGATATTGCTCATTAATACTCTACTTAGACTGAGCTATAGTTTTAATGGCCTAATTCAAAAGAGTGGAAAATTTTATTTTACTTAATTTAAATCATTTAGATGTATGAGCTCTTTTATTTCCACTGGCACTTTCTCGCATTAAGGGTAATAGGGAAGAAGTCGATCTGAAACTCTCTCATAGAACATAAACTCTTGATGGACTGAGACGATGGTGAGCCCCTGAATACTTATGATATAATGAACTAGGTGGCCTGGGAGAGCAGGCCGTCGTAAGTTCTACAGGCTGGGACCCTCAGAGAGGAGGCCACGCCATCGGGTCGGAGAAAAATCTACCAAGAGAGCAGGCGGTTCACTTCGCAGTCTGGCTTTGCTATTTGGAGCAGCTGCAGAACGGGCTGCAGCTTGCGAGAACGACCAAGTTTCAGGGTTGTGTCGGTGGTGGTGAGATCACAGCAGTCGTCGTTAGACGTGGTGAGATCAGAGCGGCCGTTAGACCTGGCAAAGGAAGAGAAAGAGGAATACAGGGAGCACGTTTCTGCACACAGCTTCGAAGGCCCAACTTCGAACTAAACACTGTCCGTAGGCCCCACTGCGCAGCTGGGCTGTGGCTTGGGGAGTCTGGACGTCCGCCCAGCTCTTCCACCACCTGTTGCCAGGTTTCTCCTCGGAAATACGAGAGTACTGGGCTTGAACAAGAAAAACCCACGCCAGATCGGTATCCTACACTCTCACAATGTAACTCCAGGGAAATTGAGTTTTAGTCACTGTAATAGGAACACATAAAAAATAATAATTTGTTCTTTCATTTATTAAATATCTTTTATGTGAACAGCTACATAGTAGCAATAACACCATTTGCATAAAAATTGCAATTTGTTCTTTCATTTATTAAATATATTTTATGTGCATAACTGTATGTGAGTAATACCATTTGCATAAAGATCGTTATTTGTTCTCTCATTTATTAGATATCTTTTATGTGAATAACTATGTACTAGTAATAACCTCATTTGCATATTTTTCTTATCACAGTGGATGTGGTGTAAATGCAAGCAGTCAGGATATCACCCCAAACAAAATGATTCACTCTTCCTAAGGTTTTTTATGCGAATCGTCCTGCCTTCTGTACCAATTGCTTCCGATCGAAATGAAACAGGCCTAAATAGGTCTGGGTTTGAGACTCCCAGAGGCTTCGGGTCCCCCAGACGGAGGAGGGTGTCCATGTCAGTCCATGACTTCCGGAAAGGCTCCTGTGCCCCTATGTTTCACTCAGCACATGTAATAGCAAATGGAGCGAGAGCCCACCGGTAAGAGAAGAAGAAGGTATTTTCATCTTTCTGGGAAGATTTTCCTCTCCAGGCTAGAGCCACGATTATGCAGTGGCTAATTGAATTGCCCGGTTAAAGGACTTGGCCATTGTCCCAAGATAGCAGTAAACTGATCTCAAAATTTGACTTGCAAAGAGAAGGGAGAAACCTGAGAACAAATGGGTTGCAGCTACAGTGCCAGCCCTAACGAATGTACTTAAGCGTAGAGGAGTCAGGGTGGCACAACAGTTAAGTACTTGCCTGCTAACCCACAGGTTGGCAGTTCAAAACTACCAGACACTTCTATGGGAGAAAGACTTGCAGTCTTTAAATGTGAAAGCCTGGAAACCCCTATGGTGCAGTTCTATATCGAGTCCCTGTGAGTCAAAATTGACTCCCCAGGAGCCCCAATAAATTGATTTAAAAAAAAAAATTTGACTCCCCAGTACCCAGCCACAACACCAAGCCTAAAGACATAGCATAAAGGAAGGTGTTGGATTATGATTTGGAATGTGGTTTATTATTTGCAAAGCAAGAGCACTGGAGCCAGGCTGGCTAAATTCAGATTTCTTTTCCTGTTAACAGATCTCTTGAGACTGGTGGTTGGAGTTCCAACAAAGGGGGACTAGGGTTCAAGATTGAATTCCAGTCTCACTGTAATTAAAGTATGTGGTGAGGCTAAACATTGTTATGGACTCCCGAGAGCACAGGGAGTTCCTGATTGGCTTCCTTTGTTGTTGGAGAAAGTGTGAACAATGCAGACAGATCCTTCCTAGGCACGGGGTGAGGCAGCAGACATGCCAGGTCTTGAGTGAGCTGAACCCAGTGGCACAGCACCGAGGCGAAGGAGCTCGGCAGTACGGTGGTGAGACAGGGGAGTGTGCCAACCAGAGAGAGCTCTCGGGAGAACAATCAGAGGTTTCCAGGGGCTAGAATGGCTGCTGCCTTCATGCTGGGCTACTCTTAAAGGCTTTTAAGAAATGTGGCTAAGCAGAGAGATTTCTCTTTGTGCTGCTCTCAAAGTGACAGGGCTCGAGAAATGGGCCACGTAAGTCACCATTTTATAAGGGTTTCCAGTAGAAACAGAATTCCCACCATGTGGAACGTGACTCTTTTGAAATAAGATCTGTGGGTTGGTTCTGGGCATTCACCACAGTCAAGCAGTTCATTCTACACCCTGGGAGGAGACTGAGCGTTCGTGTATCCTCACCCAGTGGTGAGAATGAGAAACCGTCATTAGCTCATTAGGGACTTAAAGGTGGCTAGAGGACTAAGGTGCCAAGTCTTGGTATTTTCATTGGCTTCACAGGAATGTGGAAGCTGGACATTAAATAAGGAAAACTACAGAAGAATTGATGCATCTGAATATGGCTTGGGTGAAAATATTGAAAGTACTATAGACATCGGAGGGCAAATAAATCTCCCTGGGAAGAAATACAGCCAGAATGCTCCTTAGAAATGGGGATGGTGAGACTTCATCTCAAGTGCTTCGGACATGTTATCAGGAGAAACCAGTCCCCAGAGAAGGAAATCATGCTTGGGAAAGTGAAAGGTCATTGGAAAAGAAGCTCAAGGAGATGGAACAGCACAGGGGCTGCAACAAATGAGCTCAGATACAGCGGCAAGCGTAAGCATGCGGCAGGACTGGGCTGTAGATCATTCTGTCGTCCATAAGGTTGCTAAGAGTAGGAACTGATTGAGAACAATAATCTACGACATCTGGATTAAGGCAATGCTGAGACAGCAAGAGCTCATCACTATACATCATTTGTGTGAGTCTGCATGCATCTAATTGATTACATATATATCTGAATCTTAGAAGAAAGGGCATAAAATACATTAGAAACACATCTCTTTCTCTGTGTGTGTCTGTGAGAGAGAGAGAGAGAGAGCACTTACAGAAGAACATGAGACCTCAATAAATTCATTTAGGCAGTGGCTGAAGGAAGAATATCACTGGATGTTAAACTGATATGAACAAAGACAACGTTCCATGGACAGAGACAGGTGTTCGGAGTCGAAGAGGAAATGGGATGGAGCGCAGCGTCTACATGGGTGTTGCAGACGCACTAAACTGGGTAATCCAGGAGCGAAAGGCAAGTCCTTCTTGGAAACCAGCGATGACACACCAATGCACAGTGCTCTGAACAATGGCTTTGAAGTTGCTGCAGCAGATTTGAGTCCTGGTTTTATCCTTTACAACTTCTTTGATTTTAACGAAGCAATCTAACTTCTTTGACCTCACAGAAAAATGCACATCGTGGTACCTACCTCATCCCGTTGACTCAGTGTGAGTTGCTAGGAGGATTCAGTGTGGGTTGTTATGAGGTGTCATTGAGACGGTTCCTGCCCACAGCGACCCTCTGCACAGCAGAACGAAATACTGCCCCATCCTGCACCCTGCTCACCATTGGTCCCAGGCTTGAATCCATTGTTGTTGCCACTGTATCGATCCATCCCCTTAAAGACCTTCCTCCTTTGCTCTGCCCCTCTACTTTACCAAACATCATGTCCTTCTCCAGGGATTAGTCTCTCTTGATAACAAGCCCTAAGCATGTAAAATGAAGTCTCACCATCCTTGCCTCTAGGGAGCACGCTAACCGTACTTCTTCCAAGACAGATTTGTTTGTCCTTTTGTCAGTTCAAGGTTCTTTCAATATTTTTGGCTACAACCACAATTCAAATGCATCCATTCTTCTTAGGTCTTCCTTATTCAATGTCCAACTTTCACACGCACAGGAGGCAATTGAAAATACCATGGCTTGCGTAAGGCCCACCTTAGTCCTCAAAGTAGCATCCTTGCTTTTCAACAATCTAAATGTGAGCTGTTATTGTTGTTGTTGTTAAGTACCAGTCAGTGGGAGGAGGGATGCAAAGTGCCTCCTTTCACTGTCCCTAACACATAGTGGTGCTCAACAAAAGTTGCACAAGAATTTATGGGGAATTTATCCAGGGGGTTGTGCAATTCTGGGCTTTTTCCCAGGGGAAAATGATTCTCAGGACATCCACCAAAAGACAGATTGCCCAAAGCAAGATTATTTATCTTCAGGAAACAGACCACCTGGAGAGAAGGACATTTAGTTTCCAGTTATGTTTCCAAAATATCTTGTCTCACTCCTACAAACTTATCACCATGAACTCTCTCTTTTTGATATACTACCTTATAAACTGGAGACATTACTTTCATATTCTTGTTTAACTAAAACATGCATTTCCTTTCTCTAAAAAAACTTTTAACATATTTTCCTTCCTTGAAAATGGGAGGAAACTCTGTTTTCTATGATGAAAAAAAAGGCACATGCCTTAATTCTGAATTAGAAACAAAAAGAAATGTCACATTTATAGCAGTAATAAGAGGACTTAGGCTTGCTCTCTCCCTCAGAAAAATGTGCAAACCTTCTTCCTTCCTTTGAATTTCTTTCTTCCTACAGTAAACAGAGTTCCTATTCTCCTGATATTTAATAAAAATTTAGAAAGTGATTAGAAAATCTTTTTGAACTTTGAGAAGCAATCAGAACTGATAACATATAAGGGCTAATTACTCTGAAGATGTTTTTGTGTCTAATCATATTTCATTTGTTAAGGGTCACCCATTCTTCATTGCTTTGTCTTGTTGGAATTTAAACAGAATATAAGAGAAATAATCACTAGATTGAAGTATTCAGTGAAGGTTCATCCCAGAATTCCGGTGACCACTCAATGACAAAACTTCCAAGTGGTTTTGGCATCAGGACTCTTGGTTAAGCATTCGGGGCTGCACAACACCCTTTGGGCCTGTGTTCCAGAAGTATAAGAGAAGATTCATGTCGAAGTTAAATGTGCCCATTCATCTTTATTTTCCTTTTTACACATCAGTGTGAGGTTCATGTACAGAAATGGACTTGGATCGTAGAAAGCTAATAGTCACCTGTGTGCACAGATCTCAACTCTTTCCACAGCCGTTGGACACATACTCATCCATTTTTAATCTCCTTCTTTTCCTCACCCTTGTCGTTGGTTGGTAGAGGCTGTCAAGTTCATTACGATTCATAGCAACCCTAAAAAGAACAGGGTGAAACACTGACCAGCCTGACACCACTCTTTTCATGGCAGCCACTGTCAGTCCATCCCATGAAGGGTCTTCCTCTTTTCTGCTGACCCTCTAATTTACCAGGTATGATGTCTTTGTCCAGGGCCTGGTCCCTCTGGACCTTGTTCCACCCCTGAGATTCCACTAAAATTTCTCACACTGAGGTCACTAACCACAAGCACTGAATCCAGTGGGCATTTTCCAGCCTATTGCAATTTTTGTAACAGATTTTATTTCTCGGAACAAGCTTCTCATGCATTATCTTGATTAATATCCCAAGAGCACTCCATCCATTCATTTCAGTAGCATTCTCAAAATAGTCTCCCTCCTCAGGTCCCAGAGGACGACAGACCATAGATTTTATTTTTCAACTTCAACGATGTTTACTGTTTAGTCACTTTGGAGTTTCTCTCTTTTTTGTTCTATTTTTATCAAACATGTCGATGCATTTCCAGAGAGCTCTAGAAAACGTTTAATGAAAAAGTTAGTCCCTAATTCCACCCTTTATTTTACTATAGGTACAAGGTGATCAATTAATCTGTTACTGTTTTCTGAATGCGGAGAGAAGACAAAAGACCCTGAGTCATAGACAAAGGAATTGGTTACCAACGGCACAGCGAGCATCGCAAGCATCACATGTGAGCTCTCCTTGGCCCCCAGCTCCACAGAGACTGCAGGAAATGGCAGGTGGATGCTGTCTTCACAGTGAGTTGCATTATGGGAACAGAACACTGAGTGAGAAAGCCTGTTGTTTTATAGCAAGCTGTAAGCAAGTCTCTCCTTTATCCCCGAGGGAGACATTGCCTCATCTTTTAAGGTTGTTCACTACAGAAACAACCTGAGAAATAACCCCTATAAAGTTAGTCAGGGCCTTGGATCCCTGGGGTGCTCTGCAAAAACCTGTAGGGGCACTCGGGTTGGGCAGGATCTCTCTCTCAATGCTGCATTTGCTGGACTCTGTTTATGGGCTCTCCAGGTTTGCTCAATCATCATTTTCTACTCCATGATCTTGACGACCCACCAGGCAATTTGTTAGGATTGTCAGGAGTGCAGAGACAAAAGCTGTATCTTGGCCACTGAGTCCCCATCACTAATTATGGTGCATTGCAAGTGATAATCAATTCCTAATCCAAACAGACTCATCAATTTGCTTGATTTGTTTTATATATGAAATTTGTTTTATATATAGACATTCAGGTAAGCCATTCACACACACACGCACACACACACAATGTCCTTTGGAAAAGGCAAGATTGGAATTATTTTAAAGAGTCTTCATTACATTATACGGCATATGTATTGTGCCCACTTTACGCTTTCCTGAATTCTCTCACATTCCACAATCCCCAGAGCCTCTCACTTGCCAAACCCTGTGACCTAGATCAAATCAGCTTGAAATCCACATCTACCTAACTCCAAAGCCAGTGACTCTTCCATCTATTTGTCAGCTGTGGCAGTTATATCATCATTTGTCAATTCCAGGATTAAGAGTGAAGGGGTGGAGTCTGGCCTGTCAATCAGGTGATAGCCAATGAAGCCTCTGTGTGGGCATGGCCTTCTCCTGAGAATTCTGAGAACTCCTGCATTCCTCCCTGGAGGCGAGAGACGGTCTCTCTATATGCTCACTCCATGTGACACATCCGTAAGGAGAAGCCACATGGACTTACCCTGATGCAGCCCTGGGAGCTGGAAAAGCCACGTGAAGACCCCCACCAGTCCTGAGATGCTTACAATGCCACTGGATCCACAAGATATCCCACCTACTGGCCTGTACTCTTCCTGTACTTGGTGTCATTGCATGTGTTTCGTGAGTTTGAAGAGGACCTTATAGATTGGTATCGGACACATGGCTTGATATCAGAATTATGAACCTGATCTGTACTGAACTGGGATGTTTTCTTAATACTCAATTGCTCTTGTATAGAAAGCTCTTTGTTATACACATATGAGTCTCCCTGGATTTGTTTCTCTAGTCTACACAGACTAGTCCATCAGCACAACCTTTTTCTCTGTTTTATCTACTTGTCAGAACAACCTTTTCCTTAATATATTATTAAACAACGGTCTAAGTATTTAACTCTTAGGCTAGTCTTAGTGATGCTTAAATGTACTGGTTTTCAAGCAGGGATAATTTGCCTCCCAGGAAACATTTGACAATGACTAGATATTTTTGGTTGCTCCCACTGAGGTAGGACTACTGACAAGTAGAACTCAGAGGCCAGGGATGCTGGTAAACATCATACAGTGCATAGAACAGCTATCCCCTTCCAAGGATCAACCCAAAATGTCAAGAGTGCAAATTGAGAAATGCTGCTCTAGAGTACGAAGGGATGGAGTTTCTCCATACTTGTAATGCTGACCTATTCTTGTGCCAATCCTATATTCACCACATAGGATTTCATTATTTTCATTCTTTCTCTAGTATTTCAGAAAACTAAATTTCTTTTGCCCTTAAAGTCGTTGTTTATTCTACCACAACTACCTTCTATTATTTTTGCCCCCTAGCACTGTTTTCTTCAATCTCTAGAAGCAATCTCTAGAAAAGAGCTTAAATTAAATAAGATGGATTTAAGATGCACCACAATTCCAACAAATGAAATGTGGAAAGACTTAGAGTTAGAAAACCAAAAAGAAAGTTCTTTTAAGCTAAAAGAACTCAAGGAAAAATTCATGCGTAGAGTAGTAATATTGAAAGATTTGGTGGGAAAAATACTGACTGAAGCAGGTAGCAGCCAAAGAAGATGGAAAGAACACACAGAGTCACTGCACCAAAAAGAACTAGTTGACATTCCACCATTTCAAGAGGTAGCATATGATCAAGAACCAATGGTAGTGAAGGAGGATGTTCAAGTTTCACTGAAAGCATTAGCCAAAACAAGGTTCCAGGAATTAATGGAGTATCAATTGAAATGTTTCAATAGGTTGATGAAGCATCAGAAGTACTTATTCATCTATGCCAGGAAATTTGGAAGACAGCTACTTGACCAATTAACTAGAAGAGATTCATATTTGTACCCATTCCAAAGAAAGGGGACCCAGTAGAATACTTAGATTATAGAACCATATTGCTCATATCACATGCAAGTAAATTTTGCTGCATATCACCCAACAGCAATTGCAGCAGTACATTGACAAAGAGCTACCAGAAGTTCAGGCCAAATTCAGAAGAGGACATGGAACAAGGGACATCATTGCTGATGTCATTTGGATCTTGGCTGAAAGCAGAGAATCCCAGAAAGATGTTTACTCATGTTTTATTAACTAGGTCAAGGCATTCAATGGTATGGATCAAAACAAACTATGGGTAGCCTTTAGAAGATGGGAATCCCAGAACATTTAATTGTGCTCATGCAGAACCTACAGGTGGATCAAGAGGCAGTTGTGCCAACAGAACAAGGTTTAAAATCAGGAAAGGTGTGTGTCAGCATTTTTATCCTTTCACCATATTTATTCAGTTGTCATGATGAGCAAATAATTAGAGAAGCTAGATTATATGAATAAGAATGTGGCCTCAGGAATGGAGGAGGGTTAGTAATGACCTGTGATATGCAGATGACACAAATTTATTTACTGAAAGTGAGAAGGACTTGAAATACTTTCTGGTGAAGATCAAGGACTTCAGCCTTCAGTACTTTACTCAATGTGAAAGAGACCACAATTCTCACACTGTAAAAAGGACCAACATCCTCACAACTGTAAGCTCATGAAAATGCAGAAAAGACTGAAGTTGTCAAGAAGAAAAAGAGTCCTTTAACCCAGTCACAGCTCTCCTGGAAACCATATACAGAAAAAGATCTTTAAAAAAACTAACAACAATAACAAATAAAACAATAAAAATCTCATTTGAAAAGAAAGAAAATATGGAAAACTAGATCTGGGATGTTACTTTGAGGACAAAGGGGTGCCTGACCCAAGTCATGATTGTGTTGCATGCATGTGAAAGTTGTGTTGCATGCATGTGAAAGTTGGACATTTGATAAGGAAGACCAAAGAAGAATCAATGCTTTGAATTAAGGTGCTGTCAAAGAATATTGAAAATACCATGGACTGCTAAAAGAACCAACAAATATGTCTTAGAAGAAGTACAACCAGAAAGCTCCTTAGAGGCAAGGACGATGAGACTTATTTCACGTACGTTGGACCTGTTGTCAGGGAAGCTCAGTCTCTGGAGCAGCACATTCTGCTTGTTAAAGTAGAGGGGTTGTGAAAAGAGGAAGACTTTTGATGAGAAGGACGGACACGTGGCTCCAAAAGTGGGCTCAAAGATAAGGAAAATTGTGAGGATGGCACAGGACTGGGCAGTGCGTCACTCTGTTGTACTTTGGGATCACTGTGAGTCTGAACCAACTCGATGGCACCTGGGAAGGATAATCATAAAGACCTCTGGTGGCAAAGTAAGCTACGTGTGGGGACACCAACCACCAAGTCAGTCATTTAAACTCACCAGCCGTTCAACGGGAGAAAGAGGAGCCTTTCTTCTCCTGCAAAGATTTACGGCCTCAGAAACCACCGGGGCACTGCTGCTCTGTCCATAGGATCTCTGTGGGTCAGAATAGAATTAATAATAGTGCCATTTGGGTTTTTTTTCCCATTTGAATAACAAGGACACAGTCATTCCTCTATGACTCTATCTTACCTTGAGCAGTAAAAGGAGTTTAAGGTTACTTCAGAAGAGATCTAGGCCACCAAGTTGACTTCTCTCCAAATATTGGATCTGCTCAAACCCAAAGTCTCTGAAAGTTTAGAAAAGCAAACCATAGTCATTTGACTGAATGTTTCTGTGTTTGTGCTTTGGCTGGCTTGGGAAGCGATATAAACTCTAATAATCAACTACCAGATTAATCCTGTTTGCCCAGTCACCTGACCTGACCTAAATCTGGATGAACAGGTAAATCAATACAGTAATGTCTGGCCTGTGGGCTTAATTTTCAGACCAAAGAGATTAGAGATGGGTTCGGCAAGATACACAAACACAGACCGACAACTGTATACAGACTGTCTTTACCCCAACCCCCGCCCCTCCCCAAATTCCTTTATCTCATTAGTTTATTTGTCCAACTGTCATCCCAAAGACTGGTTTGCACCATCTCCTGAAAGGGAGATTATAACCTTAGGTTTATCTATTTATCAAGAATATTCTAAATGGAATTGCTGTAGAGCAGAGTAAACTCGAATCCCGAATGATCGGAAACTCTCCTGGCTTCTCAATTCTCTTCCCAGAGTGTAAGTGCCTTTCCTTGGCTCCCCTCCATCTCTGCTTTCCTTAAACGCCATCCTGGCACAGGTTTCCAACAACCCCGGCCCCTCCCCTCCAGCTGCCAGTTCCTTTCTCCCACTGCCACCCCGGTTTCTGGCTCCAAAGTGACCCACTCAGCAAAGACCCAGACTCATAATTCAAGGGTGTAACTCCACATCCAGCAGCCATGAGCAGCAGTTTTTCCATGAAGGGTAGCTAGTCTTGGAGCCTGCATCTTCTGTTCCAGGAAATTGCATCAAGCATTCATTTCACTTCTTGGATCTCCCATTTTTAAAGTTGGAAGGGAAAGGGGAGGTGTAAGAAGAGAAAAAAACATCCCCAAATAAATTTTTGTTGAAATATACCAGAAATGGGGCTTGCGGTGCCAGCAGAGTGTTCCAAACACCATTTAAAAATGATTTTCCATGAATGTAGAGGAGTCTGGCCCATCATTTATGACTGGAATGGGCGTTTGTTTGATAGGGTAGTTACGGGTACAAAGCTTTCCATAACTCAAGTGATCAAATCTAAATGGGCGGGATGGAAAACTGATGGCAAAATGAGTGAATGGGTTTTTCTAGCAGTGAGACCTTTCTCAAAGCGCTGAGACAGAGACAGAGTGAAGATGCTGGAGGAGAAAATAAAACAGATTTTCTAAGAATAAAAAAAAGGTTAAGGTTAAAAAAAAACGCAACTGGTCATTTTAGCTTAAAGCTCAGTAACAGCTTGTTCTTATTTGGCTTCCTCTAGTCCGGCAGATAGCGCACCTCGTCTCCCTCTCATCTAAAACTGTCATGAGCTTTTGCTACAACAAATCCCTCCTTTCCTCTTTTGTTTTTGTGTTTTGCCCTCTGAGAAAATGTGTTCTCTATCTTCCTCTTTCTTCTTCTTTTTTTAAATGATTTTACTGGGGGCTCATACAGCTCCATTGTGTCAAGCACATTTTTACATTTGTTGCCCTCATCATTTTCAAAACATTTTCTTTCTACTTGAGCCCTTGGTATTGGCTTCTCTTTTTTTTCCCCTCCCTCCCTCCCTCCCTC
>NW_022103899.1:29834435-29875838 GCF_000313985.2 Echinops telfairi | reverse complement strand
TTATGCACCCATTTTGTCTTCAGCAATCATGTTGGGAAGCTGAACATCACAGAATGCCAGGTTATTAGAACAAAGTGTTCTTGCATTGAGGGAGTACTTGAGTAGAGGCCCGATGTCCGTCAGCTTTCTTGATACTTAACATATAAATATATTTACATAGACCTATTTCCCTATCATTATATAAAAATATATTTACATATGCACATGCCTATATTTAGATCTCTATAAAAATGCCCATTTGCCTCCTAGTTCTTTCCTCTATTTCCTTTTACTTTCCTCTTGTCCCACTATCATGTTCGGCCTTCATTCCAATTTCAGTAATTCCTCTCTGTTACATTGCCCTTGATCAAGCCTACCAGGCATCCTATGCCTGCCTCACCATCAGTTTTAGATCACTTGTTCTTCCCTTGTCCCTGGGTTTGTTAACACTCACTTTCTTTCCCTTGCCTCTCCCTCTCCCATGGTCCCCCAGAACCCTCAGTCTCATTGTTTTCTCCTCCAGATTGTTTATCCCACCTATCTTATCTAGATAGACCTGGAAAGATAATAATATGCACAAAAACAAGACAGAGCATAATCAAACAACAAAAGAAAACAAAAAACAACAACACAATAACAAAAACCACCACACAAAAAAGAAAAGCCTATTAATAGTTCCAGGTCTGTTTGTTGACCTTTAAGAGTGTTTTCCAGTCCAGTGTAATGGGGTGCCACTCCCTGGCCCCAAGTCTATTTTTGGCATTCCATGGAGACTTCATTGTTTGGCTCCCCTTGCTGCTCTGTTGCACACCCTTAGCATTTCGCCCTGGTGTGGTGTGGTCAGATCGGGCACAATTCCCACCCTGTGCCTCCAGTGTTGTCCCTCATGGCACTATGAGTCCATAAGGGACATCGTGTTTTGTGGTGGGGCTGGCCCTCTGTTCCTATCTGTGTATTGGCTTTTCTGAGCAGGAATATCATCCTCGGGGCTTGGCGGTCCAGGATGTGTTCCACTCTCTCTCCTTTGCTCTTTTGTTCTTCTTCCTCCTCTTTTTTTGGACACTATCCCACAAATAGAAAGTGAGTTCATCTTAAATTTAAAAGGAAAATTCCATATAACCAAGGAAATTCCAGTGACGTTTGCGAAAATGATTATATGGGAAATGTTCCCCGGGGTCTTTCTGGTATAAGGAATGATTCTTCATCAGCCTGAATCCTACCCACCTTCTGGACCTCCTCCAAAAAGACTTGAGAGATAAATAGTAAAGGCTGGTGACAACATTTGAACAATGAGGAATCATGGGAAAGGGGGTGGTAGAATCCAGTCTGGATGAAGCTCCAGGGCAGTGGGACATTTGTTGACTGGCCTGCGGAGACCTCTATACTCTTGCACGTTAGCTGTTTTAGAGGAGGGGACAGAACACTTGAAGATGGATTCGCTATAGACTCTTTCTCTTGGAAACTTTTTCAAACATTTTGACATCATGGGAAGGAAGGATTTTGTGTTCATACTGTTGAGGGGAAAACTGTAAGGAAAGGATAGATGAAAAATACCTTTCAGGTTCATTTGCATTCACTTTGGAAAACAATTTAAAATGTGCAAATAATTCACAGGAGATGTACATTTTTAAACCTTGCTTAAATATTTTTGAGAGTGAGGCTGCACTACTAAAAATGATCAAATAAGCTTTATATTTATTAATGAAACAAATTGCAGTCAAATATTGGACCACCTGGCATTGATATTCAGACCTTTCTATCAACTGGAAGAACCTATCCATTCTTCTCTGCTCCTCTAAGATTCTTGGCTTGAGTCTCCTGTATCACTTCTCACACCTGAAGATCATTATCCATTAATATATCTGCCTCTGTCTGTAAATATGATTTTGGAAAGAAAAATGCTTTCTTCAGTTCTGTGACCGTCTGGCATGTAGTCAGGATCTCTAAATGTTGGTTGAATGAATGACCGAATGGCTTTCTGCACTGCACCTCAGTTTTCTTTCTCATTTCACTATTAAAGAGCCATTGCGAAAATAAAATGAATTAAGTTGGGTAAAAAGTGTCATTAAAATGCAATGTATCACCAGAAATCACTTAGAAGAGAAAGACAACAAGATACATATGGAATATGAGCAGACGAGGGTAAGAAATACTTTAAAGGAGTGGCCGGCTGACAGTGCCTTGGCTGTCATCAGAGCCCTGGTACAAAGATCTAGTCATACCTGAGAGAGACCTCACTGACGCTACCAAAGGAAAAGCATGTAAGTGATTAGTATTCTCTCTGCCAGCTGTCCCAGTTGTCCAATTTATGAAACTGAACTTGTGTTGATTTTGGAAAAGCCTTCGTACCTTGATGATCCCAATGGATGAACAGGAGCATATTCCTCTCTCTGCCTTCCATTTGAGGCTGATCTAATCCAGATGGAACATTTTTCATAGGCATTGTAAAGTACTCCATCTGTGAAGCAAACAAAAGAAAGTAAAAGATAATGAACTATATGAAAGCTGAATTACTCATTAAGGGGTTATGCTGAGGTCTTATAATGAATTAGCTCAGTGTTGTGCGGATGCCGCAGATATTGCCGAGAAAAAGAAACACTTTCTTCGGCTTGCCCTTGTGAGGGTCACTGAGATTGGGAATATATTCAGCAGTTGGTGCAAAATGTGCTTTCTATTTATTACTGGAACTTCCTATTTATTAGCTTTTGCCAGTGAGCCTATCCCAGCTCATCACGAGCGCATGGGACAGAGATGAACTGCCCAGTAGGATTCCCAAAGGGTGCATCTTTATGGCGGCAGAGACGAGCACATCTGTCTCTTGTCTGGCCACCAATGGAACACTTTTGGGTTAGCAATGGTGTGGTTAGATGGTGTTTCAAAGTCTCCTCTTTCTTTGGGATGTCGTCAAATCATTTAGGTAATAGTATGGTCATGGACAAGTTTTTAGTATTTGGGGCTTGGGTGGGGCTGTGAACCTTTTCATTTATAATGGAGGATACTTCATACCTCATAAGAATCCAGATGGTGCAGTAGTTAAGTGCTGGGCAGCTAACCCAAAAGGCAGCAGTTTGGATTCACCAGGATTTCCAAGGTAGAAAGGACCAGGTGATCTGCTCACCTAATGATGACTGCCCAGGAAATCCTATGGGATAGTTGTACTCTGTCCTACTGGGTTGCTATGAGTTGGAATCAATTTGACAGCCGAGGAGCAGCAACAACATACTTCTTAAGATAGTTGCAAAAAGTAAATTATTAAAGCTTCTACAGAGTGTGCATCTACCTGATGGTCATAGGGCTGCTGTAATGCCTCTGTCAGACAATTGTTTGATAGTGCTATGCTATGCTACTTACTTATTGGGTTTTATCCTCTGCACCCATCTACTCAGTACCAATAATCCAAGAAAAATATAAAATTGACCAGAAGCTAACGGGGAACTGTTTCTCCATGGTGATAGAGGATAGCTAGAAATTTTGAGCATCAACAGTATCGAGGCTAGACTTAAAAAGACACGCATTAAAATGTGAAGGTGGTCTCACCCAACAGACTAGCCTAAATTTAAGAAGATTGGACAACACTAAATGTTGCGGAGGTTAGAGAGCACTTGGAACTCTCCTCTCTTGTTAGTAAGAATAGACACTCTACAATCACTTTTAAAACAGTCTGGAAATGTCTTTTGAAAGTAAGCACACGCTTAAGCTGTGATTCACCAATTTCCTCTTAGGTATGTACCCAAATGAAAAGAGACCATGGTCAAAAAATTGGTTATAGGAACATTCCTAGCAACTTCACTTATAATGGCCAAAATCTGAAAACAGACCAGATTTTTTCTCAATGGGGAAATGGGTCAACAAATTGTGGTTTACAGTGGACAGTACTACTAGGGCATAAAAAGTAGTAAACAACCTATACATGTGGCAACAGAGATGAACTGAAAAATATGATGCTGTGTGGAAGGACCCTTGCACAAAAATGGAACATACAATATGAGTTCTTTTTTATGATATTTTAGAATAAGGCAAAAAAAAAAAAAAGATAGTGGAAACAAAATAGAACAGTAGTTGTGGCAGAGATGGGGAAAAGGATGCCTGGGAAGGAGCATGCGTGAACGCTCTGGGTCGACATGAATTTTCTACATTTTAGCAACAGTTTAGATGACTTGGCTGTATGTGTTTGCAAAAGCATGTTTAGATCTGTACTGTTTACTGTATATACATTTTATATCAAATAAGAAAACATACTTATATGCATGCTAAAATGCTGAATGCAGTATACTGATGTCAGCAATTTATTCTTGAATGGAAGCTTGATGGAATCATAGAGGATATATATATGTGTGTAAAGTATATATATATATATATATATATATGGTAAAGTAAAGCAAATGTAAAAGGAGACCATGACAATAAAGGTGTTCCCTGTAAACTTTTTATAACTTTATTATAAATTTAGTCATATTCATAAAATGTGGTGCTGACAAAGTTCTTCCCTGCCTAAAAGAGTAATTTTTAAATGTTTCTTTGTCATAAGTAAGGATTCCCTGGTGGTACAGTGGATTAAGTATTGGGCTGCACATCACAAGGTTGGCAGTTCTAACTCACTAGGAGCATCATCAGGCTGTCTACTTGCATAAAAATGTATGGTCTCAGAAACCCTTTTTTAACAATTCTACTCTGTCACTACCAGTAGTTTGGGTTATCATAAAGTGTGCCAGTTTATAAATAGAATTATTCCACAGAGGAGACAGAGAGATGGCCAAGACACAGACATACACACACACACCTGCAAATGACAGAGCTGGTAACACCCAATTGCCCTTTTACTACCTTCTGTTGCTCATTTCTTTCTCCCCTTTCTACACCCCATTGGCTCCTGTCTAAAAAGGAGGGTTCTGCCTCTCTGTGGACTGACTTGGAGATGGTAAGGCAAGACCTCCACCTCCAGTCAAAGAGCTAGAAAAATGTTCGACAGACCATTTTGTACCAATTTGCTTCTGCAGAAACCAAGCTTTGTGTGAAATGAGCAGGGTGATACATTTTTGCCCTTACTGTAAAGAGTGAAACACCTGTATCGCCAGCACATTATTGTAATAAATACTGAGGAAAGGAAAGTGATTGTTTCTCAAAAGACCAGGAGTAAAAGCATGTATGAAAAATGGAATTTTCCCTTTGTTAACAGGATCTGGTTTTCCATTTTTCCACATTAGGACTAGCTGGCAGGGTTATTTATAGGATCTGGGCCCAGCCATACTAGCTGTGTGTTGGTTTTGATAATTTTCCTTGCTTCAAATTTATAGCAATGTTGAAAAAAATACATCATTTAAAAAATAAAATACAAGCTTAAGAAAGGCTTCTATTGAGGCAATTGGGTTTGGTGTTTTTAGAAACATCACCAGATTTCGCTTTTATAGATAAGCCTGTGATCAGCTTATTTTGGCACAGAGGAAAGGCCATTTAGGCCGAATCAAAGGGAGTGACCAGATCAAGGTTATGGCTCCTTAATAACAAATGGACTGACAACACTTGATTTTAATGAACACATGAGTGAAAGTAATTAAGCATAATTGTTAATTTTGCCTTGTATAATTTCTAGACTAACCACTTAAGGAGATGGAACTTCTGATAATGGCTTCAAAGAAGCAGTCAGTGCATATTTTCAATCTTGAATAGCTTTCTCACAAGCCTTTTCAGGGAAGGTAGTAAGAGGCAGCATCGAAAGAGAAGCCCAGAAGGACCAACTGGCTTTAACCTCATTTGAATCCACATGTGAGCCAAGAAGGCACCAAAACTCTTATCCAATTGGAAGGAAATTCACTTTTTAAACATCTTCAGTTTAGCGGCAGCATTTTGTTTAAGTTTCTTAATCAGAACAAAGCTGGTAAATCCAAAAATAATTACTATAAGGCCAAATGAGTCAAATGTTTCACTTTTGAATGTCTGTCTGAAGAAGACACTTATTAGTGTCTTATTAACCACTTATTAAAGTGCTTTTTTACTTTTCTGGAGATGAGAATGGAAAATAGTTTACAGCTTACTTCAATCTTCTGCTGCTTTTTGCTTATGTGCATCTTAAAGGAAAAAACATTTAGGAACAATAATGAACACAAAAAACACACATGACCAATAAGAATAAATGTTGATTCTCATTAGTAATTTAAGAAATATAAATTAAACCAACGCGATATCACTTTTTCACCTATCAAATTGGAAAAGATAAAACAGGCAAATCTGCAGGAGAATCAAGACGGCATTCTTATAAATGGCTTATAGGGGTATAATTTGATATAATTTTGCTGATGGGAAATTTTAACAATGGGTATTAAGAGTTTTTAAATATTCTAGTTCAAATTTTACATATTAAAATAGGAGTTAGAAATAAATGTAAAGGTATATATGTGTGTATATATATGTGTATATACATGTATGCATATTACATTTATATAGCAAATTTGGAAAAAAAAACAAATTCTCATCCATAGGAGACTGGGTCAGTAAATGATAGCATGTCCAAATATGGAAAGTATTTTTAAAATAGATAAAAATGTGGATGAAATCATATTTAAATTATTCTAGTAATAATACATGTAATTGTATGTTGTTAGGTGTATACATAAATATGTATGTTTGTAAGAAACTGATTGTGGTAGCAATTATATGATATGATATCTGTATTAGCTTGCAATAAAATGGTTTTGAAAAAAATAACGATTTCCAAGTCTGTCCCCCAAAAGTATATTAAAAACTCCCACTTACTGTGACCCTCTAGGAGAGTCAACTTCTCTATAAGGTTTCCAAGGCTGGAAACAGATTGACACCTATCTCTCATGGACCACTGGCAGAGTCCACAGCGGAACTAAGAGTTTATAGCATGGCATTTAACCCCTGTGCCACCAGGCTCCAGATGGAGGTGTAAATCTATATAGCTTACCTATGTATTTATATATAAAGCACACACACAATATATGCATCTACCCATACGTGCCTTGCCTCTATAAACCTACAAGCATATACATATCAATGTTACATATAATGAGACCATGGATGATTTTTTGTTTTCTTATATTTTTTCCATATTTTCTAACAATAAACCATTCTACCAGAGAAAACTTTGAATCATACAAAATCAGTACTTTGAACTATACAAAACACATGTGCTTTGTTTGCCTCTCATGGGCCATTGTCAGTCAATTCTATCAACTGATGGGACCATTCGGTGGAGAAAAAAAACTCACGCAACCTGGTTGGTTGGCAGTTTGGAGACAACAGAGTTGGCTGATTTCCCATCTTTGCAATTTTTCAACTAGCTGGTTTGGCATCACATAAATACAGCTAGAGATGGGGCATTTGAAACTAAAATACGCTCTTGGTGCCAAAAATCTCTTAGACTCAAATTGAAAAAAGATCAACACATTTTTTCTACTACAGTTTCTCTCATAGCTAAAAATGAACCAATAATCCAAATCCCCTATCACCAGCAGATACGGCTTGCACATGTTGAATGGTAGATGCAGTCGTTAACCCCATCTGGTGTAGAGGAGCTATTTGTTAAGCTTGAAGGAGCACAGGGCGCCATAAGAGAAGGTAGGCCTATCTCTTGGGCATGCCTGGGTTTCTGGATGTAGTCAAATTAAACCATCATAGTTGGTTAATGGTAGAGGTTAGCTGAAGGACTGCCGGGAATGTTCATCTGTTTGCTGACTGCCATATTCCCAGCAGATACAACTGCCCCTGACACTTGGGAGCCACTCGAGCAACAACTGATGGACAGAATCCACAATCGACTGCCTGTAATCCTATAGCTATGTGGGCACTCCTTTACCAGAAAGCTTTGGGAGATACATCTGTGTTAAAAAAAAAATTATAAATGAAGAATTTAAAGGGTTATCTGCAATTTGATACTTCAACGTGATGGTTTTAGGCTCTTAAAAAAAAGTTGCCATTGGGAATGGAAGATCCCAAATGAAGTGTCAAGATGACAAAAAGCAAAAGGGGGAAGTGATGCTTTTTTTAGTGCCACTTGTCATGTCTTTGAGTAAATTCTCCTATCTTTGAATACATAGAGATTCCTTGTAAGCATACAGAAGTCGTTGGGTGGTGCAAACGGTTAAAAGTTATAGGTTCAAATCCATTGAGAGGGGCATTGGATTCAACTCGCTGCCTATGAGTCAATGCTGACGCAGAGCGAGTCCCTGCGGGTTTCTGAGACTGCCGCTCTTTATGCGAGTAGAAGGTCCGGTCTTTCTCTCACGGAGCTGCCACTGGTTTCGAACTGCCGACCATGCGGATCGCAGCCCGACACCTAACTACTACACCACTAGGACTCCGGCACTTGGATTTACTTCCCAAGAAATCAGTCTTTTAGAACCCTGGGGGGTACAGTTTTATTCTGACACACGTGGAATCTGCACGAGTCAGCATTGACTTGAGAGCAACTTTTTGGGAGCAAACACAAGGAGAAGAGTTGGTTTGGAGAGCAAAACAACCGAAAACCTGGCTAGATGATGTCACGCGCCATTACTTCACTTCATCCCTGCAGTTGTCTTTCAAAAGACTATTTCAGAAGAACAAAAAACCCTCACTGTCATTGATTGATTTCTGACTCACAGCGACTCCTATAGGAGAGAATAGAACAGCTTGTGTGGGTGTAGGAGGCTGTAGAGCAGACAGCCTCATCTTCCTCCTGAGGAGTGGTGTGTGGATTTGAAAGGCTGACCTTGGAATTAGCAGCCCAACGCAGAATGCACTATGCCACCAGGGCTCCATTGTCTTTTAAGGAAGGCGTTTCTCAATCCCCTTTTACAGATCCAAAACTGAGGCACAGACAGAGTAAGTAAGCGTGTGCAAGTTCCTGACAACTAAAAGGTTGAAGATTCTAGGTGTTTGACCTCAAATTCCCAAACTAAAGAGGAAGGAAAAATCCCAAACAAAAGAACAGTGGTGCTGGTGCTGCTGGTAAGTGAACTTGGTTGTCTAATAGTTGTGTTCCGATCTCCCTGTCCCTGACCGTGCTGGGGGTAATCTCTCAATCATGCTGAGCTCTTTAGGAAGGTTCATGAAAACAGAGACTCACTCCTGCAGCCAAGCAGGCAAGAGTTGTAAACCTACTGACACATTATCTTTACAAATGCTAACGAATAGCTCCCAGGCAGTAAAAAAAAAAAACCTCCCCTAGCACATCTAATATCCTTAAATAAATACTGGGAAGTTCCAAGTCAATATCCAGAAAGCAAAGGTTGAACAGAGAGCTAAACAATCTTAAATTATTTAAATTCCTAAGTATCAAATAAAAGAACCAGACACTAGGTAAATTAGTAGGATGTTTACACACAAACTGGATAATTTCTAACCTAATTTGCAGTGGCATTTGGAACATGGCTGACCATTTGAAGTAAATAATATGTTGTCTTATATTCAGATGATGAGAATCTTTGCAAAGATCTGTTTTATGGTACAATACTGTCTAGCAGAGCAATATTGCTTTAGGAGACAACTATTGCCAAACTGGGGATTGTTTTCGGAATATACATGGCTGAGGATAATTGTGTGCAGTATGAATCTTATTGCCATACAGAAAACTCAAACAAGCTTTCATGTATAGTAGCTGTAACTGAAATAAATATGATTCAGAGGCCTTTTATTCCAGAGAGTAATTGTGCACTCTCTCTGGCCAGCAGTTGAGAACTATAAACAAGGTTTGGGAAGTCAGAAACAAATGTTTGAACTTGAGTGAGTGAAACAGTTTGTGAAAGACCATGTGACTAGAGCTTCTTGAAAGCAAGAGTAAAAATGGGCCACTCCCCCCACCCCAAAGGGCAGCTGTCCCGATGAGGGGCTTGGAGAATAGGAAAGTCAGATGCACTTCAGCCAACCTTCCTAATTTCTGGAACTGCCGCTTCCTCCGGTGCCAACAGAAAAGGCAGGCATCTACAAGGATAGAAACTATGCACTTTGGAAAGGAAGGCTGGAAAGGCATGGTTATACCGGCTATGAAGAGAGCGAATGTAGTCTGTATGTGTTTCAGACTAATATTTAACCTTAAGTTTCAATGTGTAAGGTAAGAGAAAAGATTGCTCCAAGAGGTGGATTTCTCAATATTACAATGTTTATAATCTTAACTGAGGGCAACATTAACATCATCAACCGAAGTACACACATATAAATACATCATAAAGAAATTCATTCAAACTCTGTGCTAGTCAATAAAAGTATGGAATAAAAACCTACTTATGACCTTACCCCAACCCAAACCCAGTGTTATCTATTCAATTCTGACTCCTCGTGACCATTGAGGACAGAGTAGATCTGTTCCATTGCGTGTATGAAACTAAATCTTTGTGGGGGCAGACAACCCTATCTTTCTCCCACAGAGCAGTTGGGTTTGAACTGATGCCCTTGGCGTTAGCATTCACAGTGCTTAACCTACGGTGCCACTAGGGGTCCTTACTTACTACCTTAAGGGGAAGTGAATTAATGTTCATGGAGAGCAAACTATTCAGAATAAGAGAATGAAAACAATTACACAACTCCAAGGATTATATTGAAAATGGTTATGCAACTCTAAAACTGTAATCAATGTCAATAAATGGAAACTGTTGAAAAACAATGTAGAAACTGTTGAATTTGTGTTTGTTTTGCTAAATATAAATTCTCAATAGCAACGATAAACACTTTTTAAAAGTCCCTAATTACGATGCAGTTAGATCTTTAATAGTTGTTATGGGGGATACACTATTAATTAGATATAATGCCAGTTCCCTGATAAAGGGCAAGAGGAAGCCACTCATCCCAGCTAACTATTTGTCAGACACAATTCTAAGCCCTTTTCATTTAACCTGGTAACCTTTCAAGGGAAGTCATACTTAAATTTTATGGATAAAATGTGCATGAAAGCAACTGCAAAATAATACAAGCTCATATATAATTATCTTACATTGAACTTCATCAGGTTCTATAGTTTATGAATTTTCCAGAAGTTGCACAGATAGTCCAGAAGAGATGAAATCATTACTGACTATAGAGAGTTTAGAAATGGCATCCTGAAGGACCTGGTTCTTGAAATGGATTCAAAAGAATGGGAAAAATAAAACAATGTATGGATGGGAAACCATGGGGGTAAGAACCAAACAAGCAATAACAAAAATCCATAAATTATAAGAGAGTATTATTAGTTTGTGTTGTCTGAAGAAGAAAAAATGGTGACACTTGAATATGTATAAGAAAGAGCTCTTTGTCAAGAAGTAATCTGATAGCAAGAAGGCATTTTAGCCCTAGGCCAACTAGGTCCATGGGTCTGACGCTAACCATGGCCCTCTTCAGGTTCATGTGGCTGCAGGCTAATAACACAGGAAGGTGATGTGGGTTGCAGGAAAGTCACAGGCAGGTGGATGCAGAGTCTCATGGATCCAAGGTCAGTTGACAGGGCACCAACAGCTCTCAGGTTCTGGTGGCCCACATGAGGAAGCAGGAACAGAGTCCCAGCAAGCAGTAAGATGAAAGAGCAGAGAGAGAAGGTCCCCAGTATCTCTCATAAAAAGGTCACACACACACACACACCACCAGCAGGCATCATAAGGCTGAGACCTGATGGACCAGTTAGATTCCACCCCTACACAAGTGCAAGTCAACATGAAGTCTAACTGCCACAGGGCACAACTAAATCCATAATGGCCAATTTGATAGGAAGAGGGTGGACCGACCTTAAAGGGAATAGAATATAATGTAAAAAGACAGAGTAGAAGGACAGGTTAAAAGGTTTAGGTTCTAGTTCATGCAAAAAGTAATGAAGAAGCCCTCATAAAGTAAATGATACAATGACTCGAATTTGTAGCCAAAGAGAGATTCTAGTATTTGGTGACATTCAGAACCTATCTACATAGAAAATGTTTCGGGCGACACTGACGTTTTAGGAAGCCGTCACTTGTGGTTTTCAATGGCAGAAACTAGGGCAGGGACAAAACCGCTAAGAGGAAGATTGCTACGTTCTCTGGGATTGTGGTCTCAGCAGCCTGGACTCTGGTTGTTGCAAGAAAACATTTGTTAAAACCTGGTTGCCATAGAGTCAATGCTGACTCATAGTGACCCTATAGGACACAGTAGAACTGCCGTGAGTTTCAAGAGCAGTCAAGAATTGGAGAAGTACTCCATCTAGTTCAAAGGCACAATCTATGGAATAAACAGGGGATAGTGGCGAAGAAAGCATGAAGGAAACCCGCGGATGTTGCTAGACTATGTAGGCCTTAGCTACAGAGAATATACTTAAAATTCAGCTCGACTGTGCTAGGTAAGCCAAGAGCAGTGGCGTAACGAATGACCTTGTTCTCCTGCCCAACACACAGATCCACAGCTCAGAGGGAGAGCCAGATAGAAGAAGTAGAGAGCGGCAGGAACCTTTTGCTTCCAATACTACCTTTTCCCTAAGAGAGTATGGAGTGTGGAGACAGGTGCTTCAGGGAGTGATGCTTTAATCCTATTGGCTTTCAGGGGCTCTCACATCAGCCTCGGGATTCATGACCCCACATCAGCAGCCTCATCAAGATCCCTCATCCCTGCCTTTGCTGTACTCACTGCTATTACATATGACAGACATACATGAGCTGGCTTCTAAAAGTACATGGAAAGTGGAATTAAAAGACAATAAAACATTTCCACAAGCTTTTTCTTCTGTGCGTGTGTGCATGTGCATGTGTGCGTGTATGTGTTTGAGTCTCTTTCTTGAGAGCAGAATGGCCTGTAGAAAATATTAGTTTGAAATTGATATTTCAAGAACAAAAACAAGAGTTTTTGTTTATAACTACACAAAAGAGTTGTCTTTATAACTCAAGACAAGAGTGTTCTTATCTCAGAATCATCATCCATTTGACACAATGGAAGAGTACTTACCGAAATGAAAGTCATGGTACTAATGATACTGTCATGCACTTGGTATCTCTGGACCAGATGCTCAGATAATGGCTCAGTAACCAATGCAGCATCTAGCCCCAAATAGGCACATAATAAATATTGGTCAAGTGACTAATTTGATAAATAATGCATTTTTTTTATTTTCGTTATTTTTAGATTTACATATTGTCTTGGTTTGAAAATGTCCAAAGACCTCTGTCATTATGGCAGTCAGAAGAGTGCTAGATGGTAGTGATATTTTAGATGGCTGTGAAATTTTTGTAGCACGATGGAATGGAAAGAAGCTGTGGTCCAGCGTAGCGGGGTTCGAGTCTAGGTTTTGCTTTAAATCATCTGTGTGATTTGGAGCAAGCCACATCCTCTTTCCAGGCCTTGGTGCTCATATGGTTGAGGAAGGGGCTAGGTCAAGAGAAACTTCAAGATATCCCTGGTCTAATCACCTCTGAGTTTATGGAGCTAACGCTAAGATTCTCCCAATCCTGTTCACACATCCCCAAACAGAAAAAACCCACTGCCACCTGAGTTGCTGCAGACTCACAGTGAGGCTCGATAGGGCACCAAGGGAGCCAATCGCTGCATCGTCCTCCTGCAGGACAGCTGGGGAGTGGGAGCCTCTGTCCTTGTGCTTAGCACCTTGGCCTTACGATTCATATTTTCTTTGCATCACCTGACATAGTTTATTTGAAAGACCTTTGTGATTATCAAATTTCCTCTATGAATGTGACCTCAAAGCCCTTCCAAAAGCCTTAAATTAATATGACAGCCTGTGATAGCTATGTGTCATCCATAAACTACCCTTCTGGGCAGACAATTTGATAATTATTCGTAAGGTGCTTTTCACAGGAAACATCTGCTGATTGGTAGGTCAGCCCAGCTGCTGTAAATCTGAAACACTGTGTGCATGTCACTGGAGAGGTAGTGATAAACAGGCTGGAGTGTTGGCAATACCCTGGGGCCTCAGCTTCCTCTCCATTCTCTCTTCTATTAGGGGTGCCGTCTCTCCTAACAGTCTCCAGCTTGCTCACCTATTTCCCTGGCAAAAGAGCAAAGCTACCAATATTAACACTTCTGCCAAATTTTATCCAGATTTAATGGTCTGGGTCATAGGTTTTTATTTCTAATTTTTTTTCTAATTCAAAGCAGTGTTTGTAGAAAGTTTTCTTGGAGGCAAAGGATCTAGATAGGAAATGGAAGGAACAGAATGGCTGGCTATAGATCTCCATCTCACTCTATCTCCCACACCAACTTCCCACCTCTGCCATAACTCCTGGACTTTTATGTCCCAGCAACCCTGGCTTCTTTCCCTCCCCTCTTCTTGAAATAACTTGTTTTACATCCAATTCGTTGGTCATAAACTCTCCCGGACTCACTTTACCCACAACGCCTTACCTATTCTCCTGTGGCTTTATCATTGCTCTAGCTTCCACTTTATCCATACAGTGATATCATCAACCCCCACCTTCAAAGAATTCAAACTGTCAGATCTCAAAGCTATGCAATGTCAAGCTCTCTAGAAAGTTTGTTTCTGGGATATTATTCTTTTAACAATAATCTATCAAGTCAACCAGCTTCTGAGCTTGGTGCTAGAGAAAGGAGTCAAAACAAGGCAATTACAGTTGGACCATGAATAGCCAAGACCAGAGAAGAGTTTATATATTTGAAGTATGGTGTTGGCAAAAGATACTGAATGGACCACGGACTGCCAGAAGAATAAACCAATCTGCCTTAGAGAAACTGCAGCCACACTGCTTATTAGAAGCAGTGCTGGTGAGCCTGGGTCTCATGCACTATGGGCATGTTATGAGGAGAGACCAGTCCCTGGAAAAGCACATCATGCTTGGTAAAGTCAAGGGTAGCAAAAGGAGGAAGACCTGGAGAAGGTGGATTGAAGGACACAGGAGCTGCAACAGTGGGCTCAAACATAGCATAATTATAAGAATGGTGCAGGACTGGGTCAGTGTTTCCTTCTACTGTACCTGGAGTCCACTGGACAGCCTCTAACAATAACAAGGCAGCTAAGTGGGAAAGTAAAATCCGGCAGCATCCAAAAGATCCCTCAGAAAGAAAGTGGAGAAGGGTGGAATATCAAGGGACTTAGGTTCCCAGGGCAAGGAGGAGCCCTGAGAACATCACCCTGGGTCACAGAAGGTAGGGGAGTTGTGGACCAAAGGGGCTCCAATGTTGAGAGTCTCAGCAAAAGTCTTATTTTTCCAGGCATGTTGATGTCAGAATATGTCAGTGTGTGAGGAAGAGGAGGATGATAGTAACTACGATATCGATCACTCCTACAGTCATGAAAAACAGAAGTAACGGACGAGGAGAAAGACAAAGGATAAAACACAAATCAGTTAAAAGTATCATTTTAGAGACAAATGTCAACATTGCTAGTGATTTCCTATCTATGGCCAAGTTCAAAGTCAATGAGAGATGAAGCACTGAAGTTTGCTCTGCTACATAAGATGGTATTGCTTATGAAAAATGCTTACCATCTATGCCTAATAGCATGGCACAAGTAACAAGTATGTGTATCATTACATCTTAGAGCTATTATATGTTATATTCGATATATAGCCTTTATAAACAATGACTCCTATCAGATGGTCGTTCTCTCACAACCTAAAAACAAAACAAAAACAAAAATAAGAACGAAAAGACCCCTCTGGGCACTGTGGCTTCAGAACGCTCAAGGAAGTGCAGGAAACGTGGTGGGATGCTTATTCTCTTCATGGCTTTGGCCACGCAGACGCAGATTTGCAAGTGTGGATTGTAAGAAATGAAGCCAGTGGCTGCAGAGGAAAGCGAATGTTGAGAGAACACAGCCAGTCCACAGTGGTGATTCTGTCCTGTTGCACGGTGCTTCCCTCGCCGGGGAGAGAGTGGGGTGTGCTCCACGGAGAAACGTGGCAGCTCCCTTTGACAGACCTCTCCCATGGCTGCCGCCTGCGCTTCGGCAAAGCCTGTTTGGAGCGCATGTGTGATTGCTGCGGTGTACACCAGTCCCACGTACGGCGTGAGGTCTCTCTTGATTTCCCTGCTCCCACTAAGCCTGCAGAAAAATAGCCTGCCGATCCGAACGCACAATCATCTCTCCCGCTTGGAGACCATGAACCCAGCCTCACAGCTTCCCAGTCCCAAAGACACCGGATTTTTTTGTTTAATGATCAGCCTGGGTTTAAACAAAATGCAATTTGTTTTTAGAGATATTTGAAACCAAAATAGGAAGTCTCATTATTGGTTTATTGGTCTATAACCAGGTTCTTTCCTGTAGAGAGATGTTTTCCACATTCAGTGTGAAAGCTACAATACTTAAACCCTTTCTAGGGATAGGGTGTTGGTGCCCTCTAGAGGAAGAAGCAGTTGGAAATCAGGAAAATATTCGGAATCTTCTGCTAGATCATGTTTTGTTTCACAGGACAATTGGGTTCTACCTGTAAGGTGAACAATTCTTTTCCAACACAAATTCCGTCTTGTGCTCAGGCCTTACACATATCGGGATATTGACAAACAGTCCGCTTCGCTCCTGCCCTTCATCTACTGCGTGTTTTCTAAGTCAAGGCCATTTTGGTGAACCTGCTCTTTCTTTCACATCATTCACCATGAAGAATTTTTTTTTATTTTACATTTTCTTGTGCAGAATATATACTTCTATTTTGGTATTTTAATTGATTTTAAATACACAATTCCATAAAAATTAATTGTACTATGTTTTGCAACCATTACCACTATTCATTTCTAAAACTTTTTTTAAAGCATGCTAATTAAATGGAATTAAGCACTAACCTCCCAACCCCAATTCTGAGTCCTTGGTAACCCCTAACAAATGTTTACCTCTGTACATTTGCCTATTATAGATATAGATATTTCACACAGGTGGGACCATAATATGTGTATGTGTGTATATGATTTATTTCATGTATATAATGTTTCCAAGCTTCAGCCAAGCCATAGAATGGACCAGAAGCTCATTTCTCGTTTGGCTGCATACTATTCCACTGTATGTTTATACCACACTTTACTTATCAATTCTTCCGTTGAAGAGAACTTGGGTTACAGGTACCTTTGGGCCATTGTGAGTAGTTCTGCGATGAACACTGGTTGCAAATATCTGTCTGAGTTTCTGCTTTTTGAGTGTTTTGGGCACTACCTAGAAAGGCTTTGGAAGATCATGTGGTCAAGGACATCATGCTTGGTAAAATGGAGGGGCACTGTGTTAGTTCAGGTAGACTAGAGAAACAAATCCAGGCTCATATGTGTATAAGAAAGAATTTTATATACAAAAGCAGTTGAATATTGAGAAAACAACCCAGTCCAATCTAGATCAAGTCCCTAAGCCCAATATTAGCCCATATGTCTGATACCAATCTACAAATTCCTCTCCAGAATCATGAAACACATGCAGTGACGCCGAGTGCAGGAAGATCACAGGCCAGTGGGTTGGAAGTCTTCTGGATCCAGTGGCATTGTAAGCATCTCACCACTGGCAGGGGCCTCTACGTGGATTCTCCGGCTCCAGAGGTTTGGTTGCATCAGGATAGGTCCATGTGGCTTCTCCAGCTCAGGGCACTAGGTAGTTCCATGTGTCTTGTCACCTGCAGTGTCTCCCACAGAGTGAGCAGAGTCTCTCCCACCTCCAAGGAGGAAAAACTAGATTTCCCAGAACTCTCAGGAGAAAGCCATGCCCACCCAGAGGCCTCATTGGCTGTGATCCAATTGATAGACGAGACTCCACCCCTTCACTCTTAATCCTCTCAAATCCCAAATTGACACCAGATTATGTAACCAGCACAGGCAGTGAAACAGAAGAAGGCCTTTGATGAGCTGGATTGACAGTGATTACAACAAGAACCATTGTGAGGATGGCGCAGGGTCCGGCAGTGTTTCATTCTGTTGTCCAGAGGGTCCCTATGCATCAGAACTGACTCAATGGCAACTAACAACAGCAACAACATGCTCAGTCTGTGCATAGCTTTTCAAGAAACTGCCATATACTGTCTTCTCCAGCGGTTTGGATTGTTCAATAATCCCACCAGTGATGCGGTAATGCACAAGGGTTCCAATTTCTCCACAGCTTCTCCCCAACACTTGGTACTTCCCATGTTTCCAATCATACCCATGCTAGTAGGTACAAAGTGCTATCTAATTGTGGTCTTGATTAGCACTCTCGTGACTAAGAATGGTAGACGTCACACATGCTTATGGACCATTTGTATCTCTTCGTTAGAGAAATGAATATTTCTTGGCCAGTTTTTTTAAAACTATGTTGTTTGCCTTTTTTTTTTTTTTTGAGATTGAAATCTGTGTTTTGATGATTAAATCCACACTGTGGCTTGTTAGAAGATTTGCCTCCAATCCCTTTTAGCTATATTTGTGGACCACAAATCTCAAAGAGCTCCATCTCCCTTGCCCTCACACTCAGGGGTCCCCTAACGATATACCCTCAGTAATTTCACCCTGTCCTGGTTTCACCTCGAGCAAGCTCCTCATCATTGGTCTGGCAAAACTTTGAATTCAGTCCTAACTTGAACTCCAGAAATGCGGGCTTGGTTTTAAAAAATATTTTGAAAATGATGATGGCAACATATGTACAAATGTGCTTGATACAATTGGTGTATGGATTGGTATAAGAGCTGTAAGAGCCCCCAATAAAATGGTTTATTAAAAAGAAAATATATATAGAGAGAACAAATAATAGTTAGGAACTTCACCACTAGCCCCCACATTTTAAAAATCCATTTAGGAGATAGTTTTAAAACAGCAGTTCTCAACCTGTGGATCACAACCCCTTTGGGGATCAAATGACCCTTTCACAGGGGTCATTCGATTCAAAACAGTAGCAAAATGGCAGTGATGAAGTAGCAACAAAAATAATTTTATGGTTGGGGGTCACCACAACATGAGAAACTGTATGAAAGGGTTGCGGCATTAGGACGGTTAAGAACCACCGCTTTAAAAATATATTAATTGACCAATGAACAGTCTCGGGAGATTATCCGAGCATTTGACCTGGCTCATTCCAATAGAGTATCAACTACAAATTCTTCTTTGTGTTTATTGCACAGTACTTACGGGATAGAGGGCATTCACCACTTGGACACTTAGCCTGATCGGGGACTGAGAGGCACCGATCCATGCATCTTGTCTCTTAACGGATATATAATGACCACCTTGGGGCTGGTCAATGTAAAATGACATGTGTGTTGGCTTCCAAGAAACATCATACACTGGTCATCAGAGAACCAGGTTTAAGGCTGGAGGTTTGAGTGCATCCGGAAGACGTGCCTCAGAAGAAGGGCCTGGCAATCCACATTCCAAAAAATCAGCCTGTGGGGCCCAGCCAGCTAAAATAGACCATCACAGCAATGGGTATGGCTGGTCTCTGAATTCTAATTCCCTCCTGGCCACTTCCTGCTAATGTCAACCTCAGTCAAGTTCCTTCACCTCTCAGGGTCTCACTTCTTCCACCAGGGAAATGCAAGGGCAACCCCTGTGGAGACAGGCCACAGGTGTTTCTTTTTCCACATCTTTGAACAGATTGCATTTACAAAACTATCTGCAGAAAAAGTAGAGCCTAGGCCCTCCATTCAATTTCACATCTTTGTAACTTCGTCACCACCTCTCAGTGGCCCAGATGAGAAAACACTTTCACTCCCTGTATGCGGCTTTAGGCGCCAGAGGGAGGTGGAAGCACCCTGGGAGAGAGAAGCTGTGACCGCATCGCGACCACCATGGACATCTGTTTGCCCTATCTGCCCAAGGAATGGAGGAGACAGGGTCAGAGGACTCTCTCGATTCAGTGCTTTGAGAGTCTTCAACCCTGAAGAAGAGCAGAACATCGAGGTTAGCCCACAGCTGATTGTTATGTAATAAGATCTTGACTGGGAAGTCAACAGAGTTGGCTTTAAAACACCCCCTGACCCCGACATTGATTGAGACTGCCACTCCTGTTCACTGCCATATGAAGAGTCTTTTATCTGATAGCAGCGGCATTACTAACATTGGTGTCACCTAGCCTGATAACTGATGACATCACTTCCCGAGGTCCGGTGTACCAGTGAACTGCTGGTGGGAGGAGTGGCCCATCTCTCTCCCCTCAGGCCACCCCTTACCCTGAGGCTCCTTGGAGTTCTTCCCCTGTCCCATTGGCCAAGGCCAAGTAGATGCTCCTCTTCCCACCGTGGCTACCACTAGGGCTCTCCTGCTGTACCCTGACAGGGAAGTGGAGAGGGGAAGGGGGCTTGGGGATGTGGTGACCACATCCTTACCTCATTGAGTGATACCCAGCCACCTCCCCTGCATGGAGCCTGGACTCAGTTTGGTGTCACTCCCTCTGATGGTATCAGGGATGCGACCCACAGAGCAACCCCATTTTAGTGACCACAGAGCCCAGCGGCTGAAAGATGCCTCTCATTTTTGATCAAACCTTCCCCTAAAACTTTCCTTGTAGAGTTGTTGTGAGGATTTAAATGAGAGTTCCTCTGGGAAGTGCTTAGCCCAGGGCCCAGACTGCGATTGTACTCAACAGTCACTAGTGACTATTTCATCTTTGTTTCTTTTACAAATGAAACAAGCACTCAACTTCCACCTGTGCTGATCTCCTGGCCACTGACCAGAAGCTTTGCTCTCTGAGGAAGGGCCTAGCAGATCCAGGTCAAGTTAGACTCAAAGAAACAAAACAAATGAAAAAGTCATCATCAACTTGATTCTGACTCCCAGTGACCCTGTCGGACGGAGTAGAACTGCCTCGTGGGGGGTTTCAGAAGCTGTCAATCTCTGTGGGAGCAGAAAGCCTCATCTTTAGTCTCTCAGAGCAGCTGGTGGGTTAGAACCTCTGGCCTTGAGGTTAGCAGCCCAACTCGTAACCCAGTAGGCTACCAGGGCTCTTTCACATCAGATGTGAAGACACAGATGTTTCCCACAATTCTCTCTGAGTCCAATGGACCTCAGTTGTGACAGGACCTGCCTCAGCACGGGTCCATGGGTTCTGCTACTCAGAGTGATTTGCAAATCTTTGCAGATTTCCACAACACTGCTCCCTACATTTGTCTCTAAGATTTTATCCAACAAGGCTCTTTCTCCCATTACGACAAGGAACACACCTTGATAATGTGTAAAAGTGCCCTTCGCTATCACAACTTTGCTAATATCTGAAGAATTGTGAATGCGAGTTGGTGTGTGCAAATGGAAAATGCCATACAGCATGCTTAGAGGAGAAACTTTCCATGAGTAAGATGTATTTTTAAATAGGATATATATATATATTTAAAGCCCAGAATGCCTTAAATCTTCATCAGTTCCAATGGATTGGGTTTGATAAAGCTTGTCTCTCTCGTGTTATTATTTGTAAATGCATCCTTTGTCCTTGGGGCTTATTGCTTGGAAGGCTAGAAGTAACCTTGCAGAAAGCATGTGCGGCTCTGACTCATTCTGTGGGTTGGCATCAAAACTAAAAAACTCACTGCCATCAAGTTCATGCAACTCATAGCAACCCTACAGGACTGGGTGGAACTGCCCCTATGGGTTTCCAAGACTGTAACTCTTTACAGGAGTAGAAAGCCCATCTTTTGAACTGCCAACCTTGCAGTTAGCTGTCAAATGCATAACCACTATGCCACCAGGGCTCCCTGTGGGTTGGTATACCCATTTAAAAAAAAAATTGCAGTGGAGTTGAATTCCAAATCCTAGCACCCTAGAGGACAAAGTAGAACTGCCTTTCCAGGAGGACTAAGCCTGTAAATCTTTACAGACCAGACTACCACTCCTTTCTCCCTTAGACCCGCCTGTAGATTCAATCCGCTTGCTTAGCGGCCAAGCACTAAACCAGTGTGACAATGCTGCAGCTCAGTCCCGTTCCATTCTCACTGCCATCAAGTTGATTCTCATTCCTCGCAGCCGCAAAGGGACTATAAAAAGGCTGTTGGAGCATAGTTTTCTACGGCCCTCTGCTGATGCTTGAGGCAGGTAGCTGAGAAGAGCAGGAAGACCACCGCCTAAGGAATGCAAGTCTAGCCCTTCCATCTGCTTCTCCTGAAACCCACAAAAACAGCCATTTTCTTTGGCCTCAAGGGGCTCATTGACAAACGCAGGCATCTTTGAGATTTAAAAAAAAATCAAATCCAGCTGATATTTTAACTTTTGCAATGCGTGTGTGGACAAGCATCCCTGGTGGTGCAATGGTTAAGCACTGGACTGCTAACCATAAGGTTGTCCAACACACCCAGTGACTCCAATGATAAAGACCTGGTCATCTGCTTCCGTAAAGATTACAGCCCAGAAGCCCCCATGGAGCAGCTTCTACTCGGTCGGTCGGATGGGACCACTCAGGACTGACGATGACCCCCCAACAACATGGTGCTATTCTTTGATCATCTCTCAGCTTCTACAACGCGAAAGCCAGAGATTCAACATCTGACTTCTACCCTACAGAGGTTTTCTTGTTTGCCCCAAGACTTTGGCATTCCTGTAATGCTGTCTCTTATCACTAGGAATGAGTAATTCGATATATCCCTTTCTGTGGAAATGCTTTCTGAGAGAAGGCTTGTTTTCCTTGATGCTGGGTAGCTGGAAAATAAAATTGGCGAACCAGGATCATTTAGATATTATCAATCACAGAGATTAGTCAAGACTATCCAAGTATATTTTGATATTTATAAACCCCAGTTCCAAATAAACTGTTCAGTCTACAGCCACAAACTCCAAAATATGAACTGAATATGAAAACATTTTAACTTTCATGCTTTAATGATAAGAATGTTGTTGGCATTAATATTTAAACATTTTAGCATACCTAGCTCTATCATGGCAGGCTCAAAATCCACTGGCAGACTATAAATAAAATCTTTCTATAAATATACTTTATGCCAAACGACCAGCCGGATACATTTTTCATCTTCTAAACAGATGGTATAAGAGAAAAATCATGCATGTATATGATTAATCAAACATGCTTTTGCTGATAGAATTTTCATTACCATTACCAGCATGGGTTTTGTGAAATTTCTGCATTTTACATTCTCTTTTGAGAATTAGTTTATTTAAGGAAATGATTAGTACCAATAAGGATGGAAAGATGATAGGACTTCCTATTATTTGAGGCCCTTTGCGTTCCTGAGGGCCTGAGTTTGAAAATCTTCTGCAAACACGGATCCAGACAGGTCGTTGCAGATCAGTGGTTGCGTGCTTAACATCTCATGGTCATTGTCAGCCCCTGCCTCAATCTCCGTGGTCTTTTTGCCAACATGTTAGTTTTCCTCTCAGCCCACTCCCTCTCAATGCTTATGACCTGTCCACAAGATACTAACAGCAAGGAGGAGACCTCACTAGGAACAAAGGCTTTGGTGCAGGATTTAACATATTGTACAATAGTACCAAGCGGGGACATGGTATAATTACACGAAAGTGGGGACTCCTCCAGAGTTCAGATCATCTGACTTCAAATCCAGCCCTGTCGTAACTAAAAATTCGAATTAACAACCCATTTCTCCTTGTATCCAAATCTAAATAATACTCACTGACAATGAGTCCATTTCTGACCCCCAGCAACCTTATACATAATGTTTAAGGCTGTAACTCTTTACCAGAACAATCTCATCTTTCTTCCTCAGAGTAGCTGGTGGGCTTGAACCACCGACCTTGAGGTTAGCAGTCCAAATGCTAGTCCAGCAGAGCCCCCAGGGTTCCTTTCTGTGTGCGTTGAACACCACAGGTCTTCATCTGAGTGGCTTGCCATCTAGGATCAGAGACTTCTGTTTCTCGCCGTGGTAATGGCTTCATGAGGCCATGGGACTAGATTGTAGCCTTCCCAACTCACTCTCCCTCAGCCAATTCCAACTCACTGTAGCCAGTGAGATGCCAACAGGGCAAATGGCTCTTTCTGCCCTTCTGCCTATTGCCCTGCTTCTAGATTACAATGGGAACACGCTGCCCACTCCTGCAGCCATGCTGGGCCTTGAGGTGACCAGGAGGGAAAAGAAGACTACCATGAGGGTGTGCACACATTTACAACTAGAGCCCCCCAAGCCTCTGCATCACCACCGTTGGCTCTGGCTTGCCTCCGGCTCGGCTTCTTTTATGCCAAAAATAACCCCAAAAAATGAAAACACAAACATGTCAAGAGCTATGTTATTTATCAAATTAACTATGGACCTTAACTGTCCAACACCTAAGTTTGCATGCCTGTAGATGAAGGTACTGATAACACCCAACTCCTGGGGCTGTTGTAGATGTTACGTATAGCACGCACAAAGCATTTAGAATAAGAACTTGTAAGTCAGAAGGACTCGGCAAATGTAATCTATTGTTCTCATAGGGACGCTGGCATCTGAGTTTCTAACAGTCATGGCGTCAGCAGTTGAAAAGTGACCTGGGAAGGTCCACAGCACATATTCAGTTTTAAATTTCCTGAAGCATAATTTTGAATCGGGCCCCCTGTGAAGGAATGAGTCGTTTGGCTGGGCTGGGCGTCTGGCATCCGCTTCTCAGCCCGCTCTGCTATCCTCTGCTAGCTCTGCCTGTGCAATAATGTGCTCTTGGTATGACTCAAACATGGGTTCTTCATGAAAACAACGCTTTTAAAAATTAAGCTGGATGCTAGTATCCATCACAGTAATAAATAAGATAATAAGTCTAAGACGTTTCCTACTTTGACATGTTGGCAAAGGTTCTGGACCATGACACGAAGATGCCCACCATATGTTCATTCTGGAGAAAGTTGGATATTACAGAGGTCGTTTCCAACAAGAGTGTTTTCAAAAGCCGTACGATGTTGCACTTTCCAACGTCAGTAGCTGCTTATGGTGCATGATCCACAAGCAAAATGTGTAAGTAATGAAACAATCAAGTCTGAAAAATGAAGGGGCAATAGAACCTGCAGAGATCATGAGACTGGGCACATCTTTTTGCTATGGAACCGCTCTCAAAGCAAATCAGTTATTTTAATTTTATTCATCCTCCCCTCCTCCCTCCGAAAGACTCAGTGCACATGTGATAACAGCTATGGAAAATCGAGAGTCCAGCAGAATTGAGATAAGGGTAAAAGAATAATGCGAGTGGGTAGTTGAGCGGGAGGAGTAGTTATAATGAGCACACCTAGTTCACGGTCCAGGAATGCCACTGACTGTGATTTCGCTTGGGTCAGAAGTAGTGTTTACAGATCTTGCAGGAGGGCGGCTGGAGGAGTAGCCCCTAGGCCATCTCCTATAGCCCTCTGAAGGGACTCACCCCCTCTTCCCTCTGCTCCTGCAATCAGAGGCTGACCTGATGGCCCTGTTGAACAGGCTCCCCTGTCGTCTGGCTTCTGGTTGGATTCAGCTAGTTGGAGCCCTGGCAGAAGATCAGAGGAAGAGGAGAGATTGAGATCACAGTATTTACTCTCTGGTTTCCCCTCTGGAAGGTGGCCTTGAATTATCGGCATCCCTAGACAGAAGCTCACAACTTCTCTCAAGGCAGCCTCTTCTGCACAACTCTGTCTCAATGAGTTATCTTCTCCCTTTCCTTTGAGCCTAAAATAGGGATGGCAGATTTGCCAAAAACAAATCCAGAATGATCATTAAATTTGAATTTGGGATAAAATAGTCAGTTTTTAAGTCCCATGCGATATTTGCAACAGACTTGGGCTAAAAGACCACTCACTGTTTACTAGAAGTTCAAATTGACCAGGGAGTCCTTGACTTTATATGACAACCCTAATCTCAGGGTACTATCAGCTGCTAACCCACTGCTTCTGATGTCCTTTCCTGGTTTCCCTACACCTGCCCATATCTTTGGAATGACTCCCTTTGTCTATGAGCCATCCTCAAAATTTCCTGATTTGAATGTGCCATCTGTTTCCCCCCAGGGTCCTGATTCAGTCATCAGACCCTACTCTATTCGTGTCAAGGTTATTTCCTCTCGACCACACTGAGCAAGCGTGCGGCCTGAGCAGGTTCTTGTAGTTTCTGTACATGACCTCAAGATTCTCCAGAACAAAAACATTGAGAAGTATTTGGCCCAGGCCCTGGTGATACACTGTCCAGGTATAACCGTCTGAAGATGGTTCTAGCTGGAGGCAAGAAGATTTGGAGAGAGGAGTAAACTGTCTCAAGTACTCAACAGACCTGTTGATTTCTGCATGGAAGTCACCTACAAGTTGACCTAGAACAAGTAGCAAGGCATTAAGAATGACATGTAGAAGCTAATGACCTCAAGGGAACCTGTACTTCCTAAGATGTCTAGGATGAACTCCCTGGGGGATTACCACAGTAAACATTGACTGGAAATAAGTCATGATCAAGCACGAGATGTGAAGAGGGATGCTTTCATGGAGCTTAAATATTTCCATGGAATCAGATTGAGCTCTGCCTCAAGACCACTGCATACCTGATGTGAATGGTTATGATAGCTCATGTTTTGGTCAGCCCACCAAAAGTCTCCATGTGAACATGCACAAGAAATTCCTGGACTGTGTGGAGCAAGTGCAGTTAAAGAACAATTACCCCAGTTCTGGTACAACAAGAATCTCAAGCTTTAGAACACGTATTAGTCCCAAGCAATGGCTTAAGGGTTTTCTGGATGGAGGCATGACTATGAGTATATAAGGGCATAAATCTATGCTTCATTGACCTGGTGGCCACCTCATTCCTCCCAAAAGCCATGACAATGAACTTCAAGTTTGTCCCCATGATAAATGCGGGCAAAATAAGGAGTCATGTCCAGCCACCTGTTATCTTTCCCTTGTTTGGGGAAAAACACTGGGGAAAGGAAGCCTTGAACTCCATCTGAGCCATCACTGTTTTTAGCCCTTGAACTCAAACCCCACTCTCTTGTCTAGTCTAATGGAAAGGCAAAGCATTAACTAGGTTGGCAGACACTTCAATGATTACCAAACGGCACCAAGAAAATAGAATCTGTTCAGAAATTGCTCCACTCCCTCACACACCTGTGTGGTGACTACCTTGGGGACCAAACAAGTTCTAGCCTTAGTCATTTTCTAGTTTGAGAGTAAAAGGATGGTAAGTAGCAGATAACACTCATCTCCCAGCTGAGGAAATAACTGTGCCCACATAGCCACCCCCAGACTGTAATTGTAGACTTTGGAAACTGGATGTTTGTTCAGATTCCTATCATCATGGAGACAGTCAACTTTTTGTTCTGTGGCAAATAAGGAAAGCTGAGCCATATTTTGCTTCTCCGTGTAAATGACATGAAACTGCTCCTGATAGTTTTACACTTCAAACTTCTTTCTTACCTAGCCACGCCCACCAAAAATGCCTTCAAAAATGCTTAAGACCAACCCTCTGAATAACAAAGAGCAGGCTATGAGGGATTTGAACTTACAAATGTCAACTAAGCGTTCTTCGCTTCCTTCCAGGCTCTTCTAGCCTTCAGAGAAACGGACACAGGTGTATTCCTCTGATAGCACCAGCCAACAGGCCCTCAAAAGATGGAGGGGGGAAAAACAGTGCATGCTTAATCTTATACCCTTCTGCAGGGCACCTGCAGTTCTGACCTATTGATAACATCATGATTAAATGACACGTGAGAGTTTCCGTTTCAATCGCTGTAGTGAAATAGCATGCCGACCAGTCATACTGCATTTCACTTGCATACAATTTCTATTTGATTTCACCTCTCCAAATGTACCAGCCAGAGTTTGCACCTCCTGCCCACGCACATATCCTGTAAGGCGTTTGAATGCATCCTGAATGGGGCACTTGCGTGGTCTATGGGCTGAATGCAGCCTGGAATGTGATCGACAGTTCCTGTCATTTCAAAGCATCTCGGGCAGCGTACCTTTTCCAAAAGCTCTCAGGCCATATATTCCTTACTGGGCAGCCAAAAGTTTAAAATATTCAGGTGACTTGCCTCTCTCTGATGCTCCACCCATCCCCTACCCCTCCCACCCAAAAAAAAACCCCAAACAAAACACCTGTAACTGTGCAAGAACTACAACTAAGGAGGAGAAGTTTACCAAATTAAAGACTGTGGTGAGAGGAGTGAGTTTGGGTAAATAAGATAAAACTGGAGCTGCAGTAAAAGGTGGTTTGGGCTCATTAACAAATGGTGTCACTTGACAAGTGCTGAGGGAATTTTAAAGATTGATCATGTCCTGCTGAACTGAGCAGCAACACTTGACTTCTCCTCCCGAGTCTGACTCCCACGGTTTCAACCAGTGAGGTGTGAAGGCCATGGCCATTCATCTTGCCTTCCTATTGCTTAGTATCCAAGGAAGGGAGCTAAGTGTCGGAGGAGAGAGAAGGAACTTCCTAATAACAATGTGCGTGTGACTTCTAATCTCAGCCATGAGATAAAGACATTTGTAAGACCTCACTTCTTTTCTGACAACACAAAATAACTATAAAACCAAAAGCTATGATTTTGCTGAGGCCTGTTAAGGAATTGAGATTGTAGGGCCAACTGCCACCCTGAGATCTAGGCAGACAAGATCACAACTAAGATCGACTTAACTGGACTACAAGCTGGTAGAGCCACACACAGAGCTTCACTTTCCATGGCAAGCTCACTGACTCCTGCTTGGGGTTTGTAGGGAGGCAACTAATCAAGAAATCTCCTTCCCTTTGGTGGGGACGTGGCCACTGAAATTCCAGTCTCCAACATCTTAGTACTAAAACACCATTGTAAGGGCAAGTCTCTTTCTTCCAGAGTTCAAGTAATAGTCCCAGAGGATTATTACAAGATTGTGATTGCTCTGATTGCTCCATGTGCATTCTTTGAGCCGATCATTATTTCTAGAAGGCCAATAGTTCTAGCAGCATCTCTTGGAATGGGAAGTGGAAATTTCTTTGAGAATAGGAGGAGCATTTATTTCCAGAAAAAAGAGTGAAGAATCTTGAGATAGCAAAAACCACCCACATTCACGGTATTCCACTCTTTGATTCTGTAACATGCACACGTAATCATTATCATTCACACACACATGCAGGAGGGGGACCCCCCCAAAAAAAGAAACCCTGAAAATTTTTTTCTAAGCTACATACTTAACTTTTGTTTACAAAACAACCTTATCACCTTCAAAGTACTCTCCAGTACACTTAATACATTTGTCAAATCTGTGATTCCATTATTGGAAACATTTTTCAAACTTATCTGTTGGATGGCTGAGCACCTCCCTCATTTTTTTCTTCAGCTCTTCCACATTGTCAAATTGCTGCCCTTTTATGTCTCCCTTCATTCACAGAAGCAAAAAGTAGTCGTATGGAGCAAGGCCAGGTGCGTAAGGTGCCTGGGGCAAGAGAGGCATGCTGCTTTTATGCTCAAAACTGGCGCACTGAGATGGCTGCATGAGCAGGTGCATCGTCGTGGTGGCAAAACCAGTTCCCCATCTGCCAGAAAGCAGGCCTTTTTTTGTTGCACACCATTACACAATCTTTTCAGAACTTCTAAAAAGAAAACTTGGTTCACAGTCTGATCTGTGGAAGCAACTCTAAATGCACTATCCCCCTCATGCCAAAAAAAAAAATGAGCATCAGGTTTTTGGGGGTACCCTCTCATATAGATAACTATATATATAATTTTAAAAGTGTCCCTACTCAATTGCAAATTTTACCACCTTTCCTGAAAAGAAACTACACAGTCACATTCCGGTCTAGCTTCTCAACATCTTGTGCACTATCCTGACTAGGTTCGAATACAGCTTCTCCCAACCGCAGAAGCTAGGGCTAAGTGAACAAATTAACCACTCTCAGCATACAAACAAATAAACAAATGGAAAAACAAAGCCAGTGCTCATCACGATGATTCTAACTCGAGCAACCCTCTGGAACAGTATGGATGTTTCAAGGTTGTCATCTGCATGCAAGCAGACCTCACATTTCCTCCATGGAGCAGCGAGTGAGTACAAAATACGGTCCATGCCAACAGCTGCCAAATGCTTACCTTCCACACCACCAGGGCTCGCGATCCTCCACATATTGTTGTTCTTGGGTGCCATCAGGTTGCTTTTTGACACACAGCAACCCTATGCGAACAAAATGCTGCTCATTCCTGCATCATCCTCATAAGCATTGCTGTCTTTGAACACATTACTGCAGGCGCTGAGTCCATCATTTCCTTGAAGGTTTTGATTCTCTACTTTAGAAAGCAGAGTGTCCTTCTCCAAGAACTAGTCCCTCTAGGGACTGGTCCAAAGGACATGAGACAAAGTTACACTAGCATCCTTTCCCAGGAGAATGTTGGTTGTACTTCTAAGATAGATTGGCTCATTCTTCTGGCAAGAGTATATCAACTATCCCTCAGTCACACCACAATTGAAATGCATCTGTTTTGCTTTGGTCTTCCTCATTTCCCAGCTTTGAGGCAATTGAAAACCATGTCTTGGTTCAGGTTCACCTTAGTCCTCACAATGACACCTTTGCTTCCTAACATTTTGAAGAGGTCTAAGCAGATTTGCCCCATGCGATATGTTGTTTGGGTTCTTGACTGGGGCTTCCATGGGTGCTGATTGCGGATCCACATAAACTGAAATTCTCGACAACTTCAACAATTTCTCTTTTAACGTGATATTGCTTCTTGGTCCCATTGTGAGTTTTTTAAATTTATTTTGCTTTTATTTTGAAATTGAATCCATTCTGAAGGCTATAGTTATTGATCTTCATCAAAAGTACTTCCAGTCCTCTTCATTTTTAGCACATAGTTGCTTCTGTCATCATCACCCTGCGGGTTATTGTTGCGTCTTCCTCCAATCCTGCTGCCAAGCCCTTCTCGGCCAGCTCCTGGGTCTGATCGCTCAACATAGCGAACATAAAATGACGGAGAATCCCAGAAACGCTGTAATCAAAGCTCCCTTTTGGTGACTAGAGAAGTGGAAAGAAATGGCCCACATGCAGCTATTATAAGAATGTATTTCTCTGCAGGTAGAGAGAATTCTAGGAAAGTCCAGCTCATTCGGTAATCCCCACAGGGATGGCCCTCCCTTGACCATTGAATGCGCAGGCTTCTTCCGAGATGATGTAGAAGAGCTTTTGAGTCCCTGTCGCAGACTACGTCTTGGCACGTGCTTACGGGGGCCTGGAGATGGCCTTAGTAGTTGAGCAACCACAGGTCTACTTCTAGACAGGCTTCCCAGATAATATCATTTGTTAAAACTCTGGCAACTGTATAGTGGAATCAATTCTAGGAATCTCCATTAGCTTGAAACCAATGCCAGAAAGCTTGCCTAATCAGGATGCTTAAATCTGTATCCTGACTTTCAGTGTCTGTCTCTTAGCAACAAGTCATAGCTCTCTGCCCATGCTTCTCACCCTCTGTTTTGTACATCCACATGGGTGTCTGCTTTAGGGCAATTGCAGCATTGAGGCAGAGCTCATGGATCTCTGCCCTCCCCTCACACTGCACCCAATTGGATGGGACCTTATTATATTAATTTATGGGGTAAATTATTACCTTGGAGGGGGTGCATAATTATTAATACTATAAAATAAATCTTTCCAAAAATTCCAGTCTGTAAAACAGTACCATTCACTCAACAAAATCGATGGGAATCTACTATGTTCCAGACACCAGGCTATGCACTGATAATCGACACGAATCCCACAAATACCCTTATAAATGCTGTTGTTAAGGCCCCAGTGGAACTTGGAGGGTCCCTATACTCCTCGTGGCTCCTCTGCAAACACCATCACTTACTTCCAGAAGTTTCCACATATCCCGGAGGCTCATTCAGACCATTAGACCTGTCTCACTCTTTTGTTCAGAATAAGGACTTTGAAGGCGAAGGTAGAGTATCATATGGCATTTTACAACTTACATATTTTAAAGCTTAATTGCATCAGCTATCTTGTTCTACAGCTTTAGATAAAAAAGACTACAGAAGTTGCCCACCTTTCTATTTTCTAAAAGAAAAACTCCATCATCCTACATTCGCCTTGGAGATCTTTGTGCTGTAAGTGGAAGAGCACACATGCTGCCTTGTGCTTTGGCATGCCCTTTAACACTGTCATTTGTCTTCTTGAGAGAAGTCGAGGTGGGAGGACATGAGCAGAAAGAGGTAAGGGAGTAGGATTAAGGAAGCCAAGAATGGGCTCCATGGTGGAAGGGAAGCCTTGGGATGAGGAGGGAGAGGAGGTGCATAAATGTTATTTTTACAAATGTATCAGGGGGAGAAAGCTATAAAGTTTAACTATAAGAAGAGGAAGAAAATGTCACTCAGAATTCTTCCAAGAAAACTAGAATCTTAGGTGTGTTGTTAACAAGGGAAAAGTTGATAGAGGCCATAAAAGGCTTGATAAAATCTATCTATATATACTAAAGCAGGAAGGGGGGAAAGCTCGTAAGCAAAGAAATGCATTCTGAATACTAAATATTGGTCAATTCATTTGACCACTCTGAGCCAGGAACAAGGTGGGCCACCTGGAAATATAGACACAGACAATAATAAAACCAAAAATAATGTTTTCTCAATGTCTGGTGTGTGTGTGTGTGTGTGTGTGTGTGTGTGTGTGTGTGTTATGTAGGAAAGGCAATTAGTCAAACAGTCACATAAATAATTATAGGACTGCCTCTGTTGGACGATGAGGGAGAAGCACAGGAAGCTATGAAAGGGGATTTGATTGGGTTACAAAGCTGGGGAAAGTTCTACCCAGCTGATCACTGTAGACTAGGGATTAATACACGGCAAAGGGAGGAGAGAAGCTGAAGAGCCTGCTCTATCCAGGAAAGGGCCCACTGGGAGCGATCAAGGGCACAATGCTGGGAGTATGGTGATTGTCCCAAACTATGCAAAGCATGGCAAACCACACCCAGGGTTTTGCCTTTGACCTACAAGTTAAGGAATGGCCATTAGTCCTTTACAAAGGGTTTGTGTAAGAAGCTATGAGTAGATAGAGAGGTGAGATTAATTCTTGCTAAGGCATAGAAGCTGCAAAAAAATCAATTAATAATCAAAACTTCGAATGTATGAAGTCTGACTCTTGGAAAGTTTTAAATTATTAAGGATGAAATGTAAGGCATAAAGATCAATATCTAGACATTACTGAGCTGAAATCCACTGGTATTAGCCATTTCGAATCAGAAATTTTATGGTTTACTCTGCAGGAATGACACAATCAATCGGAATGGCATTACATTTATTGTCAAAAAGGACATTTCCAGATCTATCTTGAAGTACAATACTGTCTGTGATGGGATTATATCTATCCACCTTCAAAAAAAAATCAATCAATACAATTATTATTCAAATGTATGAACCAAGCACTAAAACTAGTGATAAAGAAATTGAAGAATTTTACCAATGTCTTCTGTCTGAAATTGATCAAACATGCAATCTAGATGCACTGGTAATTATTGGCAATTGGAATGCAGAAATTAGGAACAAAGACAAAGGAATGGTAGTTGGGAAAGATGGTCTTTGTAATAGAAATGAAGCTGGAATTCGCATAATAAATCTTTGCACGACCAATGACTTGTTCATAGCAAATACCTTTTCTCAACAATATCCATGATGACTGTCCACATAAACTTCTTCAGACGCAAAACACAGAAATCAAATGGACTACATCTGTGGGAAGAAACGATGGAGAAACTCAATATTACAAGCTAAAACCAGGCAAAGGGTTGACTGTGGAACAGACTATCAATTGCTCCTATGTAAGTAGAGACCAAAGCAGAAGAGAATTAAAACCAGTCCACAAGAGTCAAAAATGACTTTGAGGGAAGAAGAGGTGAGAACAACCCCCAGATGGACCAAAGCCCCGATGCCGTCACCACCATGCCCAAGAGAACGGCTGAAGGGACTCTAAGGGACATCAAAGCCAAGGTGAAGGATGAACCTCAGAGGAGATCAGCAAGCTTATCTGCTAAGCCTGCTTCTCCAAAGCCAAAGCCTAAGCCAAAAAAGGCCCCTTCCAAGAAGGGAGAGGAGGTACCCAAAGGGAGCCAGGGGAAGGCTGCTGCTGGCGAGATTGGGAACTGCCCCGCAGAAAATGGAGACGCCGACCCAGACCAGGCACAGAAAGCTGAAGGTGCTGGAGACGCAACTGAAGTGTGTGTATTTTTGAGGACTGTGGACTTCTGGTGACTGTATTTCAAAATAGGTTGAAATACTATTTTTTATCAATAACAATGCAGAATTTTGTCTTACTTTTTTTTTTAAGCTATGTTGTTAGCACACAGAATACTTCATGGCTATCTTTTTGGGGGAGGGACAAATGTCACCAATACGCTGTCTCCCAAGCTGGATTGATGTGGAAGACAGCACCTTGCCCTGCTAGCGGGGAGAAATGCCCTCTGGGTTTTCCAGGAGAAGGGATTCCCTGGCATTGACACACACGAGCCACCTTGGCACAAACACCTTGTGAGAGGAAAACGTCCAAATTGTTTTGACATCCTCCATACCCTCTTCTCCCTCTCTGCCTTCAGCAGAGAGTTGACTCCCACAAACCCAGAGACCTGTTGGGAGCTGATCTCAAAACATTGGTTGTTGGTGTATCGGGCAATCTGGACTTTCCAGTGACACCATCCTCACAGCATCCCTCAAAAGAGTGTGGATCTTCGGATTGGTATTTCTGCCGTGTTCATTTCATTTTCTGAAAGTCAGGGTCGGTTCATGACAAGTTGTTGAAACAGTATGCTAAACGTGAACTGTCAGCCCTCACTCTAAACGTTGCCCTTTCAGAGACTCAGCTGAAGACTCCAGTGGGTTTTACAGTGGCTTTCCGATTTGGGTCGTCCATTGAAGAAGGGAGTTTGGAAGTTGTTGTATGCTGTTAAAGATCATTTGCCCATGCTCTGCCTGAACACCATGATTGTTTGTGAGGAGAAGAGGGTCCCCAACAAATCATCACTGGTCCGGTAGGTGCAACTGTACAGCGATAATAAATAAAGATTATTGTAAAGTCATAGAAAGCATGAGCGATAGAAGAGAGATTAAATTAATGGAGTCAGACACATTTCATGGTACCATGCTCACCTCAGCCCTGCTTGGTGGTCCTCATGAGGGCAGCCCAGCCGCGAAAGCAGGAGAGAGCCCCCCTTTATTGCTAAACCAAGGGTTATATCCCTGTAGGGGGACATGATTACAGGTAACCACACATCACAGGAAGGGGCAGTACCATAGGCATATACATCATAGGAAGGGGATGTACAATAGGCATGAGCGTGACAGGAAAGGGATGAGCTAGGGATGTGCCCATAGGAAGGGAGGGACTAGGGGTATACATGTGACAAGATGGGTGGACCCTAGATTCATGATGGTGACCTAACCTTGGTCACCCTTGGGTAGGCTTGACCTCTCTGGGGTCTCCTACAAGGAAACAGACAACTACTATCCTTATCAGAAAGGAGTGGGCCCTACTTGTGGGATAAACAGTGGTGACTGCTTGCTCTAGATGGCTGATAGTTCTTAGGCAGAATAACCCCTGATCTACTTCTGATGACCTCCAAGTGTATAGTCATTCACAAGCAGCTAAGTTTGGCATATATTTGGGAAAGACGAATTGGGAGAAATCCTTCTGTTTCCCACAATTGTTTATGAAAAGTATCTTTAATAAAGCTGGATACCTTTTGGCTTGGGAAAAATGACCTTGAGTCTATCCCACATGAATTTTGAGAACATCTCAAGAACAGATTTGACACATTGAACACTAATGACAGAAGACCCGATGAGCTGTGGAAGCACATCGAGAACATTCTTCATGAAGAAAGCAAAAGGTCATTAAAAAGACAGGAATGGAAGAAAAGATCAAAGTGGATGTCAGAGGATATGAAACTTGCCCGTAATTGTAGAGTAGCTAAGAAAAATGAAATACATGATGAAGTAAAAGAGCGGAAGAGAAAACTTTAAAGGGCAGCTCAAGAAGACAAAGTAAAATATTATAATGAACTGTGTAAGATCTACAGCTAGAAAACTGTAACTGAAGACTATGCTCAGGATCTTGTAAACTGAAAGAACGGAGGAACATTCAAGCTTCAAGTTGCAATATTGAAAGATTCTATGAGAAAAATATTGAATGATGTAGGAAGCATCAAAGAAGATAGAAAGAATACACAGTCACTGCACCAAAAAGAACTAGTGGACATTCCACAATTTCAGGAGGTAGCATATGAGCAGGAATCAATGGTACTGAAGGAAGACATTCAAGCTGCACTGAAAGCATTAGCCAAAAACAAGGCTCCAGGAATTGATAGAATACCAATCAAAATGTTTCAACAAGCTGATGAAGCACTGAAAGCACTCATTCATCTATGCCAGGAAATTTGGAAGACAGCTACCTGACCAACTGATAGGAAAAGGTCCACATTTGTACCCATTCCAAAGAAAGGTGACCCAAAACAATGTTGAAATTATAGAACAGTATCATTGATATCACGTGGAACTCAAATATGCTGAAGAGCATACAACAGTGATTGCAGCAGTACATTGAAAAGGAGTTTCCAGAGGTTCTCACCAGAGCAGATGTGGAGCAAGATAGATGATGATAGATGGATCCTGACTGAAAGCAGAGAATACCAGAAAGAGGTTTACTCCTGTTTCATTGAAGGTGCAATGGCATTTGAGAAGAATGGGGTATTCAAGAATACTTCATTGTGCATATGTGGAATTTGTACCTGGATCAAGACCGTTGTGTGAACAGAACAAGGGAATACTGCATGATTTAAATTCATGAAAGGTGTCCATCAGGTTTGTATCCTCTTGCCATATTATTCAATTTGTATGCTGACTAAATAATTAGAGAAGCTGGATTTTATGAAGAATAATGCAGCATCAGGTTCGGAGGAAGGCTTATTAATAACCTGCAATATGGAAATGACACCACCATGCTTGATGAAAGTGAGGAGAACGTGAAGCACTTGCTGATGAAGATAAAAGATGAATTACAACTCAATGTAAAGAAGACCAAAATTCTCACAGCTGAACAATCAGGTACCATGATAAATGGAGAAAAGATTGAAGTTGCCATGGATTTGTGTCTTGCTTGGATCCACAAAGCTCAGGGAAGCAGCAGTCCAGAAATCAAAGGATGCATTTCATTGTGTAAATCTGTTCCGCAAGACCGCTTTAGAGTTTTGAAAAGCAAGGATGTTACTTTGAGGACTGAGGTGTACTTGACCCAAGCCACAGTATTTTCAGTTGCCTCATATGCATATGAAAGTTGGACATTGAATAAGGAAAACCAAGGAAGCACTCATTCATCTATGCCAAGAAATTTGGAAGACAGCTACTTGACCAACTGATTGGAAAAGGTCCACATTTGTACCCATTCCATTTGTACCCAAATCTATACATTTGAGTTAGGATGCTAGCAACACATACCAAAAGTATCATGGACTGAAAAAAAGGAGAATACTGCTCCTTAGAGGCAAAGATGGAGAAATTTTATCTTGCATACTTTGGGCATGTTTTCAAGAGAAACCAGTTTCTGGAGAAGAATATCATGCTTGGTAAAATAGAAGGGCAACAAAAAAGAAAAAGTCCGTCAACAAGATGGATTGACACAGTGCAACAATAGGATCAAGCATAGGAACACTTACAAGGAGGGCACAGGACTAGGCAGTGTTTCGTTCCGTTGTGTACAGGGTCAGAATGGACTGGATGGGACCTAACAACAACAGCAACAACATATGCATGGGAAAGTTGGACACAGCATAAGGAGGAGTGGAGAAGAATTGGTGCATTTGAATTATGGTGCTGGCAAAGATTACTACAAGTCTCATGGACTGCCTAGAGACCAAACAGATTGGTCACGGAAGAAGTACAGCCAGAATGCTCCTTAGAGACAGGAATGAAAAGACTTCATCTATCACACTTGGATCATGTTGTCAGGAAAGACCAGTTCCTGGAGAAGGGCATCACCATTGGTAAAATCAAGGACCAGCGAAAAAGAGAAACACCTTCCAAAGAAATGGGTGGACCAGTGGCTGCAACAATGAACTTAAAAGAACAGTTATGAGGATGGAACAAGAGCACCCGATGTTTCACTCTGTGGTACACGGGTCATTTCATGGGAACCAACTCCAGGGCACATACCAACAACATGAACTCAACCAAGAGGTAAATGATTTTGATGAGGACTCAGCAAGCTGTTTCTAGAAGGGGTTAGATCAGTGGTTCTCAACCTTCCTAATGCCATGACCCTTTAATACAGTTCCTCATGTTGTGGTGACAACCCCAGCCATAAAATTATTTTGGTTGCTACTTCATAACTGTAATTTTGATACTGTTATTGAGGGAATTAGTTTAGTGTGCCAACCTGGCTGATAAACACATGTGGGGTTAATTGAAGGGCAGAGGGATACATGGTTCAGTGAGCCTTGCCTTTCTAGTCTCAGGTCTCTTGCTTTCTGATGGTCAGACCAGAGTACAGTTAGCTGCCTTAGCCTGTTCCTGCTTCAGCTGGCAAGGCTCACTTCCTGCAAGACATCCCCAAGGAGAAGCCACATGGACCTACCCCGCTGCAGTGCTGGAGCAGCCATGTGGAGACCCCTGCCAGCACTGAGATGCTTACACATTCACTGATTCTGCTTCCCTGCTGCAGTTGGCATCATTGCTTGTTTTTTGTGAGATGGAGGGGAATTTGGGGATTCGTGTTGGACATATGGGTTAATGTTGGACTTGTGAGCTTGGGCAGCACTAGGTTGGGATGTTTTCTTGATGTGCACATAACCTTTATACAAAACTCTCTCTTATACACATGAATTTCTATGGATTTGTTTCTCTAATGTTCCCAGACTGACACAGTTATGAATCAGGTGACCCCTGTGAAAAGGTCATTTGACCTGTGGGTCATGACCCACAGATTGAGAATTGTTAAATAGTAAATATTTTAGACTTTGTGGGCTATATGGTCTTTGAGAAAATGACTCAATTCTGCCCTATAGAGTGAAATGGGCCTTAGAAAATAAAAAATAGTCCTGGCTATCTTCTAATAAGACGTTATTTACAAAAACAAGCACTGGTCAAATCTGGTAATACTGATTAATTGATCTATTAACTTAACAACTACTTACTGAGAACTTACTATGAAAGGTGCTAGGAATACAATGATAGGATAAAGAGATATAAGTTTTGCTCCTTAGAGATGGCAACTAAGTGAAGGAGATGTATATTAATATAAGGAGCACACAAAGAAATATAAAGTTACAAATGTGATTAGGACTACAAAAACACGTATGGGTACTATTTGGCAAAGAGATATTTGTTCATTGGTTTACATGTTTGTCTGGTGGGGTTGGTGTGATAGTTTAGTTTTTAGTAAACTTGCCTGGGTTAGGATTTGTAGTGGTTTAGCAGTTAAAGGTGAATCCCCTAGATATGGCCTAACAAACTATAATCAAATCCATAACGGGGCCTGCTATGAGCAGCCAATCAGTTGTAAGAAATTTAGACTAGAAAACAATCCCTGATTCAGGTCACAGTCCTGAGGCAATTGAAAGGAAGTTTCAATTGTGTGATCTACTTTCTATATAAGTTGATGCTGTCAAAAAGGTTGTTTGCATTTTGCTGGGTCTGGATCCTGCGTCTGGCTCGGTGAGCTCCAATTCTTTGGACTTGAGCCAACAGTCTTCCCTATTGCCTATGGATCCCAGGGGCAACCTGACATCTGACCTCCCAACCTTAGGTTCATTTACCGCTACAATCACAAGGCTATATCCTCTTCGGCAGTCACTGGCCTGGAGGGTCCTGCCCCAAAGAAGTGTCCGTCGCCAAAGAGAAGTCTCCAGCATAATACTGGACCCATGAACTTGGGAGCTGCCTGGACTGACATTGGACTTTCACACGTCTCCTCCCGTGTGAGCTGTTTTCTTGAAATTTCTCTTTTTATAGGGTTTTGCTTCTCTGGCAAGCCAGTCAAAGACAGTTAGTTAGAAAATTTCTCTAAAGGAATGTTGGGTGAGATCTGAAGTATGAAAATAAATTGACCAGATTGGAAAAGTTGTGGAGAATTGCCATACAAAAGAAAAAGCGTGCAAAGCCCTGTAATGGGAGGAAATGTGAATATTCCAGGAATTGACGGAAGTCTGGACTGGCCAAAACACAGATGATATGTGCCTGGGCAACTGGCAGGTGCCTTGTTAAAGCCATACAGTCTTTCGTCTGAAAGTCATGGGAAGCTGTAGGCAAGCTATAAGGCATAATCAGATGTGAATTTTGAAGAAAAAAATCCCTTCAGCTAAGGTGTAGAAAACAAAGTGATGCTGACATGTAATATTTTTAGTGAAGGAAATCTCCAGTTTGGGCTGGATTATTGTTTAAAAAGAAAATGGGTGATTTGATTTTTTTTCAAGTGAAAAAATGCTTTTCTTCATCATAGGAAAGCCATTCAAATTCTTTCTGGTTAATGGAAAATTAAGGAAAAAATGAATATTTGTATTTTATCAGTGTTAATCTTTTTATCTTCTCGATATTTCTCTTTCAGTGGCAAAATGCAGATGAATTTGCATAAAATGTTACTCATATACAGTTCTGGTGACCTAGTGACTCAACTTGTTTTTCAGCTTCACTTATTTTCCACGAGTGAGACATTGTGGCTGAAATCACAGACAGGTTGTAATGTAACAGCTCTCTCATTGCTTGAACTAAAATACCATGGGGGCGGGGGCGGGGGGTAGGGGGGCCATCTAGAAGTAGACAAAGCCTTTTCAAAGACTAAAAACTAACCATTTAACTGGTGTTTATAATCCTTCATTACCCATAAAGGGACGTTAAAAAAAAGAAGAAGAAGAAATGGAATTCCTTTAGGCTCCTTTAATTGTCCTTGTTCCTTCTAACGGTACCAAAGGCAGACAAGTTCTAGAAAGGTTATTCTCAGCTGAGAGTTGCTTATTCCCCCCAAGACATCTGGCAGTGTTTCGATGTGGCTATTGGAAGACTATATAGAGCAAGGGGTATCACTGATGACATCAGATGGATGAAAATAGAGAATACCAGAAAGATATTGACTTGTGTTTTCTTGACGATGCAAAAGTATTCAAGTGTGGGGATCAGAACAATAGATGGATAAGATCCAAAGAGAAGGAGTCCCAGAGCTCCCTACGATGCTCCTGTGGAACCTGCATGTGGACCAAGAGGAGTCATTTGAACAAAGCACATGCAATACGGCATGGTTGGCCATAAGGAGGGATCTGCTTCAGGGCTGTGCTTTCACCGCGCTTACTTGGGCGGTGTGCTGAGCCAATCACGTGAGAAGCTAGACTCTATGAAGAAGATCCCATGAAGGACTGAAGGGAAATGTATTCATAACCCGGGTGTGCAGAGGACACAGCCTGGCTTGTTAAAAGTGAAGAGAATTTGCAGCCCTTCTGATAAAACTGAAAAACTTTGGTATGGACTGCAACTCAGTGTAAAGAATCCACAAATCCTCACAACTCCAGGATTTTATTTACTTGTATCCAAAATTAACACCCATGGGAGCAGTAATTAAGAAATCAAATGTCCTATGGAACTGTGCAAATCTGCTGCATGAGACCTCTGTCAGGTGTTAAAGAGCCAAGATGAGCACGCACTTCTGAGAACTCAGGTCCACCTGACCCAAGGCCTGGTCTTTGCTGGCACCTCCTGCCTCGGAGAAAGCTGGACCATGGATAAGGAAGACCAGAGAA
>NW_022103899.1:29826351-29833728 GCF_000313985.2 Echinops telfairi | reverse complement strand
AGTTACAGGAGCAGAAAGCCGCATCTTTCTTCTGGTGGGTTCCAACTGATGACCTTGGGGTTAGCACTCCAATGCATAACCCACTGTGCCATTAGGGACCTCCAAGGTACTCCAATATGTATTAAGCCAAGTGCTTACTATGGGTCAGGTTCGATGCGAATAACCAAATACCCATGCTTTCCTACGTTTAACAACTCTGTCAATGTGGCAGTTCCATGAGCCATTGTGATGGGTATCTTACACTCTCCTCCCTGGTCCGCCCTGCTCTATGGCTTTTCCATTTCCAGTCGGGTTCGGTCTGTGGGAGGCAACAGCAGTAGACATGAAGGATGAGGGAAGAACGACAGCTTCCAGATCATCTTAATCCAACTGCACATCCATCTCTCCTAAGCCCTGAATCCTGACAGGGAGCCTCTCCATAGGGCTCTCGGTCCTGCTGCCCCTGGGAATTGCCATGCCGCTTTTACTTTTTGCCTTTTCTGAATTCTACCAGAATGTCTAGAACATAAACATTCCTTAAACAACCCAGTTTGAATGTCCATCTAACCTGCTGGGACCCTACCTCATAGTCTCCAATTTTCTGAGAGGGAAACTGAGGCTGAGACTAATTAAGTAACATCTACATTCCATCCAAGTATCCAAGTGACAATAACCAAAGAGGGAGAGGAAGAACAGAGGTCTCTTCTGCTTTGCTGCGATGCAGAACATTGCTGATGTTCCAGCCCGGCTTTAAGATGAAAACAAAATGTGTTGTTGTTAATGCTGGATCGGCCAGGCACAGCCACATTTAATCTGCCTGCATCTTTATCAGGGCTGTCTCCCTTTAATGTTGTGTTCTCATTTTGTAGGTGAGCTGCTGGGTATTTTTTAATAATATATGCAAATTTTGTGAAAATATATCATTTCCTGTCTTGTTTTGATCATCTTGACACCACATTTTCCTGTGACACAAACATTTTAGAGTGTGGTTTGTCCTCAAAACCCTTGCCAATTGAGAGGAAATGTTTCTGTGAACTGTCTGAGTTATAGGAGGCCATTTTTGATGAAGTATGCAATTCTAACAGCTGTGCCCTAAATTAAGAAGAAGAAGAAGATGGGCATTTCTCCAGAGATGAACCAATTTATCAAGAACCCGTCTTGCACATAATATAAAACTTTAATAATTCAGCCCTACTGGAAGGCTGGCCAGGCTGAAACATGTTGTTTAAAGAACTGGAGTTTGATGGCTTTGAAATACAAACAAGAACTTGAACTAGGTAAATAGAATTTGGCCAAACATAGGTCTCAGGAAATCTACTTGAACGAACAGCTAAGAAAGATTTATAATTGGTATATTAATTATTTCTGGGGGAGTGGATGTTTTATGAAGCTTGGGGGTACTTAAAAACTTTGTTCTCATAAGTAATTTAAAGTCTTCTTGAAAAACTGTTTGCACTATTAATTTATTTAGCAAATTAATCACAGAATCATAACATTTTAGAGCTGGAAGAAGCCTCTGAGAAAATCCAGTGCAACTTTCTTTTTGCCAACAGAGTCTTGGATCACTTTCAACTCCACAATCACAGCATAAGAGACTGCCTTCCGCACACCCACTCAATCTCTCTCTCTCGGGCTCATAGGGATTGACGCCGGAGACGTCCACAACATCTGGCTCCTTCTTACCCGTCAGAGGAGATCAAGGATGTCTTCCTCTGATGTGCTACAACACTGGTCCGTCCCATTGCTCCCTCCAACCTGTGCCTATGCTTCCTACCTTTCTTACCCAAACTGGCTCCATAGTTTACCGTCTTCTGTTCCTCTATTCTTCTTAATCATTTCCACTGTGAAATGCTCATAGGAGGACCATCTCCTCAGTGTCTTGCCATGATAATATTCTGCCAGCCTTCACTCCTTCTCCATTCCTCTGCAATCCCCATTCCATTGAAATGGCATTCATATGTCAGGGTGACTGATAACCAAGTTCAAGACTCAGCTGACTCAGTCACATACATAGGGGAAGGGTTTATAGTAGCTGACCAGTCCCTCGGTGAAGCCCTCTCTTCTGTTGGTTTCCGCTACAGCAGACTCTCCAGGTTCATCCCCACCACTGTAGCCATGTCTTCCTTAAATGCGCTGATGTTCCTGCTGGTTTTCCTCATTCCCACAGTGCCTCCTCCCACTTCCTTGAATACATACAGACTGTTTAAGATTCAGGCCCTTGGCCCAGATTTTTCTCCTGAGTTTTTAACTGTCTATTGAATGCCATTCCAAAGAAAGAGAGAATGCTCAAATTATAGAACAATATCATGAATCTAACAAGCAAGTAAAACTTTGCTGAAGATCATCCAACAACAGTTGCAGCAGTACATTCATTGACGGGAAACTGCCAGAGGTTCAGGCCAGATTCAGAAAAGGACATGGAGCAAGAGATATCATTGCTGATGTCACATGGATCTTGGCTGAGGTAAGGCATACCGCAGTCCTCTGGTGGTGTAGTGGTTACACATTGGGTTGCTAAGCGAAAGGTTAGAGTTTGAAACCACCAGCCACTCTGTGGGAGAAATATGGAGCTTTCTACTCCTGTAAAGAGCTAGTACTACTCTGAAATTCACAGGGCTGGCTCTACCCTGTCCTATAGGGTCACCAGGAGTTGGCATCAACTTGATGGCAATAAGTTTGGTTTGGTTTTCACATGCACGTGAAAGGTGGGCATTGAACAAGGAAGACCAAAGAAGAACCAATGCTTTTTGAATTACGGTGCTGGTGAAGAAGAGTGAAAGTACCATGGACTAGTCCAGAGGATGAATGGACCACAGTGAACCTCAGCCTCATGACCCTGAGACCAGAAGAACCAAATGGCGTCGAGTTACCACTGCTAATTACTCGAAAAAGATCACAAGCGAGTGTCCTGAGTAGGGTGGGACAACAAAGAGGAACAAAACCCCAAATCATAAACCAAGCATGATGGACACTTGGAACCCTAAGACTATGGCCTTTAGCACCTCTGCACTCCATGAACTGTACTCTCTCCTCACACTCAGCCTTCAGCCAAGAGAGATACAGGCTTGGAGGGGAAGAATAATATCCGAGAGGTATGCACTCTTTAGAACAAACAACTATACAAAATCAAAAGGACAGCATTTGCTTAGGGATAAACACTCTTGAAAACAAGAAAGGACAGGAAAGGAGGATGAGTAATAATGGTAAAAGAGGCAGGGCGAACCTGGGAAGCATGCTAGCACATCTTGAGGGCTGCAATCAATGTATGAATTGTTGAATGGAAAGTCAGTTTACTTTGTAAAATTTTAAATCATAATAAAACGTTTTTAAAAAAGAAAGAAAGAAAGTACCAGGGATGGCCAAAAGAACAAACAACTGTCTTGGAAGTAGTCCAGCTAGAATGTTCCTTAGAGGCAAGGATGGCGAGACTTTGGTGTCACATACTTTGGACGTATCAGGAAAGACCGATCTCTGGAGAAGGACTTCGTGCCCTCAGCAAAGTGGATTGCCACCGTGGCTGCACGAGTGTGCTCAAGCATGGGAATGATGGTGAGAACGGGACAGGGCCAGCCAGTCCTTTGTCCTTTAGTTAGCATATCGGTTTGCTCCGAGTTGGAACCAACGCCAGCCACAGCACCTACAACAATATTAAATACCATCTAAAGCCCCATAGACCATAAAGCAACAATAAAAACCTCACTGCCAAACCATGAATCATGGCCAACTCTTAGTGACCCTGTAGGACAGAGTATCACTGCCCCTGTGAGTTTTGGGGACTAACTCTTTACAGGGGTTGGAAGCCTCCTCTTTCTCCCACAGAGCAGCTGGTGGTTTAGAGCCACTGGCCTTGCCAGTTAGCATACCAACACATAACCTTTAGGGCTCTTCTCTACATTTCCATAGGTTCCCCAAATCCAACAGGTTCAAAACAGAGCTAATGCCCTCCCACTCAAATATGCTTTCTCTTTTTGACTGGACCTATTATGTACACATATACTCAAGATATTAGATTGAGTTATTAGGTTGAACCATCAATGATTGCCCATTTCTCTCAAGATAAAAATCCAAACTTAAGATGTAAGATCTGGGCACAACCCACTCCAACAACAACTTCATCTCTTATACCTTGCTGTCTGTTCTCACATCCACTTCAACTGGACTGCCTTTCTCCCAACCTTCCAACAAAACACTGGCTCATATTTCAAAGTCAGGTCAAGAATTATCTCTCCTATGTAACTTTTGCTCACCTATTTTCTTCTTTACGAAAGGGTTAATCATTCCTTGTCTGTCTCTGTCTATGACACTTGGTTACATATATTTATTTATAAGCCTCTTTCTTCAACAAAACTAAAAGCACCTTGTGGTTAGCGACCATGTCTAATGGGTCTGAAGTTCAATTGGTTTTACATGGTTGACTATAAAAGATGTTTATGGTGTATATATGGATTGTGATAAGTGTTGTATGAGCCCCCAATAAAATGATTTTAAAAATTTTTTTAAAAGATGTTTATGGAATGACAGACACTAAGTGAATAGATAAGTTTAGCTGAATTTTTTTACTGCCCTACAACTGTTAGTATAAAACCAAACCAAATTCATGGCTATGGCATCAATGTTGACCCATAGTGACTCACCTGTGGGTTTCTGAGATTGTAATTGTTCATGGTAGCAGAAAGTCCAGTCTTTCTCCCTCATAGCTGCTGGTAGTTTTGAACTACCGACCATGCAAATCACAGCCCAACTCATAACCACTAAGCCATCAGGGCTCCTATAGTTGCTAAGACTCTATTTTGTAAATACCAGGCACTTCATGCTGTCTAGTTTCACTGGAATCATTCCCTGAACAAAGGCTTATTTCTCATAAGCTCCTTAATTTCCAATTATGAATGAAATTGTTTTCAAAGGATCCAGCTTAGACATAATATCATGGTTTTTTAAAAAATTTTGCAAGAAGAAAATTTAAATGTTCATAGGAAAAGAAACTTAAGTATTAGAAATTTAAATTAAAAAGCAATGTGAACTCTAGTGACTTGAACTTATTTTATGTAAAATTTTATTTTAAGTAGTTTAATATAGCTATCTCTATAGGACCAACCCTGTTATCAGAGTGGTGATAATGCTTGGTTGTTAACTGAAAGGTTGGCAGTTTGAACTTACCAGCCACTCTGGAGAAGAAAGATGTGACAGTCTGCCTCTCTAAAGATCTAGAGTCTTGGAATCCCTATGGACCGTTCTACTCTGTCCTATAGGGTCACTATGAATCAGGGTCTGCTTGATGGCCATGGATTTGTTTGGGTTGGTTCTCACCATACTGCAAGATGCATGTTAGAATAGCAGTCTCTCCAAGTTTTTAGCAGTTATTCATGTGTAAATTATTCTCAAAAGAAAAACAATCTATGTATTCTGCTGTCTCTATAGGCTGCCTCCATTCAAACTTTTGAGGAATCTGAACTTTATTTGAATAAAATGAGCTCTTCCTTACTTGGGTGTTTTCCTCATGTTACTTGGATACACCATCATTTGCTTGAAGTCTGAAGATCAGTGCACTAGAGTTGTGCTGATCCTCTTTCTATTCCTAGTTCTACAGTCCGGTTAAATATTCATTTCTATTTCTCTTCACTATTTCACTCTTCTCATGCCTTCTTTATTCCTCCCTCCATCCATTCAGTATATATTTATTAAGCATCTACCTGAGCTCAGCTCCTAGCGTGCAATGGGAATCTCCAAAATATCAGAGTTGGGCCGTTAGGTGCTTAGATTGTGGAAGAAATTTAGATACAACCCCCAAAATGTCACAAATGAATATGAAAAGAAGAAACACAGTGTTTCCTGCAGAGCAAAATCTATCTGCAAAGCTCCACAGAAGAGGGAGCATGGTAAGTTGGAAGGATGTTCTTGTAGTCTAGAGACACATTTATATGTGGAGATATAGAAATGAAGTGAACATGTATTGCCTATGTCTGTAGGTAATACAAATTATGTCGGTGATAATGATAGCTTGTAGGACATCCAGTTACTTAATGTGGCTCTTCCAGCTGTAGTTTCTATAATCCCCACCAAAAGCCTATTCCTCATGGGTCTGGGTAAGAAAAGGTGGGGAAAAGCCTGAGAGGATTCATTGTATGTGCCTTCCTGCTGGGTATAAAAATGAGCCATCCAAGAGGTAGAAGTGGGAATCTCACCACCAGCAAGAACCAGGATTGGAGTGGGTCCTCTGGACCTGGAGATCTCTGTGCAGTGATCCTCCTTGATCCATGAATACAGCTTTGACACCGGAGGAGCAGCCAAAGCAGAACCAGGAGCCAGAGAACATGACACAGAGCAGTGGACTTCCCAGCCCATACAGCAAGTAAAGCTGAGTCCTTTGGGACAGGCCTACTAGAGTGGGAGGGGGGGTCTCTGAGCACTTAGTTCAGGGAGCTGGGTTTATGGACTCATGGAACTGGAACTTAGCACCTTCAGACTGAGTGTCATGCCCTTTGAGTATTTATTAGAAGTCCTGAACAAGTGTTATAATATGTCCTAACTAAACAACTCTATCCCGAGCATCTCTCACCTGAGTTGTAACCTGTTAACTTCCACAGGAAACTCCATAAACTAAGCATTGTCTGTGGGTTCTGTGTGGCCATTGCAATGAATTAAAAGAACCTAACTGAAAAAGTAAAGTGCTGTTGGAGACGGAGCTGGAAAAGTAGAGTGTTCTGTGTGAGAGAGAACATATATAAATGCTAGATAGGTAGATAGATAGATAGATAGATAGATAGATAGATAGATAGATAGATAGATAGATAGATAGATAGATAGATGATAGATAGAAGATAGATAGATGATAGATAGATAGATAGATAGATAGATAGATAGATAGATAGATAGATAGATAGATGATAGATAGATCAGTAGATAAAGATACTCCCACTTACTGAATGGTGCTAAAATTCTGAGCCTACTGGGCACTGTAAGACAAACTCCTAACCCCCAGGGAGCTTATATGCTTACATTCTACTTAGAGATATAAGAATATAAGCAAATGTGGTGAAGTGCCCAGCTATCAAAAGATAGAGCATCTGGGGTCTTAAAGGCTTGAAGGTTAGCAAGCAGCCATCTAGCTCAGAAGCAACAAAGCCCACATGGAAGAAGCACACCAACCTGTATAACCATGAGGTGTTGAAGGGATCAGGTATCAGGCATCAAAGAACAAAAATCATATCATTATAAATGAGGGAGAGTATAGAGTGGAGACCCAAAGACCATCTGTAGGTAACAGGACACCCCCTTACAGATGGGTTGCAGGCAGGAGACAAGTCAGTGTGCAGTATAGCAACAATGAAACATGCAACTTTCCTCTAATTCTTAAATGCTCCTTCACCCCCCAACTCTCATGATCCCAATTCTACCTTA
>NW_022103899.1:29823527-29824986 GCF_000313985.2 Echinops telfairi | reverse complement strand
TGTATGAGCCCCTAATAAAACGATTTTTAAAAAAAGAGAAGCTGATACCAAGGGTTCAAATAGAATGTAAATGTTTAGAAAATAATGATGGCAACATATATACAAATATGCTTGATACAATTGATGTATGGATTGTTATAAAGCTGTAAGAGCCCCCCCAAAATGTTATTGAAAGAAAAAAAGAATATGAAGATAAATACATTTAAATTTATTTCTTCTAAGTATAATTTTTTTCAGATTCAGTGTGCTCATTTTGGTTCACTTTCTGAACAGCTCTTCTCTAGAACTACCAGAGACGTTCAAGATAAAACTTCCTTCAAGTAAAAAAGGAGTAGCCTTCAGGGGAATAATCACAATTCCTCTTCTTTCTTCCTTGAAAGAGTAGATGATATATTAAAAGAGAACCAATAACAATACATTTTTTATAAGATCTAGAGAAGTAAGGTGGTCAGGAAAGGATTTGGTAAAGGTGGTTGCATTTGAGCTAAAGCTTGAAAAATGGATGCCATTGAGACAGGTAGAGAAGGGGAAGAGCAATGCCTAAGGCATGGGAAGAAAAAGTTAAATGTCTCAGGAGGAAGGAGAGGTGAGTATGATAGTGTTAAAATTAACTTTTCTGGGAAGTTTGTAAGGTTAAATAAATAGTAAAGGGAAACAAATCTAGAAAGAGAGTTGGAGCACAATTATAAAGAGCCTTGAAGGCCAATCTAAAGTTGTTGGATGTCAGAGATTCATTCTATGTTCAGATACAGAAGAAGATAAATAGCATAATGAAAACATCTTCAAGGAATTTTAACATGGCCTCTATGTATAGCAGGAGCTGAATAAGAGGATGAATAGATGGTGATTAAGGGACCAATATAAACCCTGGTTGATTCGATTCTGAACTACATTCTTGACATTTGGAATAGGGAATAAAAAGCAACATCTAATTTGCAATGGAGACTCAATGGTGTTTTGGAGGTTAAATGGTCATAATTAGTATTATTTATGGTGTAAGAGAAGAATGAAGAATGGGTCATGAACTGCCAGAACAATTTGTCTTGGAGGAAGTAGTCCTTCGAAGGCAGAGTACCCCTTAAGTGTAAGGCTCATGAGACTGTCTGATGCACTTTGAACATGTTATCAGAAGAGCCCAGTCCCTGGAAAAAGACATCTTGCTTGAAAGACAGCAAAAAAGAGGAAGAGCCTCAACAGGATGGATTGATACCCTGACTGCCCCAATGGGCCCAGTCAACTAAGGTGAGGCTGCCCCAGGGCCAGGCCGCTCTGTCTTTTGTGCATTGGGTCACTGTGAGTCAGAACTGACTGACGGTACCCGACAACAGACTAAATCAAGGAATCAGATGATGTGTTTAATTGGGTAAATCAGCTGTAGAAAACTGCTTGGTTCCTGACACAACCACTGAAGACAAAGCGGGTGAATAAGCAAATGTGGTGAAGAAAGCTGATGGTGCCC
>NW_022103899.1:29820303-29822503 GCF_000313985.2 Echinops telfairi | reverse complement strand
AAAAAAAAAAAGAAAACTGCTTGAAAGTGTCCTAAAACAAAGGGAATTAAGGTAAGCCTGGCCCAACCTGTGGTATTTTCAATCACTTCATATACATGTTAAAGCTAGACAATGAACAGAGAAGACTAGATTATACGGTTGGTGAAGAATATTGAATATACAATGGACTGCCCAAATAACAAACGTATACCTATGTCTTGGGAAAAGTACAGCCAGAATGTTCCTTAGAAGCAAGGATGGCAAGACTTCATAACACCTACTTTGGTCCTGGTATGGAGAGAAGGGCAGTGAACATGAGGAAGGCCTTCAAAGAGATGGATTGGCCCAGTAGCTGCAAGAACGGGCTCAAAGAACGGTGCGGGATGAGGTAGTGCTTCTTTCTGTTGTCCACACGGTCACTCCTAACAACAACATGCTAAGCAAGCAGAGCAAATGCCGTACGTGGGAGATGTTCAAAATGGCATCTTCTTCTAGGCATCCTGCTGCAGGGTCCTTTCCTAAAAGCCAAGTGGCCTATGACTGGCCGGTATTCACAGAAACTTCTCCGGTGGTTTCTTTTCTTTGAAACCTGGAGACAGCGTGAGGGCTGTAAAACACAACTTTATGAGTAAGGAATCAACAGGAGGATGCAGATAGGAGAAGAATCAAGATGCATGTTCTGCTTGCTGATATTTTGAACCTCGTATGTCTAGACATAAGTGAAACCCTAAGCTGAATGGCACAAGATGCCAAGAAAGGACCTGCCGAAAGGAGACATCACAGAACCCACAACCCAGTGAAGATGTAAGTCTATCTGGCAAGATGGAAGAAAGGATTATCTGTCTCTCTCACATAAGCTTCTGATCATTTTGTCTATTGTCTTTTTGCACATGATTCTCGTCCTATTCAGTCTAGTCAAATATCCAGAAATCAATGCATTTCTAAATATTTTCTAAGTCACACAAATTTTACTTTCTTCCCATCAATCCTAAGACTTCTGGAATAATGACAAGCATTGATATGGAAATCATCCCCTATAAACTACTGTACATACATTTTATTATAGATTTTATCCTCTGAATATTTAATATGTCATATATTTTTTCTAATTTCTCTAAATTCCTATATGAAAACGTGTGTAACAATTAGAGGTACTTTCTGGGTTGGAAATATGAAAGTAAGAAAATGTTAAAATCTAAACTAGAGAAACAGAAGTCTTAACCATCGTGTTTCTTGGATTGAGTTTTCTGTAGGATTTTTTTTCCATGTGTTGAGCAGCAAGATAAATGATCAACAATAAAAACTGTAGACTTCTTTTGGGATTTTACCGAGAAGAAGGGAGGAGGCCTCACACGTGTTTCGCTTTGTTTGGTCAAATAGAAAGTTGTTGATTGGTTAAGAAACTAGGACTTGACTAAATTGGAAACCATGTGGTCTATAACAGAAAACTTTTAAAAGGAAAACAACATAAATTTCCAGATGAGGCAAATAGATGATTTCTGTAATTTCATGACCAGGATGAGAACGATTTGTCCTCAGTTCTGACAGAGTCCTTGAACCAAGGCCATGTGAGGACAAGGAAAGTGGGGGGGGGGGGGGGAAAGCTTGTGATATGTGTTTTCTTGAAAAGGAAAAATTACCTGTTGAAACTGCGCCTTCTGGTTTATCTGACTAATGTCTCCATTTCCCTGAGATGAATTACCGGGAGGACTATTTTGCTAGGAAACATGGTTAGTCGATAAGCTGGAGTCGGGCCCAGAGGGCTGGGTCTGTTTTGGGGTCTGCAGAAAATAACATGGATGGACATCAGAGTCAAATCCGCAGGACTCCTGCCCAGCCACTTCTTTCTTAGCTGTGAGGCTTTGCATACATTACTATACCTCCCGGAGCTATTTCCTCAAGGGGTGTGAACGTTAAATGTGACAGTATGTATGAAGTGACAAACCCTGCACTGGTACCGAGTCTAACTGCTCTTTCGGTGTCCTTTGTCCTCCCGTTCAGTTCAGGTCACCTTGCTTTAGGACTTGAAGGTCCCTGCTGGCAGAGGACTAACAGCTGTCCTTCTGATGGCCTCCTCTATTAGCAGAGCAGAGAACCCAGGAGGTCCTTGGCTTCCTAAGATTATACTCTTTGATGAATTGTAACCTGAGCACCCATTGTCACAAAACAGATCAAAGGACTTTCTATCAGAGGATGCTTCTCTCAAGACCTGAAGTCACGA
>NW_022103899.1:29818049-29819943 GCF_000313985.2 Echinops telfairi | reverse complement strand
AGCTCTGTCTAGCAATAATGTTAGTTACAAAAATCCTCTACTTTCATAGATGATTGATCCAGAGCATTTTTACATTTTGCTGATTTCCCATATCTGGGGAATATATTTGGGAGTCTGAAACATATGCGTTCTCTTACAATGTTTACCCATCACTGGCAGGCCTACTTGTCTGCTCAGGATGCCTTTAAAGTCTCAAGGTGGTTGCGGTGTCTAATCTACCAAGGTTTATCCAAGTTATCTTCTTATTACCTTTGCATCAATTTGTTGGAGTGGGGGGTGGAATGACATATGCCCTCATACTTAATTTTTCCCTTGTTGGTTTGTTTTATATTGGTAGCTTACGTGCTGCTGTGATGCTGGAAACGATGCCACTGGAAGTATTTCAAATAGCAGGACCACCATAGTGGATGGGTGTCCTTGGAGCTTCCAGACTAAGGCAGATTAGGAAGAAAAGCCTGGCTCTCTACTTCTAAAAAGTAACCAATGAGAACCCTATGGACCACAACAAATCTTATCTGGTATAGTGCTGGAAGATAAGCCTGTGCGCTTGGAAGGTGCTCACAATGCAGCAGCAAGCGTGCACTCTAGCACACCAGCGAGTGAGCCGATGATGCAGGACTAGGCCACGTTTGCGTCTGTTGTCAATGGGATGTCATGAGTTAGACCAACTTAGCCAACAGGTCCTTACGGCAACTATCCATAAAAACTCGATTCCAGATTACAGAATGAATATTACTTAACATTTCTAAGTTTCATTTTCCCTGTCTGAATAATGAAAGCAGTAGCAATACCCATTACCGAGGGTTGTTTTGAGTATTAAGAGAGAATATATATATGACACAACACAATGTGGATTGCATAAAAGTGATCAACTCATATTAACAATTATTATTGTGAGTAGTCAAAAGACAGGTGATACAAAGATATATGAAATATTTTCTCCATTCACAAGGAACTGGGGTCACAAAACATAAGACATGGGAGAGATCCTAATAAACTATTTCATGCTACGCTTGTCCTATGAGTGAGGGACAGAAAACTGTGAACAAAAATATAACCTGGAGAGCCTTCAGAAGAATGTGGACACTGGAAAGTGCTACTAGCTAGGCAGAAAATAAGGGACAACATTGCAGGTAGGAGAAATAGCAACATACAAAATTTTGGAGAGGTGTGAGCAAGTGTTTAGAACAGATGAAGTGTAGAATTCCTGTCAAGGTAGACTGGCGGATGAAGTATAGAATATCTGTCAATGTAGACTGACATCAGATTATGACAGGTATTGAGTGTATACCGCATACTGTAGTCATACGATGTTTTCAGTCACAAAGCTATGGAAGCTTCATATGGTCTATGGGGTGGCCTGGGGAAGGAAAGACTGTAACAGAAAGTGAATACACTGCTGAGTTCATCGACATTTGGTTGAAGCACAGATATTTGGTGGTGGAAGGGAAAGCCAGGTCTGAGAGACGCTTCCTGTTAGTTGCTGTGAGGAGGCTTCAAGTCATGGTAGCCTCCTATATAATAAAACAAAATGTTACCCAGTATGAAGATGCTGCAGGAAAGACAGTTGGAAGGAAAATTTGTCTCTGATTAAATAGTTAAGGGCAAGATGAATGGGATGTTTTTTCAAGGAAAGGAGATAGTTCTAAGATTTTAACCACAGGGGACAGTGAGAGTGGACATATATGTATATAATATGATTAATGAAATATGAAAATCATTCATTAATTCATTTGTCCAATAACTTTAGGTCTTCACCAGACTTTGTGCCAGGAATCGAGATCCATAGATAAATTCAGCAGTCTCTGCCTTCCAGGAAATAACTGTCTAGTCAGAAGGGGAAATTATTGAGGGAGGAAAGATAATTGTTTGCTCTTAAATTGATCACTTTTTT
>NW_022103899.1:29779373-29814855 GCF_000313985.2 Echinops telfairi | reverse complement strand
AAAAAAAAAAATCGTACTGCACCTGGTCTCCAGGAATACATACTAAAGTGTCTATGATGAGTTCTCCAAATGGAATTGCTCTTGGCATTCTCGCCGTTGCACAGGAGGCACTTGTGCCATTATTAAAACTGATCGTATTTAAAAACAAAACAAAAAAACCCCGAAAATAAAAAAATACAACTGATCGTTGTGTTCCTAATCCTGATGGTAATGCCAATATCATTCACTGTATTTTACTTACAAATTCTTATACATGAGGTGTCTCTCAGACCTGGTTTTCCTCTTCATACCTCAAATCCTATCCTAGCAGTGCCCCACAAGCAGATGCATGGCTGGGGATACAGGCTGAATAAGTATAGAAGGAAGAATGGGAATATGCCCGTGAACATATATAGCTTTGTCAGTGGTATTTATACATGGGTATTTACTTTTGCTGAAAATACATCCATGAGTGCAGTATAGCATACAGGAGACAAAGGTATGTACACTTCTTAGACATATCTCTGGGTGGAATGAGTTTTTGACTGGAAATCAGAACCATAATCTTGGGGGACACTAAAACCTAACCTCGTCTTAAGATGTTCTACATCCTACTTTGGTGAGTAGTGACAAGCATCTTCGAAGCTCATGAGCAGCCAGCCATCCAAGGGGCAGCTAGTGTTCTGTTCCTGGTCGGAGGAAGGGAGAGCAGTGGCAAGGAAAGACACTGCAAACACAACAGTTGCATGGACTAATGAACCCCATGAACATCAGTTTCTTCGAGGCCGGGAGCAGAAGACCTCGGCGGTGCTTCACCACCACGACCAACACTCTGAAAAGGATCACACTAGAATGGGAGAGAAACTCTCTGTGGGATGAAATGAAAAAAATCACAAAAGAGACCAGGCTTACTGGTCAGATAGAGACCAGTGGAACCCTGAAACAATGAGCTTAAGTCACCCTTCACGTCCGGGACTGAACTCACATCCAGGTTTTCAATCAAACAGTACGTGGGTCTGTCAGGAGAACAATAACACTAGTGGGGCGTAAACACCTTAAAGTAATTGAACATTTGAGATCACAGGAACAGCACAACCCAAAGACCAAGATTAGAAAGGTTATGAAAGATAGAAAGATGGAAGTGAGCAACAGGGAGAAAGGAGGGAGGTCGTGGTCCATGGAGAGGATTGGAGTGAAGGAGATGAAGCAAAATGCCTATGAATTATTGAACTGCTCTGTAAGCCTCCGCCCAAGTCACAAGAAAAACGTTAAAAACAAAGCTCAAAAAAACCTCGCATTTGTCATTACTGTCAGGGGCAGCCTGGAAAGTGAGCCCAGAATTTGTTACCTCCCACCAGGCAGCCATCTCACCACACTTTCCACTCATGGTCAGGCCTCTACGCCTGTCACCCCAGCATCCATTGCTTATGACCTCGTTCATAGTGTACTAGACCTGGAGCGAAAGTGGCCCATCACAAGATGCATAGTTTGAGGGCAGGGGGAATATTGGTAATTCATTTCTCATACGTTGGTGCCTTTTAGTCTCCAAAAAGACTATCACTTAGATACTTCCTAGAGCCATGCATTCATTGTCTACAAGAATGAGCGATCATCTACCAGCTAAACAGAAACCTGCCTCTCTCTCTCTCTCTCCTTGCCTCTCTCTCTCTCCTTCCCCAATTCTTGTACCCAAGCATGCTCCTGTCTCAACACTTCTATGTCTTTTGAATTTCCCAAGTGGTTCATCTTATTTCTGTCCTCAATACTCTTGCCTTAGTCTAGACTCCCACTAACATTACCTACTAATTTTTTGCCTGCCCTACCCCAATCTCAGGTGCACCTGGCCGAAGCCACAGTATTCTCCATCGCATCATATGCATGGGAAAGTGGACGTTGAATGAGGAAGACCTTAATCGATGCATTTGAATTGTGGTGCCAGAGAAGAATATTGAAAGTACTATGGACTGCTAAAAGGACAGACCAATCTGAATTAGCCAGAATGCCCCTTAGAGTCAAAGATGGCAAGACTTTGTCTCACCTACTTTGGACATATTGTCAGGAGAGACTAGTCTCTGGAGAAGGATGTCGTGTTTGGTAAAGTGGAAGGGTGGTGAAAAAGAGGAAGGCCCTGGACAAGATGGATTGATGCAGTGGCTGCATCAATGGGCTCAGGCATAGGACCAGTCATGAGAACCGTGCAGTGTTTGCTCTGCTGTGCATAGGGTTACTATGGGTTGGAGCCAACTCACTGGCACTTCACAAAACAACCCCAATTCAGCTCTTTCATGCTGCCCTTAGAGAGCTGAACATGCCACTCTCCGTTCGTTCTCGGACAGCAGGGCAAGTCCAATTTGCTTACAGAAACAAGAAGGAATGTTTCTTTTAGAGAGTTCCTGGTCACTCCTTCCCAGGTACTCTATGCTCCTCATAAAATTGTCAACCAGTGTCTGAGCACCCAAGTTCCTTACTATTTATTCTGTCCCTTTCTTTCCTTCTTGCCATCTGAACTATTCATCTCAATGCTCACGTCCAAATGTGACTTCCTGGAACATAGATTTTGCTTAATTATATTTATTTATAAGACATGCCGTGAAAAAAAATAGGAGACTAGAAGATCACTTGCAGAAAATGCACTACACAGAATATACATTATCTCCAAAACCAACACGCTCTGCCACGGCCACTGAGTTGATTCCAACTCAGGGACCCTCCGTAGGGCTCCGAGACTGTGAAATTTTACAGGAGCGGACAACCTCAGAAAAAGGTAAACATGTACTTTTGTGTTTGACAAACTTCATCCAGCATACTCTCCTTGCCCTGAGATAGTGTCCTGGTTATACTATTGCATTGTATGTCCAAAAGTTTATTACTCCATCCTCCCACCCATGGCCATTGAAATGCTAACTTGGGTGAAGGGGAAGATAATATAGTACAAGAGGGAGATATGAAAAAGGAGCAGCAGGGGAAATACGGCAAGCCGTTTGGTATGTTTGATAGGTTGTTTAAGTTATAGACTACCAAAAGATGATTTGATAAGCAAACCCACCTAATTCACAATTTAACGTCTGAAAAGGAAAGGTAGGTTGTGCTCCAGAGTACAGCAAATGCTAGGAAAGTAAGATGAAGCCACAAGTGATGTCAGAACGTAAAACATTCCTCGTATAAGTCTACCCCCTGCTAGGCAAGCCTTCACAGCTACTCATTCAGACACCGGAGGCCCAGGTGTCTGTTTGTGTCTCATGCCTCCCGAGCCCTGAGTCTTTGAGGATGAGAACTTCATCTTTACCGTTTTGTGTCTCCAGTGCTTCAATGAAAGCATGGCCCTTGTTCATAGGTGCTTACCAAATGAATGAATAATAACTAGATGAATAACTATCATATTCATCTTGATAACCGCCCCCTCTCCTTTGTACTGAATAAAGATGTCTTCATTCAAACCTACCCAGAGGCACCTTGGAAGAAGGCCTAGCACTCTGCTGATGGAATGGCACAGTGCTGCTACCTGGGGAACACACTGCTGCTCTACAGTGCAGGGAGTGCCGGTGTCAGAAGTGACTCATCGGCATATGGTTTGGTGTTTATTTGCTTGCTTTTTTGGTCTTGTTTTGGGTTGGTTTGTTGTTGTTGTTGCTTTGAGGGCGGGGATTGGTTTTTGAGATGAACTGAAATACCTTGGCATGGCTTTTCCACCCAGAGCTGTTGCAACTCCCATCAAATGACTGGGTAGAATCATCAAATACAATGGAGAGGACACTCATTTGGGGCCTGGTCAGTGTTGTCATTCCACAGTTTATGAAACTGAGTCATCCCAGAAGCGAGACTAGAGGGATCCCAGGACCATCCAAAAGGAAGAGCCGCTGGTAAAGCGTGTGTGAGATTCCTGAGTCCGTAATGCAGAGCAGAGGAACAGCAGAAGGACCAGGAAATGGAGAAGGGCCTTCCCAGGCACCTGAGCAGGTCAAGCTGAGAGCCTTTCGGCAGAGTGGGTGCCCTTGGAGCATCACCCAGCATCAATCGTAAACAGCTTCGTAATACTTACTTGAACAGGGCAGAGGCTAAGGGGCCTTGTGGCTGAGAGACTAGGGCCCAGAAAGAGACAAAGGACACACACACAAAAAGATGTGCCTGCAGGTGTAGCTAAGAAGAGTTGATGCTGTGCACTATTGGACTGTATCCTTTAATGTTTTCTGATCCTAACTTGTGGAAACTTGTGCATTTCCTTGATAAACCCCACATAGTGTGAGTATTGTCTGTGAGTTCTGTGTGGCCATGGCCTCAGGTTACCAGTCCCAGCCGAGTAGAGTGGGCTGGCGTTGGAGGACTGGGAAAGACGCTGGAGGATGGAGGCAGGGCTGACTTGGCCTCGTAGGGACTCTTCTTGGTAGGTGTGAAGTTGGAGTCTTCTGCTCTGTTTAGCCAGAAGAGGTCAGCTGGGGCTCCCACACCATCTTCTCTGTTCTATATGCCATGTGGCAGAGAGGCATTCAGAGAGAAAGATCAGGGTACCTGGTCATCCTCTTTGAAAAAGCATTTATTGTCAAGAAGTAAACTCTAAAAAAGAAAAAGAAACTCTAGTAAGGAAGAAAATGGAGTCAGTTGAAAAGGCGTCTTCACAGCTCAAGGCAGAGAGAAAGGCAAGAAAGACAGGAAGGAGGATGGTCAACAACTGTGATTGCTCAAGAGGCCACAAGCTTTCTTGGGTGTCATATGGCTGGCATTCCCCTGCCCCGCATGTGGTAGGTGATAAATAAACATTGTCTAGTCTGAAGATAGGCAGATAAGCTTTAAAGCCTCAAGTCAGGAGCACAGCATACTTCAGATTTCGTCTGGCCCTCCACGTAGACACATCGCCATACACTATCACCCTGTTCACATCATCGTTAACCCACTGTTTCCTGCTGCACTGAAATAAAACCAAAGCCTCACTGCCATCGTGCCGATGCCTGCTCACAGTGACCCTCTCCAGGACTAGAACCCCTCTTCCGCTCTCTAAGAGAACCTGTGTGTAAAGGCTAGGACCTGGGGGGCAGAGTATCAAGGGGGCAGCATGCCCTCCTTTCAGAATATCATCGCCTCCTGTCCCTCTCAAGGAAAATGCTAATATCGAGCAAGAAATTGGAAAGCTCCAAGCCGGTGTGGAAAAATGAAGAGGTGTGAGATGCACATACCCCAAAGCTCATAATTGTGAGAATCGAAAATGGAGTAAGTATAGATAAATCAATAATGAAAGTTGTTTAATCCTGTTGTAAATCATCTTTCAAGCATGTAGCTAAAAAAAAAGCAAGTCCTAAGCAATCTTTTTAAAGAAAGTGTCATTTAAAATGTATGCTTGTCTTTTTAAAAGATGCATATGTTAATTTAGCCTAAGATGCCTTCAGTGCCACCTCTTTGGAGAAAACAAACTATACTGTGGGGAAAAAATGCTTAGCAAGAGCTTCAGTTTGGGTCTTTGTGGGGGTGGCAGAATTTCTGGGCTGTAGGCACCGATCACAATGATGTCTTCTGAGCCTGCGTCTTACTTCTGCTATGCCGCTAAGTGGAAATGGCCCCCAAGAGCGCCCCCCACCAGCTGTGGCTGCAGGTGCTCTTCAGGACCACAGCAAGGGGGGAGCTAGTGGTGGGTGGGGTGCTTGAAAGTATAATACTCAGCGCCCCCGGACACCAGTGTTTGTTGTTGATGATGAAGATAATGACAGGAGGGAAAAACCCAAAAGACTTCAAATAAGCCAAAACTTCAAAAGTTTGAAAACTCAAGTGGCTGGCTGTTTGAGTTAAGGATCTTTTGTGGGTTGAGCTCTACTGAATTAATGCCCCACCCCAGCCTTTCTCATTAATGCATTGTGAAGAGGGAGAGAAATCGGACCTGGCTTTTGGAAATCAGATAAGGAGGAACCTTGGGTTTATTTGGCTCACAATGTGGGGGAACCGTTTACCAAAGTCTTCAAGGAGAGAATGTTGATCTCAACTGGGTCAGATTATTGCCACTAAGTAAAGTAAGCACATACTTCCTTATGCTTAGCTACTAGTCGGCCATGACCAATTTCACATTTTTATTGCCATCTCGAAGATCCTCCTTTCAGGGATGGCTGGCATCTGGCTTTTCCCCAGCCCCACAGCCCAGTCCTATGGAATCAAAGCCTCTCCTCAAATTCAGCCCCTGACAGGAACAGAGGTGCCAGGAAGCAAGCTCCGCACAAGCGTATTTGAGCTCAGGCCAAGTCCTTTGCTAACGGGGTGACCCACGCCCTGGCTACGCTGGGTGTCCGTGTCCTGGTAAACGTTCAGTGCCTGAGGTGTTTTCACTAGTGTCAGAACAAATTGGGTTAAATTGTAATAAATGGACACACAGTAGTAGGAACTGCTAAAAAAAAAAGTATTATTTATACAAGAAATCCGTGTCTCTGCCTGCTCTAAGAAGTCTGGGGTGGGGTTGGGGAGCAGGTGGGATACTGCTAAAGTTAATAGAAAAGTATGGAAATAGATCATGGTAACAGTGACAATTGATGAATGTAATTAAAATGTCCCTGGGTTCCATATGAAAAAAACTCTGAGATGGAAAATGTGATTGATGATAGATGATAGATAGATAGATAGATAGATAGATAGATAGATAGATAGATGATAGATTGATAGATAGATAGATAGATAGACCAAAACCTAACCCATTGCTCTTGAGTTGATTCTGACTGCTAGCACCCAAGGACCAGTGGAACTACCCCATAGGGTCTGGAAGGCTTTCATCTTTTGGAAACAGACCACCACATCTTTCTCCGCAGAGCAGCTAATGAATGGATTTAAATCAGTGACCATTTGACTAGCACCTAAGTGCTTAACCACTACACCACCAGGGTTTTCAAATATGTATGTGTGTGTGTGTGTTTCTCACAATAAAAATAAAGGATTTGAAGGGAAGAGAAGGATTGCATTTCTTCCAGAGCTCTATCTATATTTAAGCATACCAAGGTTCATCTTATATATCATGGCCTCGTGGCTTCTCTAGGATGATTTGAAAGCAAAATTATTGTATTTGTCTATGTGTTCTCCAGCATCGGGCGTCTTTTATAAAGGGAAGCTGAGGAAGGATTCCTGTGACTGGAAGAGCAGCAGAGGATGGTGAGAGTGGGATGAGAAGCTGTGGAAGTGACAGGGGGCTCCCCCCATCTGACCCCTGGCTTCAGCAGGGAGAGAGACTCACTCTGTACCACTCCAAGGCAGGGGGCCCCAGGGAGAGGTCAGACACCGCCAGCCACCATCTTTCTTTTACTCTGCTCTGATACCAACCTCCCCTGCCTCTTACACACTCTTTTGTTTTCCCCCAACTAGGTTCTATAATGTATTGTAATGGCCAAACAGAACTCACAGATTATACTCACGACCAAGGGCTTTATTAGGGAAGTTCACCGGTGGCAATCCAGGTGAGAAATGCTCAGGGTAGTGTTGTGCCATCAGGATACTTTCTTCTCTGCCAGACCCGCAGACAAACCTCCCTCTGGCCCTCAGCTTCTTGGCCTGGCTTCTGCCCTGCTCAAGCAATGTTACAAAGCTCACTTAGGGCTGCTCACAAGTGCCAAATGGAGAGGCCACTCCACTCTAAGCCTCAACCAGAAGGCTCTCAGCCCTAGCTCTGTGAAGCAGCTGTCCCAGTGAAGTGTCCAGAGCTAGCCCACTGCATAAAGCAGCCTCCTCCCAACAGCACTCAGCTGTACTTGCTTGTGGCCTGGCAAGTCCGTCGCTCTCTCTGTCTCATGCTCTCTCTGTCTCGTGTTCTGGCTGATGTTTGGCTGTTGCTGCTCCTCTGGTATCAAACCTGCCTCCTCAGCCAAGAAGGTTCAATGAACAGGGATCTCAGAGTCCAGAGAGCACCCTCCACTCCTGGCTCTTTTTGGAACCAAATGAACAAATAATGCCTGAGATCTGGAGTCATGGACACTATCAGAGACTCCACTTCCACCAGAGTCCAAGCTGCTCCATCAGACAAAACAGGAATTCTGGGAACAGTAACTCTAAGGTGAAGAGAGTAGCCACCAAGCCTGTTTGCTGAGTCCAAGTGTCTGGTAGGATTCTTATGCTGCCCATAGGGTCACTGGGAGTCAGAAGCACCTTGACCGTAGCTAACAGTGTCAAGTCAATAAACATGGGTCAGAAGGTGTCTCCTATCTGAGTGGAGATGTGAGAAAGTATAGGTCAAAGGCAGTAGTGTTAGTTGTGGGGGGAGGTCAGATGCTTGCAGGCATGCTCCCTGAGGTTGATCAGTTGCCAGACTGCAGTGGGGCTCCCTCCCTGCTGTTATGGACAATGAACAGGCCTGCAGTCATTGATTTGGTTCCTGTAGGTGGAGTTCACACCCTACTGATAATGGTTCCTATGGAGGAGATCCAGAGAACAGATCAAACCAACTTTTGACATCCAAAGTTAGGCTGCCCTCTTGTATGTAGGATCCGTCATCTTGTCACATGTACACCCCCCATCCCTCCTCTTCCTATTGCATGTATGTCCCTAGACCACCCCCTCTCATTGCTGTATAACCTATAGTGCAACCCCTTCCTGTGACGTATGTCTTTACCTGTGATTAGTGGGCTTGCACGCCCACAAAAGGTATATAGGCCTGGGTTAGCAATAGAGATCTCTCTCTTCCCCCTCTCCTCTCCCATCCTCTCTCCTTTGTTCCCTTGCCCTCCTTCCTTTCCCCCTCTCTCCACATGGGCCATCAAGCGGGGCTGAAGTGAGCAATGCTGCCATGAAATGCATCTGGCCCCATTTTGCAATACCTCTTTTATATCTCATGCCCTCGATGACTTTTATATATATATCTATATATTATATTATATATTATATAATATATTATATAGATATATATATCTCAACCATGCGATTGTGCTTACTGAACCCAAGACTAGCGGTGGGGGACTGGCCCCCTCACCTCATACTACAGTTAGTCTAGGGCACTCACCTAAGAAAACAAGTTGAAGGAGGGGTTTTCCGAATGACTTCCCATCTTTTTTCCCTCTTATTCTTTGGGACTAACCATGAAGGATATGATCAACCAAAGTGTAAGCACCCTTCCCAAGGCAGGAGGTCAGCTGTGCAGCAGGCCAGTTGTGCCTCTGTCTTCCTGCCTGAGGCAGTACTTACTACCTGTGGTTCCTTTGGTATCTTCCTGGGAAGACCGGTGGGGAACGAAATTACTCCCGAACAGTACATTAATTAGATGAATGCCAAGTCTGCACTGCAGCGAGGGCTCTTCGATTTCCCAGACCAAATTATGTCCGAATGCACTGCCCAGTGTAGCTCACCAAAGGTTATCAATGTGATTAAATGACTACATTAACAGATATGCATAATAAATTTCCAATAACATAAAGATGCCTAAAATTTGCATATAACAGCCCTCCCATTTTGTGAAATTCCCAGGAGAAATTAAAGTGCAAATGTTAAATTCTCTTACAACTTAAAGTCCAAATAATTTAAAACCCACTGCTCTTGTGTCTATTCAGACTGATAGAGATGCTGGGTTTCTGAGGCTTGGTAAATCTTGACGGGAGCAGATAGCCTCGTGCTTCTCCCATGGAGTGACTGGTGGGCTTGAACCACTGACTTTGTGGTTAGTAGTCCAATGCTTACTTGACCTGAGAGTATCAGTCCTTAAAGTTCTTCCTCCTCCAAATCTCATTCTGCTGAAGAGCCTATATCTGGTAGCAAGTGAGTTCATTCAACCACTCCTGGTATTTTTAATCACTAAAATGAGGATATTTCTTGTGCTCCCTCACAAGAGAAGAATCCAAAGGCAGAGTGAGATGGTCACAGCAGACCTACACCCGTGGAGCTTAGGAAACCAGACACACCAAGACCCTAATGAAGTAATTCCAGGCAAAGCTCTTTCCCAGACCAATGAAGTTCCCCAGGGGTACGGCAGTGAAGCAGGAATACTGAGGGAAGAAGGGTCGTCAGAGAGGAAGCGAGTTTCCGTTTTAGTCTTGCCAGGTTGCCAGTGCACTGATGTCAGTTATTTAAAGTTCATGGCTGTGAGCTGAAGACCAGTCAGCAGGAATGTCTCACTCTCTTCTCAGAAGAGGCGGGTTTCTCATAAGAGGTGACTACGACATCTGAGGGAAAGTCTGTCTCCATACGGTTTCTTCTCTCAAAAAGAGACATTTGACAAGAGAATGGCCTAACCACATGACACAACAGTTATAATGTTCACAGTTCTAGTCAGGAGGGGCTGTTTCCTTTTCCCTTCCCCTTTAAGTCTCGTTTCTCAAGTGCCAGGTGTCACACCGAGCAGCGCGATGTCTACTTAGAGACTATAATTTCCTGGGCCGGGGCTGGTAGTCAATTCAAACTAGTGGTCAGCCCAGAGCCTGGATATGGGCCATCTTCCAATGAACAATTAGAGAAGGGGATTATACCAGCTAGGAGTTTGCATAGCAGAGAAGGATATAAGAAACACACACACAGTCATTGAGTTGATTGTGTCATTGTGACTCTGTAGAACAGGGTAGAGATGTCCCTGTGAGTTTCTGAGAGTGTAACTCCTTAGGGCAGTGATTCTCAACCTTCCTAAATGTCATGAGCCTTCAATATAGTTCCTCATGTTGTGGTGAGTGACACCCCACCATAAAATTATATTTGTTGCTACTTCAAAACTGTAATTTTATTACTGTTATGAATCAGGTGACCCCTGTAAAAGGGTCGTTCGACCCCTAAAGGGGTTGGGACCCACAGGTTGAGAACTGCTGCCTTGTGGGAACAGAAAGCCTCGTCTTTCTCCAGCAGAATGGCAGGTGGTTTTGAACCACTTACCTTAAGTCAGCAGCCCAATGCTCACCAGCAGGCCTCCTAGAGTAGACAGAATACAGATTCTGATAAAATTGCAAGGGGCGCTGAAAAGTTAGTGACTGATAACAAACCACTTCTCGTATCCCAAGTGCTCACCAGAAGACGCCTGATGAAGAATGGCTAATGCTTGTGAAGTATTTTTTACTGGAGACATCCTGAGATAAATAGCAAGACTTTGGCCTTAAGGAATGACAGTGCAGATTAGAGCTACCAATAAACTCTAGAGAGTAAAAGGATAAGATCTGAGCCTCACAAATCAGAGCTCTAGCTCCTATTCCCACGGACTCTTCTTTCAGCCCCAAACACAGTTGTGGCCAGATCTTCTCATTTGTGGTTAGAACTTGCAAAGAGAGAAGGTTAGCCCCCGTCCTATTGCGTAAGAGGAGAGTAGGGAGTTGGGAAAACAGTGGCTCTGGGGGGTGGGAGGGGAGAGCCTTGGAGTGGGGACCAGTCTCTGTGATGAGAGAAATAAGGTTCTTCTCCTGCACCTCACTGCCCAACTAGATGCTTTCCCTCACCTCCTCTTTCCTCTTTCCCATCTTCCCCTGTAGATGGAAGAGGATGGGTGGTAAAAGAGGAGGAGGAATGAAGGGAAGTGCAGAGTGGGGACCCAAGGCCCATCTGTAGGCAACTGGACATCCCCTTACAGAAGAGGCGCTGGCAGGAGATTAGTCAGTCAGGGGCAGTGTAGCAACAATGAAGCATACAACTTTCCTCTAGTTCTGTAATGCTTCCTTCCCCCCACTATCATGATCCCAATTCTACCTTACAAAGCTGGCTAGACCAGAGGATGTACACTGGTACAGATATGAACTGGAAGCACAGGGAATCCAGGACAGATGACCCCCTTCAGGACCAGTGGTGAGAGTGGTGATACCGGGAGAGTGGAGGGAAGGTGGGGTAGAAAGGGGGAACCCATCACAAGGATCTACATATTACCCCCTCCCTGGGGGACGGACAACAGAAAAGTGGGTGAAGGGAGATGTCAGACGGTATAAGAGATGACAAAATAATAATAATTTATAAATTATCAAGGGTTCATGAGGGATGGGGGTAAAGAGGGAGAGGGGGAAATTAGGAGCTAATTTAAACCAAGGGCTCAAGTAGAAAGCAAATGTTTTCAGAATGATGATGGCAATAAATGTGCAAATGTGCTTGACATGATGGATGGATAGATTGCGATAAGAGTTGTACGAGCCCCCAATAAAATGATTTTTAAAAAGTGGGAGGGGGGAATAAATTCTGTATGGAAAGCCATAGGCTATATGAAGTTAGACTGAGTAAGATAAAGCAAGTGAAGAAAGATAAGCAATGGGTTCAGAGATAAATGCTATAGTATCTAGTCTGCTTCTGAGACTCCCTGGGTACGTAATCGTGGGAAATCATTTCACTTCTTTGGATCAGCTATAAAGTTCAACTGGAGACTGTTTGGATTAGCCTTAATGCTCTGTGGCTGAGGAGCCTCTATTCTGCTGAGCTTTATAAATAAGAGGAGGCTTCACAGGCTCATGGACAAGCTCCATTATCCTTTAATTCAGAGGTCTCAACTGTGGGTCGGGACCCCCTTTGGGCGTCGAACAACTCTATCACAGGGGTTGCCCAATTCATGCCAGTTATGAAGTAGCAATAAAAATAATTTTATGGTTGGGGGGTCACCACAACAAAAGGAACTGTATTGAAGGGTTGCAGCATTAGGAAGGCTGAGAACCACTGCTCTAATTCCTTTAATTCCTTTCTCCACAAACTTTTGGAAACCCCCTCAAACTTTTCCTTGAAATCAAATTTGATATTTCCCATATAACTGAGTATGCTAGACATGTGAAAATCCAGACGATCCGAAATCAGAAACATTTTGCTTTAAATCCAGAATCCAACACAAAGTTATTGTTCACTCAGGATGAGCGAGAGAGGCTAGACAGAAAAGGGAAGAGTGGGGAGGCATTTGATTATCTGAAATCACTCCTTTGCTGCTCAGATACCAGTAGGATGCACTCTCAAAGCAGTGTTTGGGAAATGTTAGACTGGATCCAAGCTCCAACTGGAAGGTAGTCAATGGTTCCCAGATTTCTCATGTTCATTCACTTGGGTTGTTTCTTTCTTTCTTTCCTTTTTAAATGGTAAAAGAGAAGTGTTTCTCAGAAACAGCTATTTTTCTTGGCTGTTGCTGGGAAATAAATTCAGACACCATGGCATTTAACATCTATCATGGGATGGAGTTAAGCCAAAGATCCACACCCTGATTCCCATTAGATGGAAAACTTTGACCCCAAATAATTTAATTAAGTCTATCCTAGTTCCTGCATTAATAGCGAACCACCATTAAAAGCTAACATAAATTTCTTTTAGGATTCTGGCAGGCCCTGCCAGAGGGAGCAAGAAAAAAAATTCTGTCACAGTGATTGGGACCCCCTGGCCCCAATGGAAGAGCAAGCTCCCAGCTAAGTGAGCTATTTGCTTAACATACTGGCCTGCCACCCAACTACGATTTAGTGTTCACTGATATGCTTACTTTAATAGACCAAGGAAGCCAATAGGTCCAAGGTGCTTTCTGTGGAAGTAATCAAACGAAACTGAAGTTGAAGTTCATCATTGCCCATGGGCCTGAACCCCAAACTCTCTGTCCTTGCTCTATCCCAGCACCTGCTCAGCTAAGAGTATAGAGCAGTGGTTCTCAACCTTCCTAATGCGGTGACCCTCTAATACAGTTCCTCAGGTTGTGGTGAACCCCCAACCATAAAATTATTTGTGTTGCTACTTCATGACTGTAATTTTGTTATTGTTATGGATCAGGTGACCCCTGTGAAAGAGTCGTTCGACCCCCAAAGGGGTTGAGACTCACTGGTTGAGAACCGCTGGTATAGAGCTTCACCCTAAACCTCTACTCATGGCTGTAGGACTCAGATTGGGATGGCCCAGTGTACAAAGATCCAAAGGAGAAAACAAGTAGAGCTTTGCTTTCTCCAGGAAAAGATACGAAGTTTCAGAAAGAGATGCTTAGAGAAGACAGTAGGACATCCTAAGGTTAAGAAACCCTGATTAGGAGTGAAAAGAAGTGGTCACAGGGGAACCCTCAAACAATAGCCTCCGTGATAGATGAAGGCAATAGGTGAAAAGAATGATGCTTTCCAAAATACTCCTAATCAGGTGTAAGGAAAAGGACACGCACCATCAGCTGCTTATTTCTACCACACTAACCTGATTAAGAAACACCAGAAAATCCCAGCTTAAGGCATGCTAAAGCATAACTGACTTATAATCTTCAAAACCCCCAAGGCCATGATAATAGAGATTGGGGACCTATCCAGACTAAAGGACACAACAGAGACATGACAACAAAACCCCAAGGAAGATTGTGAATGGAACCATTTGCTACAAAGTGCATTATTGGAGCAACAGGCAAAAGTTGCAGGAGGTGAGTAGCCTAGGTGAGAGCCAGGTTTCAATATGAATCTTCTGGTACGGTGGCTGCAGGGTGGCTTAGGTGGAGGTTGTGTTTGTAGGAAACACATACTAAGCAACTCAGGGATGATAGAACATTAGGTCAGAGACATGTTCAAGGAAGTGCCAAACCTTTTTGCAGAATTTTTCAACTGTTTGGCAAGTTTTTTGGTTGATTCAGATCTTATTTACAGGAAGGAAAGGAAAGTGGGTGAAAGGAAAATAAAACTACTTAAGTTCAAGCAAAGTAAAACTAGTAAAGTAGCAAAGTAAAACTAGTAAACTAGCAAAGTAACACTAGTAAAGAAAACTAGTAAACTAGCAAAGTAAAACTAGTAAAGAAAACTAGTAAACTAGCAAAGTAAAACTAGTAAACTAGTAAAGTAAAACTAGTAAAGTTCCAAGCAATATAGCTACCTTAAAATTCAAATGTGCAACTACTAGCTAAGGTAATCATCCTCTTCATTGCTCCCAAAGAAAACACTGTGAGATATTTTCAGGAATATCAAATGTTTATTTTTCAGCATACAATTAGTGCCAAAGTCTATTTGTAAGGTGGCTCCTGTTTTTAAAAGTATTTATTTCACAGAAATGTTATCCTTTAGCCATTGAAATATCCCTTTTGGAGATAAGGAAGCTCCAGGGGCCAATCCTGGGCAACCAGGTCAGGTGTACCACGTGACGACTGTTCTCCAGCCCCACCCCCCAACTCCGCCCCACGATCTATTCCTCACACCTCTCTGCAGAGCCTGACATGCTGTCCAAAAACAGAGACCACCGCACTTGATTCAAATTACAGATTCAGTACTGTACTGTACACAGCCACATTACACATACTTAAAATAATATAGGTATGCGTAATGATACACAGGAGCTCACCCCTAAAGTAAATGATAGATGAGCGGGCAATGACAAATTCCAACACTACCAAATGACCCCATTTAGCCTGAAGTTGAGCATTCTTGCCTACACCTTAGTGACAGGATGTGACAAAAAGTAGCCCAACTAAGGATAACCACATGTCACGTGTACTCAAGAACCCTTCAAGCCAAACTACATTTGAAGGGAGCCAATTTCGAAGTCCCAGAGCCAGTTTCTGGCTGGCTGGTTTCTAGATGAGTGGCATCATCCTGGGAACCCTGTCCTTCCCAGATCCTGGCTTGATGCAGGCCAGGTGACTCTGGTTCCCACGGTGGCTCACCCCATTGTGGGGAGAGTCTGTCGACCTTCGGGGTCCCTCCAGGTCTGGGGGCGTGAAATTTCTCCGTTTTGCCTGTCAAGTCCAGAGGCAGCATGGCATGATGTTGGCAGCAGCTCACAGGAGCGGCAGCTTAGGGGCAACAGGTATCCTAGCTCTACAATGAGGAGGGTGGTCGGCAGTTAAAGATGGTTTTGTTTGGTTCCCATTGTAATCTCATCTATGAAAACAACAGGTGGTAATTAACAGCACCATGAAAACAGGATAATAAGATGAAGTCGTATTTGATTCTGGGTCATGTTTCCTGCCACAAATGTCAACAAAATAACCTATCTTAACTGAGTTGGGGAAAATACGATGTGTTCTGGGACCAATACACTTTGAGAGGAAGAATATAGGCAAAGTCTGTCCATTGGACTCCAGCAGTATGTTTCCTGTCGTGTTTTGTTGAGCAGGAGAGAGAAAACATGCAGAGGCCCCGCCCTTAGGCAGCGTAGCTATCAAGTAGTCAAGTTCTAGGTGGCACCAACAGTTTGTGCTCAACTGATAACCTAAAGGTTGGTGGTTCAAACCCACCCACCGGTGCCACGGAACAAAACCCTTCATAAAGAGTATGGCCACGAAAGCGCTTTGGGGCACAGTTCTACCCCGTGGCATCTGCGGTTGCCATGTGTCAGAATCCACTCTCTATGACCGTGGGTTTCATTAGTTCTTGATTGTTTTGATTAATCAAGGAGTCCTGGGTAAGTAGTTTCACAAGTGAATCTGAGGGCAAGGAGAGGCGCTTAAATCGTTGGGGGATTGGTCAAGAGGGGTGCTGAAGCATCCACAGTTGGACAAGAGAGCTGTCCACTATGGCATTCGGACAGTCTGGGATAGAAGGAAATGGGAGTAAATCGCCACCATTTTGAAGCACCTGCCGCTATGGTCTGATGAACAGAAGGAAAGGAGCATCTCTACGGAAAGAAGAGGTAGTGTGGTGGTGACAAGTGGACAGATGCTGGCCCAGGGCTGCCCATTTGCTTTGCAGATTTGGTATCCTTTGTGTCTTTAAAAAGTTAAAACAAAAAAAGCTGGGTTTTTTTAGTGGTTGGTGCATTGCTAGGAGCAGATGTGAAGGCAGGGACTTCTCCCCAGCAAGGTCTGTTTGCTGAGCACACAGGAGCTGGGCTTGCTATCAGGGTGTTTGTTTGAGATAACTCGGTACTACACAGGCAGTCTATTGAAACACATCCCTGTTGACGAATAGAGTCGCTGGTCCAGATTGAACAACACATCAGCGGGAGATGGATGTAGTCAAATCAAATCAGACATCACTTCAGGCTCTGGGGTCCAGGAAAGGAAAGAATCTTGAATTTCCAGATGCAAGGAGCTGGCCAATGAGCTTCACGCCTGGGGGCCAGAGAGTTCCAGGTTTCAGAGCCCATCTGTAATCGAATTTTTAAAATAACTCTTAAAAAACTCTGCAAGTGTCTATCCCTTCCCGAAGGTTTCCCCCTTTCTCAACCTTTCATAAACACATGCGCACACACATACACACACCATCCAAACTCTAAAGTATCCTTCAAAACCCAACATTAGCTCCGCAGTTTCCATGAAGTTTTACCCAGCCCACGACTGAGTCCTGTAACAGATATTATTTGATGATGTTATCAGTTAAATTTACATCACAAGTCATACCCAACTAGATTGGATACTAATATCATATGTGCTGTCCCTTTAAGGGGGAAAGAACAGAGAGAGAGAGAGAGAGAGAGAGAGAGAAAGGAAGAATGTCTTAAGCAGCTGCTTCCTCAAGTCAGCCAACCCTGGAGATGGGAGAAGCCAGTGAGACACAGAACATCTTTCCCTAATGCCTGCAGAGAGATCATGGCCCTAATAACACCCTGATCTAGGACTCCCAAACCCAAGAACTCTGAGACAACACTATTCTATTCTTTTTAAGATACACACACTGGTGGCATTTTGATATGGCATCCTCAGGAAGTAAATACACCAAAATAATTAAATACAGTTACCAATTTCCTCTTCATCCCCTTGGTACCACCAGCCTAGGTGTCTCTTCCAAATTTCAGCCAAAAATCTCCACCCATGGCTACACTCCCTTTTCCCCTTCCCGGCCATAGACTGCTGTTGGATAGCAGGTTCACTGCCTGACTCAGTGTCCCCTCAATACATAAAACCTAGAAGCCTCATAAGTTTTGGAATATCAGCTGAGAAATCATCTTTGTGGCTTGCAAACCTGTTTCTTTACACTACCCAAAATATATAGATTCCATTAGGTAAAAATTTAGATTTTTACAGGAAAAAAATTAAAATAGGCCCCAAAATATTTTTCCCGTCTTTAAAAAAATAAAAGTTTAAACCCCAGACATAATGTGAAAACATCTCCCACCCCAAGTAGTAAACACCCTTCCCCATCCCCACCCCCTGCCCCACCCCCACCCCCACCCCATGCCCCACCCCCTGCCCCATGGAGCTGTACCTCTGCATCTGGGGATTTTAGCAGTGGTCACTGCGGCCATGGCCATGTACTCACTGTTGGGGTCCTGCAGAACGGACTGGTACTTCTGAAAGGAGAGAGAGAGAGAGAGAGAGAGAGAGAGAGAGAGAGAGGCTCATCATCTGGATTTCCCCACCTCCAGCTTCGCTTTACGTCCAGTTAGCACTCGTTCTTGGAAGTAGTATGTGACAAAAGCATTAAAATGTGACAAAGGCTCCTGACTTTAGGCTAAATGAGAGTACATGCTGGAAGAATGAGTTAAATTAATTTTTTCTCCCAAATGTCCTCTTCATTTTTACCTTTATCTTTGTTTTTCTAATGGACTTAGGTCATGGGCGCTGTCTTATTCCTTCCTGCCCCCACCTCATCTCTCTTTTTAAATTTGTGTTTGCCACAGATAGACATACTTTCTGGCCAATGACCACATACTAAATATACTTGACAACATATTTGCCTCATGTGCATGTTGGCCTAAATGATTTGATAGAGAACTAGTAATGTGAAAGATTAAAATTCATAGCTTCTATTTATACTTGGGTCTTTACTTTGGCTGCAAATATATCCATGAATGGGTCAGAGCACAGGGGAGAACAGTTATGAAAATATCTACATAAGTCATACCCCAACACTTGGAAGGAATGAGTTGCTGGGCTGGTGGTTCAGGATCATCGTTTTGGGGAACAGCAAGATCAATTAGCATAGCATCGTGCACAAAGAAGATGTTCTATTTTGATGCCTAGCAGCTAAGCTCTTAAAAGCTGGTGAACAGCCATCTGAGACACAGCTTTAGTCCCTCCTCGTCCAGAAGAAAGTAAAGTAAAAGAAATCAAAGACACATGGAAACAATTAGACCACACACACAGCAACTGGCAAAACCAGCAGAACCCAATGAAGCCCACCTCCCACTACCAACCACTCTGGAAAGGGTCACATTGGAAGAAAGAGTGAGAGAAAAATGCGAAATAAAACTCAAAATCATTTTTAAAAAAGAGCAGGCTAACTTGCTGTGTAGAGATGAGTGGAACCCCAAGACTGTGATCTGTAGTGGGCCTTCAGGTGTGGATCTGAATCACTCCCATGACTTCGCTTTCATCCAAACAATAGGCAGGGGTCCAAGGGGAACAAAGTGCCTGCTGGCATAGTGGTCTATGGACTAAGTTGCTAACCACAGGTCATCAATTTGATACCATGGAGGAAAGATGAGGCTTTCTCCTCCAGTCAATAGTACTATCTAGAAACCCACAGGGGGCAGTCCTACCCTGGCCTAGAGGGCCGCTCTGAGTCGGGGTCACTAAGAGTCTGAATCAACTCGGCATCGCTGAGTTTGATAGGGGAACAAGAATGCTAGTAAGGTAAGCATGCCTTAGAATACTCAACTAATTGAGATCCAAAGGGCAGCATTTATCCAAAGACAACGTTCAAAGGGGTTAGGAACGAACTAGGGATGGAAACAGTAAACACAGAAGACGTGAGATTAATGCTATTACATGGGCAGGATTGCAATGAGTTAGATGAAACAAAATAGGTATGAACTGTTTAATGTAAAACAGATGATCTGCTCTGAAAGCCTTCACCCCTCTTATAATTTAAAGTTGTGTTGTTGTTTTTTAAAAAAAGAATATCCTCCAGGAGAGAAAGATTATTATTATTGTGTTTCTTTGTGTGTGTGTGTTTCTATTTTATCTTTATGACTAGCTTGTGTGTGTGTGTGTGTGTGTGTGTGTGTGTGTGTGTGTGAAAATAAGAAGTGTAATCACTCATCATGTGAAAAAAATGGGAAATTTCCTTCTCAGCTTCTACTGGCAGCTTGAAAGACGTTATCACTGATTATATTTTATCTTATCAGTTGAGTGTACCTTGCACTGTAGCTAATTGTTTCATCTTTGCCCTGACAGTTAAGATGGCTAGAATCAAATTCGCAGTCCCCTTTTTTTAAATAATAACTATCTCTTTTCTTAATATTTTGACCTTCCTGCAGGCTATCTGTCTCTCCTTGAGTCCAATTTCCTTGTCTTTTCAAAACAATAATGTATCTTACTCTTAACCATAGAGGTTTATTGGGGGAGGGGAGGGGAATAATTTATAAAATAAATAAATAAGCATCTACTCTAAATTATCAGTTTGATTAGTAGGTATATCTTGGGGAAAAGGAAGTGTCTATCTGATGATCAGAATATTTTTGATGAAATCAATGTGTACTTCTGATGAGTAAATAATCATTGAGATTCCTCAGAAAGAAGATGCAAGGGAAAAAAAAACAGAAATTGCTCACCTTTTTGGTAAGCCAACCAATAAACACACATCCCAAAATGCAGAGTACAATAAAAGCTGCACATATGACAGGCAACCAGAACTTCAAGGTGCAACAAAGTTGTGATTCTGGGTTGGGAAAAAAGGTAAGAAAAAAACTTTTGAGAATCTCACCTTCTTTTCCTGTGCTAAATCACAAATGCTTTTTGCCAAATTTGAACATTACTTAACCACCCAAATCTTTTCTGCATTACAGTAATGACACTCAATAAATGCTAACTAACATGATCTCAGCATGATAGCAAAACAAAGCAAAACCCACTGCAATGGAAGTCAATTTTCACTCATAGTGACCCAATAGGGTTTCGCAGGCTCTAAGTCTTTTCAGTAGCCATCAGGCTCACCATAAAGCAGCTCGTGGGTTTGAACCACAATCCCTGTAGTTAGCAGTCCAATGCTTACCCAACAGCACTACCAGAGCCCCTTAATATTCATAGCAAACATCTAAAGACTCAAACCTAAAGGTGGAGTTTTCACTCTACATGCTTTCTGTGCACACGTATGTTTAGAAATGGGGTTCATAGAAACTTCCCGTCTCTATTTCTTTAAAAGAGTAACTAGAAAAAGTCATAATATAAACCTATTATTTTCGATCATCTAATTGAAGTACAAACCCCGGCACAAACCCAAAATTATAACTCTTAGATTAATAGAGGAAATAGCCATTAAGTCATGTACTTGGGGTATTTTTCTTAAGTTTTTTAAAAGCAGCACGACTTAGCTCTAACTCGGCAGTCTATATGATTAAACTGTACATCACTTACTAGCAATAATTATTAATAATAAATTGCCCTTTGCGCCGTTTCGTCATAAATAATTGCCTATCATGGCACTCAGAGGAACCCCAGCACCAAAGATACTTATTTGTTTCATTGTTTTCATTAGTCATAAAAGCTGTCCAGATGTGTATGGCCTCCGAAGCCAGGGAGATAAAAGGAATGCCTTACCATAAATATGCAAATATTCTCCACTAAGGGTCTCTATAGTGAATGGAGGAGGATCAAAAACGATCAGCTGGCAGAAGTAATAGCTGGCGTAAGAACTGTTCAGGTTGTACAGGAAAAAAGAGACACTGTCATTGGACGACTGAGACTGACAGAAACCCAGGTTCTTCGTGGTGGACACCGTGTGTCCGGCCTCCTTGGTCTGGGTGAGCTCACATAGCAGCTGCTTCCCTCTCAGCAGCTGCATTTTAAATTGCTGGAGGGTGGCGGGGTGTTTGCACCTAATTTGCACACCTCCTTTGTGAAAGGTGAACATCTCAGGCTTGGCAGAATCATTGATTTCTCCTGGACGAAGAGAAAGAAAACAAAGCAAGAGAGACATGTTAGGAACATGTGGTTGCAATCGTATTTCCTCTGAAGGTAACTCTCTGCATGACTCCACCTGGCTTGTGCCCCAACGAGAGAAGTTCACTTTCCCAAAGAAAGGACACAGCTGCAGGTGAGACGGGCTGAGAAAAGCCTAACCAGAAGCTGGCTTATCACGTAAGCGTCGATTATTTAGCAAGCCTCAACTCATGGCCACCCACTCACAGCGACCCTGGAGACTCGGTACAACGGCCTCTTTGGGTTCCTGAGACAAAAAACCTTTACCTGTAGAGGGCTGGTGGGCTCCAACTGCTGATTTGGGGGTGAGCAATCAAATAAATTATTTGATCTTTGATTTCCATCGTATTCATGGAACAGTGGGTGTGACGAGGGGCTCAATCAGCACTCTGAGGAGGGTGCATGGCCAGGCAGTGTTCTGTTCTGTTGTACGGAGGATCCCTGTGACTCGGAACCGACTCAGTGGTCCCCACTGCCCTTCCTCTGTGAGGTGCAGAGGGAGGACGAGTTCTGTAGTACTCAGCTGTAGTACGGCGAGGAGTGGAAAATAAGAACACTACTTAAGGTGGTGGTGAGGGGTGGGGTGCTGGAATGAGTTCTAATTTTGATCGGAGGATCAGAAAGATGCCGCTTTGAGGAAATGTCTTTTAAATTGAAATGGGAGGATACGTAGCACTTACCGTAACCAAACAAGGGTAGATTTAGGAAAAGAATGTAATTTAGAAAAGAAAGAAGAAGGAAAAAAAATATATATATATATATATACATTTAAAGGTTTTATATCTAAATCAAAATCAAGCTCACCATTGAATTGATTGTGACTCATCGTGATCCTATAGGGCCGAGTAGAACTGCCCATGTGGGTTTCTCAGGCTGCAAAGCCTTTTCTTCCTCCTGTGGAGCAGCTGGTGTGTTTGAACTGCAGACTTTATGGTTAGTGGGCCAACCATAACCCACTGCACCAGCAGAGCTCCTGAAGATCGTATCTAGCTTAAACTAAAAGTGAATGACTCTATATGAGTATTGGGCTCCAATGTAACAATTGTGAGGTGCAGGACCCGGCAGTGTTTCCTTCTATCGAACTAGGGAGAAAGACGGGGCTCTCTACTCCCATAAAGAGTTACACTCTCGGAAACCCACCGGGCCGTTGTGCCCTGTGCTGCAGAGTGAGTATGACGTGTCATTGGCTCGGTGGCAGCGAGTGAGAACATAAACACCAAGCAAGAGAAGACCAGTGGCTACACGGTGTGCTCTGTATCAGATCAAAACGAAGGGTGTCCTGTGCGGGGATTGATTTGTCTGAGACAACAACTACTGCTGCTTTGCCGTTTACACGTCTCTGCTGCTTTTGCGGCAGAAGGTAAAATCAAGGAGCTGATCCTCAGTTCCTCTAGAACTATTCAAAGCAAACGTCCCCGAGACCAGAGTCAGCAAGCGAACCACAAAGAGATCTTCGAGCAAAAGTGTCTGCAGCCACAGGATGCACACTCACAGAGAGACACCCCGTCTTTATTTCTGAGGACAAGTTTTGCCCACACAGTGATTTATCATCGAGTGCAAAGCAGACGGAAATGGTCGACAGTGAGGTGACCCGGAAGTCCAATGCAGAAACCCAGAGGCGGATTGAGTCTTGCCACTCCTCAGGTTCTGAGACTAGACTACCCTTCTGGATCTAAGCCGCGTTTGTCTTTTAAATAAACGAGGGAGAACAAAAAGTCTTAAAGTGCTTTCCACTCTCTGTGGATTCAGGATCAGAACACATTCAAATAAGACTACGAATATCCTCCAAAGTGAAGCCTGTTCTTCATGGGCTATTCCAGGGCGACAGAAGAGATGAAAGCCCATTAACATATTTTGAGAGGGGAAGGCCGTGCTTCTGTGCAGTGTCAAAAATGATGTGGCATTCGGGGATTCCAAATCGTCATTTTCACTGTATTCATTTCATTGATTTTACCCTAACTGTGTGGTTCTTGGTGTCAAGCCTATCCCAACTCATAGGACAGAGTAGCACTGCCCCTTAGGGATTCCAGTCTTTACTCCCAAAGAGAGTTTGTTGAGTTTGAACCACAGACCTCTCTGTTAGAAGTCAAGCACTTTAATCGTTTCACTGCCAGGGTGCCTTAAGAGCGGCATAGATTACCTTGTTTCCAATTAAATGTGGTAATGAGAAGCATGACTCATGTTTCCACGTATCTAATGCTTATGCTTCCCATCTGGACAACTCTCAGCCTGTAATTTCAACATTTTCAGATAAAAGAGCATGTTATGGCATGTGATCAATGCTTCATAATTACACTGGCACCTATTCCACAGATATGTTCACTCAAATATCCAGTCACAATCCTCCTTAGCCTTTAGCAGTGTTTGAAAAATAATATCAGAAGGATATCATCCCTTAGAGATAAGCTTAATGAACTTAGATAAGCAGATAAAGGAAGTTTTGAATATATTTATTTGTTACAACTGCAGGAGTAGCTGATATGACATCTTTTTCTACTCTCCCTGGATGCTCCTATCATCAAATCCAATGTTCATCCAGGAGAATCGGTTTTATAATATCATTTTTTATAGCAAATGTCTGCTCTGAGAACTTGGGTGTTAAATCTGTTTGATCAGTTCATTGCCATAACCACAAAACCAAACAGCCTCACTGCCATGAGTCGAGTCCAACCATAACAGCTCGATAGGGCAGAGTAGAACTTTCCCTTTGGGCTTGTGAGACTTTAACTCTTCATGGGAGCCGAAAGCCTAACTTCCGAGCCTCCCAGACACCCACCAGAACCCACCTATTTCTGTTGGTAGCTACTATAACTTCCCTACCCATCATTTTCTCTCCCTGGGACAGGGATACCCTCTCTGTTTTCACTCATTTTCAGATCAGCAAAATGATCTACTAACAAATGCAATCAAGTAGTGTTATCATCATGTTTCTAAAAACTTCCAGGGCCTTCCCATCTCTCTTAAAATAAAGTCTGACTCCCTACCCTGTCTTGCCAAGATGGACCTAATTCATGCTCATTACCAACACTGTCTTATGATAGTCATCCAGTACACTGCAATCACACATTCCTTCTTTCTACCTGAAACAAGAGAAGCTTATTCCCAGTGCATTGAACTTGCTGTTTATGTTCTTGGAAATTTCTTCTCTCTGATATTCATACAGTTGCTTCTATCTAATCACTCAAGAGTAATTACACTTCTCAGTGACCACTAATCACCCCGCCCAAAGTTTAACACCCCACCAGCAAGTCATTTTCTTTCTTTCTTTTTAAACATTTTATTGGGGGGCTAATACAACTCTTATCACAATCCATACATACATCAATTGAATAAAGCACAATTGTACATTCATTACCCTCATCATTCTCAAAACATTTGCTCTCCACGTAAGCCCCTGGCATCAGCTCCTCGTTTTTTCCCCTGGTATTACCTTGAGATAAAGTATTATCATTGTCTAAAATGAGTTGATTAATTTGCTTATTTTTTTATTGCCGCTACAATGTAGCCTTTAAAAATCAGGAGTTTATGGTCTTATTCACTGATATATCCATTGTGCCTACAAGAGCACCTGGTTTAAACCAACTCTCAATAAATGTTTGTCAGATAGATGGATGTGCAGATGACTATGAAAGTCTCTGTAAAGTTTTAAGTCAGGAAAGATGAAATACAGAACATAAAATATAAGAAACAAAAGGGGCTTTTAGAATTAATCAATCTAAATCTTTCATTCCATATTTTATATTTATATTTTTCAAGTTAAAACAGAGCCAGAAAAAAGAGTTACCCAACTCATAAGATTAAGATGATCTTAGGTTAGTTTGACCATGATGGTTTTTTTCTGGGAAAAACTCATGCAGATATTCAATCATTCAGAAAACACAACTTCCAGAGTGGGAGGCCAGATTCCTGAAAGAAGTATCTTTGTGATTTTGAAAGAAAAGGTTCTTTGCCTAAAATGTACGCCAACTTCATCAGGACTGACTTAGAGGGTTGTTTATTCTCTTGACTCCTGTATGTCTGTAGCAGGGGGACAGGTTTAAGCCTTGTAGGCTATTCAACTCAAAAAGCTCACTGCCATCGAGTCAATGTTGACTCATAGAGACCCCCCATGGGTTTCCAAAACTACACTTGTTTACAAGAATAGAAAGCTCAGTTTTTCTCCCTCGTGGTTGTTGGTAGTTTTGAACTGCCAACCACTCGGATTGCAGCCCAACATCCACACCACCAGGAGTCCTTCGGTTGGCTATTTAGGTTCTCCAAAAGATCATTGTATTAAATTTGGTCAATATTTGGCCAGTAGAGGATCATTGGACCGGATGTTTCATGACCATAGCATGGTAGTATTATATTATATAGATGACAGCTTTATCTTGTATTGGGGGCTCTTAAAGCTCTTATAATAATCCATACATCAATTGTATCAAGCACATTTGTACATATGTTGCCATCATCATTTTCAAAACATTTTCTTTCTACTTGAGCCCTTGGTATCAGCTCCTCTTCCCCGCCCCAAATTATTGTTATTTCCATATCCTAAACCATCCACTGTCTCCTTTCACCCACATTTCTACTGTTTGTCCCCCCCAGGGGGTGGGGGAAGGGGAAGGTTATACATCAATCATTGCGATTAGTTTCCCCTTTCTCCCCTTTCCCCCCTACCTTCTCCCTACCCTCATGGTATCACTACTCCCATTGCTGCTCCTAAGGGGTTTATCTGTCCTGGATTCCATGTGTCGAGAGCACTTATCTGTACCAGTGTACATGCTCTGGTCTAGCCGGATTTGTAAGGTACAACTGGGGTCATGGACACCCAGCACCAGCACCAGAGAACGGGCCCTAAATCTCGGTCATCATACTGACAGCCATCTCTGATAGGGTGCGTTCTTCTCAGATGCTCAAAACTATGAACTGCTTGTTCTAATGCTCTGTTGGTATCAATAAAGATCATGTTTCAAAAGATAAAAGCAGAATATTTATCTTAGATGATGTCTCTACGTTTTCAAAATTTCCTAAAGGAGATGAGCATTTGAATGTACTGTTTGAGGACTGTTAAGAAAAACTGCGTAAAAGGTCATTCCCCTGAGAATGGCATGCTGGTGCAGAGGCATTTCTCTGCAGACTGATTATGGTCATATCTGTATTCTTTCATTTCTCTGGGGCAAGATGACCTGGCGAGGATTCATCTTGCTGCAATTCTTTGTAAGCTGCTGTACTGGGGCCAGTTGAAATCTTCCGCACAGAAGATTAAGAAAACTCACACTGTTCTCCTGAAGTCAGTCTTCTAAACCGCAGACCTCTACAAAAGTCCCAGGCTGAGAGGAAGATAAAATCTCCTGACTTTGCAATTATTGAAAAGTGCTTACTACACACATTTTCAGTATTAAAGTCATGATATGCTTTGGTTTAGCAAAGGACACAAGTAACGAAAGAGGCTAAATTCTAAAGATTGCAATGTGTGTAGAGTAGATGTTAGCTTACATCTGATCTTTTACTAAAAAGTTCTGGTGTATGTCTAAGATCCTCATACTGCTTTCCCCCCCCAACTTTTGAAAGCTATAACAGTTGAGTCCCGATCAGTAGATTTTATACATGCATCTTGCCTATAGAGAGGTAGTCAAAAAGTATTGCTCCGAGAGTTCCAATTCTGAAGCATGGGGACATGTCCCTTGATCCTTGGATGGCTACAGATGAAGACTCACTGCAACACCCTCACCTCAGTCTCTTTCGGATGCATCATAAAAATAAAAGACCAATCAAAACTGGCTTTGGAGGGGATCTGCCGGGCCGGTGAAATTCCAGGGAGAAAGGTCAGCTCAGAAGTTTGTGGTAATCGCTTTCTTGGGATTCCAGGCACAGGATGATGATGGAACTTATTACAAAGATAGTTTAAGAAAATTAAGATTTGAATTGATGACAGAAAGGCCAGCAAGTTGGTGCCAAGGATTCCCCATCATCCTGACAACGCACGTGCTTATTCCATGGCTGCCCTATGAGAATTTCCTGGGAAATCTTGCTCGACTCAACATAAAACCCTGATCTTGTCCCTTCAGATTTCTTTCTGTTCCTCAGAACAAGCAAGCCCACTGTCATCAAATCGATGCCAATTCCTAGCGGCCCAATTGGACACAATAGCACTGCCCCTCTGCCTTTCCAAGTCGGTAACTGTTGACGGGAGTAGATGCCCTGTCTTTTCCTGTGGGTGTGATGCTGATGCTGATTCCAAACTGCCTGCTGCCTTGCGGATTGGATGGCAGCCCAACCGTAACCAACCACTAGACAACCAGAGCTGCTCCTTCCCCAAGCCCGAAGGATGTCAAAAACTATCAGTTCAACATCATGGGGCCTGAAGAGCACAGACTTCTTCAAAAACAAATGTTAAAGGTGGAGATGTGGAAACACCACGGTCAGAAGCCTGTAAGCCTGTGTGGAGGATGTGCAGTGAAGCAAGGGGTGCACGTTTTTATAGTCTTGTTTAAGAGCGGTGTCTGTGGTTTTGTACTAATATTTTTTCACTTACCCTGGTGTTGGCAGCACTCATCAAAGCATCGTAATCTAAAGAAGCGATTGGGATGAGCAAGAGGAAGCAGGCAAAATAAACACACTCCTATATAAATCATTAATGTTTTTCAGGAGAAAAACCCTAAAAACATGTGAGGAAGAACAGAAAAGAGAAGCCAGAAGGCCAAAGGGGCACATGTTTGCATGTCTATGTATGCAATGTGTGGATTTTCTTTTATTCACTGGGGAATCCCATAGAGGGGATAAAACAACTCCTGATTCTTTAAGTGAGTGCGGCAAATGAGAAGTACTTTTTTTTTCCACAGTAAAAAACTGGTTTTCTTTGTAGAAATAGGAAAATTCCAGAGGTATTATAAAATGTTGCAATATTCACAGTCATTAATTTTCAAAGAAGTTACAAGTCATTCCATTGCAAAATCACATGCACTTTAGGGAGCCCAACTCTCTTCCCCAGGTGGGGAAACTAAAAGAACAGGCATTGAGAAATTTGTTAAGAATTTTTTTATGAGGGTGACCTCCAATGACATAGCATGTCTGAGATACATCCTAATAATTACGTTATATATGTTTCTGTGTTTTGGTATATGAAATCCAGGATTATGAACTTATAGGACCAGCAAGTTTTGTGGGGAGGGGGTATACTGGTGAGGGTGGAGGCGGTAAAAGGGAGACAATGTCAAGGAGTCCAGGAAGAAAAAAAATATTTTGAAACTGATTGTGGTAGCAATTGTGCAACTCTGCTTGATGTGATTGATGATGGAATGATATGATATACATCTTAACTCCCAATTAATAATATATTTTTAAAAGAAGGGATAAAATCAAATACAGCATTGTTATACTTAATGGAAGTGTCCTACATTTGCTTATAAAAAAAGGGATTGACAGTTTTGAACTCCAAAATTCCAGCATGAGTCCTGGGAGGGAGACTGGAGATGAGGTCTCCGGTCTTGGAGAGGCTGAGAGATGCTCAGTAACTCAACTTCATCTTCCAAGTCTCAGAGAGAAGTAGGTGCCAGAGACACCAAATGGTCTGAGATGGAGGCATTGCCTGGGTTACAAAGCCAAAGTCAAAGAGACATGAGGGGTCTCCTCCCAGCTTCCTTACAGAACCCGTCATAAGGCCACACCCCTCACACCACCATTCTCCCTCTGGTACCTTCTCTCCACTGTCTTCAGAGCCATCTTTCTAAACTTAGACTTTATCCAGTCTCTCCACGATACTCATTGCCTCTAAGGTCAAGAAAACATGACCACTAATTGCAATTAGAGGTTTGACTTTTTCCCAGATCTTCTTTTATGATGAGAAGAAATTAAAAAAGAGAGAGAAACCAAACTAGACCAATGCTTACCATGGGTGAAGGGGAAGGAAGTGTTGCTTAGGGGACGTTGAGTTTCGTGGTGCGATCATTTGGAAGAGGACATCGATCAGGGTTGTCCATCACGAAGAGTATAACCGATGGCACTGAATTGCACATGTGGAAGTTGTGGAACTGGAGAATGTTTTGCTATGTATGTTTTTGCCACAATTAGAAAAAAATTACCTGAATCACAGTGAGTACAAGGAAGAAGAAAATGTTCTAGAATTGACTGTGGTGGTAATTGCTTAACTCTTATTGATATGATGGAATATTGAATGGTAGGATATGTGGATGAATACTTAGTAGGTAATTCCTACTTGGAAGGATTTAAAACATGGCACACACACACACACACACAAAATAAAAACCTGCAAGTTACTACATGAGTTCAGTTTGTCTTGCATTTTAAGCTTTTCAACTGGCAGTTGCTGGCAAATCATGGTATTTTTAATATGGTGACTGTTTTCATACTTATTAACACCATGTAGCCTCTGTGCCTTCTGAGGAAAGTGATAATTTCTACTGACAAGAGTGAACATTGGATTTTCTCTCTTCTGTCTAAGATGAATGACATTCTTGAATTACACTGCATTCATCTACTGGACTTATTGTCTCCTACAAGTAATGCCAGTGTTAATTCAAGTCTCCTGTATAATATAGTCATACGAAGAGTTTGGGCATATTGGCATGCTTTTAGCAATAAACGCAAACCCTTCATTGACTTGTCTACTGTCCTTGGAAGAAAAACCAAAATTCTTCATTTTCAGACTCATGCAGTCATGCCTCTGCTTCTCATATCAGCCTCAGCCTGCACCACTCCAACCTTGTCCCTTGCTGTGTCCAGGCACAGTGGACTTCTTTCAGACCCTGGCCTCCCCACAGGTCTGTTGTCTGTCCCTGCTCTTTGGCATGGACAGTTGTTCCCCACCCCCACTTCCTGTTCTTTGTCCCATTGACTCTGATTGGTCCTTCAAATCTCAACTCAATCTCTGTTTCCTGGGAAAGTCTTGGATGAGGCCCCTCCCCACTCATACACACCCAGTTTGCATGATTCCTCTGTTTTATTCTTTCATAGAACTGAGATTTGCCCGTAACTATCATTAATTTGTGGGGTTGTTTGATGTCTCTCTCCTAACCTTTTATTTAGGTTCATGAGAGCAGTTTTGTTCATCATTGTGAGTACAGTAGCTAGCACAGTGCTTCCTATAAGAAAGGTACTTAATGCCACATGACTTGATGGAATGAATGAATGTATGAGTATCAATTCAGAAATATTGTTCATATGACGTTCATATGGCTAAAGGATTTCTATAGGTTGTAGACAAAGCAGAGTCCAGTAAGTAACTTTAGTAGCCTCGAACTGCTCTCAGACCTTATTACAAGCAGACCCCTCATTCCTCATTCCTCCTTCCTCCTTCCTTTGAAGAGCACGCTAGTCATCTTGATCCATCGCAAAATCCAATAATATCTAATCAAATGGCGTTAAATTTTTTGTTAATTTGGAAAGAATGGTAAAACCTATTTCATTGTTCCACCATAAATTGTATTTCTAAGTGGAATTTACCCTCTAAACGTCTTGCTTTTTTATTTTTAGCGGTAATAGAACTTCCCCATTTAATATCATTTCATTTTACTTTTCCAACCACACGAGCCTAGCTCAGAATCTAAGAGAAAATAAAAGCAATACAAAAATGTACAGAGTAAAAAGGAACACATGCTTTTAAGCTATTGGTAGAATTATATAAATTCTCCCTATAGAATCGGATATATAGTAACATCTACTTCCATTAGGGAAAGAAATAGGGGCCCTGTAATAAGTTTTGTTTAATGTCCACTGTATGGGAAATATTTTTACATCACCCTCTACTCCTTCACCTTTTAGGAAAACCTGATACTTCACATAAATAAATTATCTATGACTGCCTGGGCATTGCAGACAACAGAAAACCAGGTAAGATTGAAATAAAAATCTTTCTTTTCAAAGCCCTCTCATTTTTTTATCTCCTGTAGGAAAAAGAAAAGAAAAAAATCACAGCCCAAATGCCAAGACGATCTCATTTCCATTCTGTTGACACAAGTCATTTTGCCTTTCATGTTTCTCAGAGAACAGAACCCTCTCTTCTACTTTAGCCCCTGACAAGTAACTGCAAGAAGCACTTAAAAATTTAATGGTCTGATGAAAGACTATTTTCCATCTTAAAAGGTAATATCAAAGTCAGTCATGCAAACGTGGGGCATAGACAGCTACACAGTTGATGCAGTACCCTTAGCCGTGTATCTAGGCTCTTCCTCGGTTGTTCAACCTTTCAGAAACATCCTCCTCTCCATTTCTCTTAAGGAGCCTGGCTGGTGCCGTGGTTGGAAAGATTGGCGATCTGTTCCCATGAAGATTTACTACCTGGGAAACCCTATGGGCAGAGCTACCCTGTCAAAACGTCAGCATCAACTCAAGAGCAATGGGGTTTATTTGGTGCTTAATTCTTCTACCTTTCATTTTTCTCAATCGTCGCCTTAGTTATAACAACAAGACATACCCAATAGGGCACTTACCGTTTAGAACTTCAACTAGGAAGCAGAGGAAAAGGAAATACCAGACGTCTGACTTCATGTTTGCTGGCACCAGGTTCAGTGCCCTCCTTCGGTGCTCTGGCTGACAGTGAAGACTCGCTCTCGGTTGTTTTCTAGTTTCTGGAAAGGAAGTGGTTTGGTGGAGGTTGGTGTGTCACGCTTACCATCCCCTCGAGGCGGTGTCTCTTAATTGCAGCTTGGAAGTCCTATGGGACAGGTTGACTTTGTCCTATAAGATTGCTGGGAGCCGGAATTGACTCGGGGGCTGATTGCTTGGCTGTGAATTGTTGATGATTTGAAAGTCAGAGAAAAAATGTGTCTTTGTTCTATTCTAAGAAAACAAATTAAAGAAACAATATCTGTTCTTTTCAGAACCACCCTACATCTTTAAATCAATAATCATTGGGAATAACAGGATCTAAAATTACCCACAAGATGTGTCTATTTGGACACATTTCTATGGTTTTTAGAGTAACATAAGAAATAAAATCTGCATAAATTTAAATGAAGACATCTGAAAGACAAGCCATATAGGATTCTGAGAAAGAAAACTTGCATAACATTAAATATGGATGATCACTTTCAAAATGGTAGGGTCAATTTTAAACAAGTAAAACCTATAGCCTCAGATGAAAACAAGGAAATTGTAAAGCCCACCTATAGTCTCTCTATCCCTGTAAGAGAGATAGACTAGAGAACGTCAATAGTTATAGTAATCTTATTGTGTTTATATAAATTTAAATGTTTTCTATGAAATGATACATCCTAATTAATGCAAACCACGTATAAGTTAAATGTAAAAAAATTTATAGTATTTTTCAATATCTATTAAAAAAAAAGAAACTCACTGTCAATGAGTTGGTGTTGACTCACAGTAGCTCTATAGCACATGGTAGAATTGCCCCTGTGGGTTTCCAAGACTGTAACTCTTTACGGGCATAGAAAGCCCCATCTTTCTCCCACCGAGTGGCTGGGGGGTTTTAAATGCTGAGCTTGCAGTCAGCAGCCCAAAGAATAACCACTACACCTCCAAGGCTCCTTCAGTAGCTATACAATGTCATAAATTTAGAAAATATAGAATGTGCATTGTTTTACATGTATTTAATTATATAATATATTTAGATCGTTTTAAGCCTATATGAACTCCTTTAATTATGTTAAGCCCATGAAGTGGGAACTACCATTGTCTCCATTTGGGAGTTGAAGAAAACTGAGGCACAGAGTGGTCAAGGGTTAGGCTCAAGGTCATCTAGGAGCAGTGCTAGGATTTGACGAATAGGTTCCAGAGTTGTCACTTTGAAACCAAGCAAGTGGATTCACTCTGGTGAAGTCCCAGGAATTCTGCTGCCTGGGCATCTAAATCAGCTTCCAGGATGGGGACCCAGGCACAGCTTCCAGGCTGTGATGGGACAGGCCCACTCAGTTAGCAGAGAGGGCATTCAGATGAAAGGCTGAAGCAAAGTGTGGTAGTCTGGGTAGACTAGAGAAACAAATTCATTGAGACACTCATATGTGTATAAGAAAGCTTTATATACAAGAGCAGCTGGACATTGAGAAAACATGCCAGCCCAGTCCAGATCAAGTCCATAAGTGCAATATTAGCCCATATGTCCAATACCAATCTATAAAGTCCTCTTCAGATTCACGAAACACATGCAATAATGCCGAATGCAGGAAGATCGCAGGTCAGTCAGTGGGTGCAATCATGTGGATCCAGTGGGGCTGTAAGTATCTCAGCGCTGGAAGAGGTCTCCATGTGGCTGCTCTAGTTCCGGGGACTAGCGTAGTTCCATGTATCTTGTTAGTAGAGAGTCTTTCAGGGAGTGAGCAGAGAAAGAGTGTCTCTACCTCCAAGGAGGAAATAGAGGAGTTCCCAGAATCCTCAGGGGAAGGCCTGGCCCACACAGTGGCCTCATTGGTATGACCCAATTGATAGACTAAACTCCACCCCTTCACTCTTTATTCTTCTCAAGTCCCAAATTGACACCAGATTATGGAAGTACCACACAAAGGTTGGACAGTACGACCAAGGTATCGATCCAAAATATCCGGGTCCTGAAGCAGAAGAGTCTGGAGCAATAAAACAGCAAGCAGAGAGACTTGACCAGTGCCAGGGTTTCTGAAGGGCAAGTTAGAGCTTGATCCCAAGGAGTCTTCCCCTAAACACCTCTGTTTAGGCACCCTGGGATTCAATGTTGGATGCAAAAAAAAATCTCCTGGACGGTTGAGTTGCATGACCAGTAAAGACAGCTCCCTAACTGCTGGAAGCCCACTACCCTGATTTCCTTCCACTCCCCTTCCATTTCCATCCATTCCGCTCTGCCCCTGGACAGCATCAATGTTGTCCTGAGCCCCTCTTTAGCACACAGATGGGCAACGGGGAAGCATTAATTTTTCTTGACCTAATTAGGGCTTAGCTCTAGAACTAAGCATGCTTTTCCTTCCATTGATAAAGGCTGCCACATATTTTAAAACTCAGCTGCAGTAACGCAGAGCAAGACACAGGGCAGGAGCCTAATGATTAACTTTAATCGAATACAAACTATGTCCCAGACCCTGTGCTGACATTTAGTTCCCTCAAAAACCCTATGAGATAAACCCAAGTATTACTCCCATTTTGTGGGAAAAGAGAGAAGCTACATAACTTTCCCAGGATCATCCAACTGAGAAGTTGCCAAGCAAGGGGAAAACCAAGACAATGAAGCGTGGAAGTCCATACTCCAAATTTTCAAGAAATACCTTCACACTCATCATCATTTATCTGGCCATAAGTTACTGGTAGCATCTTCATTGGGCTTCATGTTTTGCAAAAAGAACAGTACATCTAGATGTCCTAGAGGAAATTCCAAATATTTTAAAAAAAAAAAGAAAGAAAGAAAGAAGGGAAAAGATTTTGTAATGGAATTTAGGTCTGATGTGTCCACCATATATACTCGAGTATAAGCCAGCCCGAATCAGCCGAGGCACCTAATTTTACCACAAAAACTGTGTTAAAATGTGCTGGAAAACTCGGCTTATACACGAGTATCTACTGTACATAAGACCTCATTGAGTTCACCTGTTGCCCGTGTCTGTTTTTATTTGATAGGATTCTTGTTTGCTTCCTTACACCACTACGCTTCTCTTGAGGACATTTGGTGGTAACTGAACATAAAGAGGAATAGATTTGGCTTCTATATAAATGATGCCTTAGGTCAATGGCCACCCCCAGCCCCCCATATGTGATTCTTCCCACACCCCGTCCACCTTCTCGAAAATTGTTAAGAACGCAATTACTTGTGGTTTTAAAGATTCAGTACTACTTTTCATGTGCCTGGCAAACAAACTGGGCCAACTTTCCATTCACCTCACAGGAAGTCCTTTTGTTTGCTTTTCTCTTTTCTTTTGTTAATTCCATGACTTAAGAGAGTTTTGATTTGTGTGTGCAAAGACCTACGGTGAG
>NW_022103899.1:29776743-29778738 GCF_000313985.2 Echinops telfairi | reverse complement strand
TATAAATTATCAAGGGTTCATGAGGGAGGGGGAGAGAGGAGGGAGGGGAAAAATGAGGAACTGATACCAAGGGCTCAAGCAGAAAGAAAATGTTTTGAGAATGATGAGGGCAACAAATGTATGAATGTGCTTGACACAATGGATGGATGGATGGATTGTGATAAGAGTTATATGAGTCCCCAATAAAATGATATAAAATTTTTAAATGGCTTCTCTTTCTACGCTCCCTATTTTGTTGAGTGGCAGGCACCACCATCCACCTAGCTAATCTGCCAGAAACATGGGTATTAGTCTTCCCTCTCCTAATAATTCATCGGTAAATCCTAATTATTCTGCTTCTTAGCTGTCTTCCAAGTCCTTTTTCTCCCCTCTGTACCCACGGTCACGGCTTTAAACCAGGTCTTGATCATCTCTTTCCTGGACAATCTCCGGTCTGTTCTGTCTGGCCCCACACTTGTCCTGCTTGAATACATTTCCAAAGTGCAACAAGAAGAAGCTGCAAAATGGAAACTGTGCCCCCTGCTTAGTGCCCTCCCCTGGAGCAGGGCCATTCAATGCTGATTGACTTATGAAACCTAAAGCCAGCCTGCTTATTTTAAGTTTCTTTTCTCATTCTATAGACCCTTCCGAGGGATTAACTGGAGTGACTGGACCCCTTGTTAATTAGGGAGTCCTGGCGGCACTATGGGTAAGGCTGTAAACAGTAAGATCAATGGTTCAAACACACCAGCTGCTCCGATGGAAAAACATGAGGCTGTCTGTTTCTGTCAAGATTTAAAGTCTTAGAACCTCTATGTAGGGCCACTTTGTATCTAAACTGACTTGATGGCAGTGGGTTTCTGGTGGGGTGCAATGCTAAACTACTAACTGAAAGGTAGGCAGACAAACCCACTCAACTGCTCTGAAAGAGAAGAGACCAGGGAATCTGCTCCAGTAAAGGCGACTGCCTGGAAACCCTGAGAGGGCATTGCTTTTCTGTCATCACGAGTTAAAACAGACCTGACAGCAGTCAGCCTCTGACTTACAGGTGAACACTTCCTGGGCAATAGGTACATACTCACGCACCTATGCACATGGAGTCAGGAGACTGGTTCTAGATGAAGCTCAGGCAGGCCTGTACCAGATAGGTTCTAGTGAAAATGAAAAGCTATAGGTTTGAAAATGCTTAAGAACTTCAATGTAATACCCAAATTCTAAATGTTCATCATTTTCTAAAGGATTATTTCTAAAGGTTTTATGAGTCAGACTTGACAGCCCCTGAGAACAGGAGCACCATTAGGAGTAACATTTTAATCATCTCTTCCCAATAATTGATGTAAAATATTAACTCCACACCCATAAACTGCATTCTATTTTAACACCGCTTCTTTCCTTTTTTCTTTCTTTCTCTTTTCTCCCTCTGAAAGCATGTGGAGAGCCCAGGGAGCATCATCTCTAAACTCCATTTACAATCAGAAATCCCTTCATGCAGGAGGCTCAGGTGAGCTAGGACAGACTACTAGATTAGGGTAACTGTATGAAGGCCGAGTCAGCTTATGTTGGGTTCCTGGGGTGATGCTTCGTATGAGTGGATGACACCTACTGGTACAAAATGAAATCTGCTAGTCCTTTGTAAAAGGAAAAAATAGATATTTAACTCTCCAGGCGAAAAAGCAAAGGATGCAGTGGGATCCAGTGCTGTCAAAAGTGCAATCGTCCGGGGACAGGTGAAGAATTTCAATGCATTTTGAAAAAAATGCTCATGACACATCAAATGGAAAAAATAAGCTTCAAGTACCACACACACATGAACTCGATGTTTAAAGTTTTTATAAAATTTTACAAAGAAAGATATATAGAAACTTGTTCTTTATCAGTGGCTTGATGTTGTTACTGTTTTGTTGTACATTGTTGCTTGGTTTTGCTCCGTCTTGGTTTTGTGCATGTTGTTGTCTCCGCAGGTCTGTCTGGATAGGATAGGCTGGATGAACAATCTGGAGGAGAAAACAACGGGAC
>NW_022103899.1:29762176-29775218 GCF_000313985.2 Echinops telfairi | reverse complement strand
GAGTCAATGCTGACTCACAGTGACCTGTAAGACAAGATAGAACGGCTCTGTGAGTTTCCAAGACTATAATTCTTTACAGGTGTAGAAAGTACCATTTTTCTCCCACAGCAGTTAGTGGTTTCAAACTGCTGCCCTTGTGAATCACAGCCCAACACATAACCACCATACCACCAGGCTCTTCATATAAGTGACAGAAGTTTAGCTTCCTAATGAATTCATTTGCTAGTCTTACAAATGCTTCTTTTTCCCTTATGTTTTTCTCTGTGCATATGTATATGTGTGGTCTGTCCTATCTGGTCTGAGCCTTTTGCATGAATGGATCTTAGATTCTAAATAGAAGCTAGAGATGATGCTCGCTTGACCCTCAATGTGCTTTCACAGGGAGAAAGACAGAAAAGAAAGAAGCAGTGTTGAGATAGAATGAAGTTTATGAGCTTGGAGGAATCAATGTATCTAAAGCAGAAAGGAACAAAAGGAATACATTTGAGCCGAATCATGAGCTTTCCTACAGCTTGTCTACCATTTTATTGTGCTTTTGAGGTGGCCTGTTTGCTGTGATGCTGCTGGAAGCTATGCCATGAGTTTTGCAAATGGGAACAGAGTTATATGTGGGCGTCTGGTTTCAACAGATAGTTTTGACTTAAACAGATCAGACAAAAAGAACCTGGTGATCTACTTCTAAAAAAAAAAATTAGCCGACGGCAACCCTATGAACAAAACATTATCTTATTTAGCACTATTATTTGGCTGTCACTGTACCAAACATAATTGTTCAGTATTCAACCATTTCCAAAGGTATCAAAAACAAGTCTTAAAGACTTGACAGGAACCCAATTGAGATATTTGAGCAAATGGATGCAATGCTGGAAGTGCTCATTCATCTACAGCAAGAAATTTAGAAGACAGCTACCGGGTCAATTCATTGCAAGAGATACATATTTGTGCCCATTCCACAGAAAGGTAGCCCAACAAAGTGCAAGCATTATTGAACAAGGCCATTAACTGTAGCACTACATTGACAGGGAAGTGCCAGAAATTCAAGCCAGAGTCAGAAGGAGACTTGAAACAAGCAATATCATTGCTCATGTCAGATAGAACTTGCAGGAAGCAGAGAATACCAAAAAATGTTTACCTGTATTGTACTAATTATGCAAAGGCATTCAACACTGTAGATCATAAACATTATAAACGACTTACAAATGACTTAGTTGCGCTCATGTGGAATGTGTACATAGATCAAGAAGTGGGCATTTGAATGAACAAAGTATAAATCAAAAGACAGTATAGCCTTTCACTATACTTTTAAAATTTGCATAGCAAGCAAATTATAAAAGAAACACGACTATCTAAAGTAGAATTTGGCATCACAATTTGAACAAGACTTATTAACAACCTACAACCTTGGTGGTCCAACCTTGCTTGCTGAAAGCCAAGAAGCATTTCATGAGGAATATCAAAGATTACAGCCTTCATTATGGAATGGCTTCTTAACATAAAAAAAAGAAAAATTATCATAACTGGACCAATAAGCAACATCACAATCAAGAAATGTCTCTGAACTCAAGAATTTCATTGTACTTTGGTTCCATAATCAATAGCCTTGGAAGCAGCAGGTATAGAGAAATATGTCTAGAAATCAAATGACATATTGCACTTGGAAAATTTGCTGCAAGAGACCTCTTTAAAATGTTAAAAAGAGAAGATGTCACTTTGAGGACTTAAATGTGCCTTTCCCACACCCTGGTCTTTTCCATTATACCATATGTATGCCAAAGCTGGACAATGAACAAGAAGAAACCAAAAGACTGACGCATTTGAATTATGGTATTGGTGAAGATGACTGACTATCCCATGACCTTCCAGAAGAACAAAAAACTCTATTCTGGAACAATTCCAGGCAGAGCGCTCCTTAGAAGTAAGAAGGTGCTAAGACTTTGTCTCACATACTTTGGACAGGTCATCAGGAAGGACCAGTTTCTGGAGAATGGCATTATGCAAATGGAGGCTCACCAATCAGGAGGAAGACCTTCAGTGGGATGGATTTGAGACCATGGCTGCAGCAACAGGCTTAAACAAAAGGAGGACGGGGCGGATGGGTAGTTTGCTCAGTTGTTCATAAAGTCAGTATAGAACTAGAATCAACTTGAAGGTACTTTACAACAGCAGAAATGAGACTTAAATTATAGCCAAAGTCCACACTTTATTTTTCTTTTAAAAAAGATCCATCATTACTTAACTGTTGTTTCAAAGGCACTTGAGAGTCATTGTCAAAGTTTCACAAGTTTTCACTACCCAGGCTCCTATCTCTAAATTCCACTAGATGTCAATTCGGTACAGTATTGAGTGCCTTGACCTCTGTGTTACCACTCCTGAGTCCTGGGAGCATCTGAAAGACTGGAAATTCCTGGATTCAGAAGTCATTTTATTTTTAAAAGTCAAATGAAGCTTTATCAAATGCAGCTGTCAGTACTAGAACAATGCACAGACAAAAAACTAATCTCATGCTTTTTTATCAATGTCCACCTTTATTTCTTTGTCATTAATTCATGCCTTACAGAAAACTGGTGGCTATAAGAAATTAACATATAACAAGAGTTCCTACCGGTTCCTAAGCTCTTGAAACAGGGGCAAGGATGGGGTTTGACCGGAAAGTAGCTGAGGAATGGTGACTGAGCTAGGTTACTGAGTGTACCTGCACCAGACTCATGATAACTCAAGAAAAATCAGAAAGGATTAAAAAGCTTGATGAAGGAGGTGAAATGATAAAAAGTGATAGGCTGGCCAGATGTCCTGGTGGTAAAGACAGGAAAAAGAGACGATAAAAGAGCAACCATATGTTAATTTACATTTATATGATATTGTACACTTTTTATGACGTGTATGCACATAAAGCTACAAAAACAATGGCTTAAGCAGCACAGGTATTATCATCCTCATTTTGCAGGAAAAGAAACTTGAGTCTCAAAGAATTTCAATGTTTTGCCCAAATTAGGTAGACCAGAGGCGCAGCTAGAACTCATACGTACTTACTACTAGCTCAGTGCTCTACAAAGGAAAGAGAAGCAGGTACTAGGCTTGCAGAGTCTCTGCTGCACTCGGTGCTATTTCAGTTTCTCGGAGTGTACAGTTTTCTATGCCTAAACAATGCAATTATAAATAATCTTCAGATGAGAGCTGTCCTGATGTTTCTAAGCTTCTCTGCCATTAGCTTTCACAGGTTACTTGATAAAGAATACAAAGAACATTCTAGCAAGCGCAGCTTTAAAGTCATAAAACTGTATCTCACACTTATTGCCCAACTCCCCACCAAAAATTCTTAGAATTATTTCATGACTGATAGACTGGTTTTATCAGCAAGACATCATGAGCCCAACCTAGATTCCAACCCCCAGTGATACCAAAAGCTCTCAAACTCATTCCCATTCACGTCATTCCAACTCCCAGCGACGCTAGAGGACAGTAGAACTGCTCCTATGGGTTTCTGAGAATGCGAGTCTTTACTCCTTACTTCTCCCGCAAGATGGTTTGGAACTGCTGACCTGATGGTTAACAGCCCAATGCGTAACTCCTCTGCCACCTGGACTCCTTTTCATGGTAAGATGGCTTCCTCAAATGCTTTGTTGCTGTTAATTCTGACTCATGCTGATCCTATTAGACAGAACAGAACAGTCACACAGGGCTTCCAAGGCGGCGGTCTTTACAGGAGCAGATTGACAAGTCTGTCTTCTAAGGAGTAGTCGGTGGGTTTGAATTACCAACCTTTTTGTTACCCGGCATATTGAATTGAAATCTTCAAGGTTAGGGGAGAGGGGAGATTTTTTGTTTGTTTGTTTAAAAAAAAAAGACTGAAGATTGATTACTTAGGCCTATCATAGATTAAAACATTATAAAATGATAACAACAATATCACTTTACACTGGCACAGGGATGAGCAAGTCAATGGAATAGATTACATGTCTTGAATCAGTCACTTGGTTTTAATAAAAGTAATGTATTGAGAAGGGCCCCAGTGCAGATAACAGAATTTTTTCTGTAGTTTACTCTGCAAGGGTTTTGTGACCATGTATGTACGACATCTTTGAAAGGACTGAGCAATAGATTCCAGGAACAACTCCCAGCCAGAGCTACAGGGATTCCATCATAATCATAACAGCTGCCATGGCCGTGTTGGAGACTACCACGTCAAAAACCTACTGACGATCAGATGACGCTTCTCCGGGCATTTTTGCTAGTACAATAGATGCTTGGGGCTCTCTTCGCCTTAAACCAATTCTAAAATCAAGTGTCATATTGGTGTATCTGATTGATGGAACCAAAATTATATCTGAATCACACTTTCAGGGAAATCTGAAAAGGTAGTTTTCAAATTTTCAGCCACTATAATAAATTCAGAAAGTTAGGAAAATAATCCAAATTAAAAAAAATAATTATTCATAGTCTAGCTACCTTTTCAAATGTGGAATACATAATTTGTAAAATTAGAATCACACGATTGAATATATATACACAAGATTTCTATCTTACTCTTTTCACTTAAAGGAGCCCTAGTAATGTAATAGGCTGTTAACTAAAAGGTCAACAGTTCAATCCCATCAACTACTAAGCAGGAGAAAGATGAGACTATCCTCTCCTATAAAAATGTACAACCTCAAAACAAAAAAAAAGGTACAGCCTCACAGATCTTAAGAAGCAGTTCTCTATTGTCTTAAAGAGTGCCCATGAGTCAGATTTGACTCGATGGCAGTGACTTTATATGTCAAATGCTCATTCAATTGATAGAACACATTAAGACTAAGCAGATCACAGGACACAATATAAAACTGACAAAAGAAGGAACATTTTAAAAGATGTACCATAAATAAATATGATAAACAAAAAACAGGATGAAATATTAATATTAAAGTTGAACTCAAGACAAAAGTTTAAATCATTTTGTACTGATAAAAGGTACAATTCACACTGAAGTTTTAATGGTCATAAATATTTATATTTGACTGAAATATATGAAATAAAAACTTAAATATAAAAAATTGACAGAAACACAATAGTGATAAAAGGTATTTTTAGTACATGAGGGTGCAAATAATCAAAAGAATAAAAGATAGAATTTGAATAATAAAATTAGCAAGGTTGATTTATTAGATACTGTGAAGTTGTCATTAATCTCACAGAAAGAATTTGGTTTTTGCCCTTGCTCCTGAGTGATAAACTAAACCTTTAGAATTTCCCCAGGGATTGTACTAACTTTGATGAGACCTCCTAGAATTCACACCTGAGGGAACTAGGGGCAGCCAGGGCTGAAAGACCACCTGTCCTGACCTCAGAGGAAATGAACTGATTCAGTCAACCATGACTCATGAGACCTCATTAATGGCTCTGGACATGGAATCTCCAAGAACATCCTGGTTGGTGATAGGCAGTGATGCCCATGGAATGATAATGGAACACGGAAGATCTCTGCCTTAGGAATGCTCCCCCTTGCCTATTTGTCTCTTCATTTGTTCCCCTTTTCCTACCACAGACCAGTAATGGTAAGTAGAGTACCTTCAGAAAGGTCCGTTCATTGTTCTAGCGAATTGTCAAACCCAAGAGATTAGTAGGAGCCCACATGTCATAAGTGGGGGCTGGTTATTCCTGAAATTGCAGCTGGTATCCAGAGAGGTATAGGAACCCCCAAATTCTTAGCCAATAGGTCAGAAGTGAAGGTCTCAGGGGGCTTCCCAAACTTGCAACTCAGGTCTGCATCTTGGGTAGGCGTGGCAGTCTGGAAGACGGTGTCCCTTACCGTGTGAGCTCTGGCCTGGATCTGGATGATTAGGAACAACGGAAGAAGTTTTACAGATGCAGCTGGTGTCAAAACAAAAGTGAAGTTGAACTGATGGGAAGTTTATTTGGATTGATCAAGACAGTTTGACGTGAGAAAACTAGAATCTTTTTTTCCTCTCAGACACACATAAAGCTTTTAGTCTATTAGAAAACATACCTACTTTCCAAACTATGTCAGGCAATTTGTAAAATGTGACTGTATATTTGACCTTAAACAAAACAAATGGTAATAACAAAACCTAATCATTATGCAAATAAAACTCAAAGTAGTAAGAAAAAGGGTAAATACTAAGCATAAGCTAGACTCCATTGCTGTTGTTGCTGCTGTTGTGAGGTGCCATCAAGTCAGTTCCGACTGATAAAACCCTGCATGTGACCCAAGGAACCGCTTCCAATCCTGAGCCATCTGCACAATTGTCCTTAAACTGGAGCCCACGAGTGCAGCCTCCGTATCAGCCAGCTTTGTTGGGGTCTGATTCTTTGCCACTGCCCTTCCCTCTGCTCTACTAAGCACGAGGTCTTTCTCCAGGGACTGGTCTCTTCTGGAAGCCTGTCCAAAGCCCATGAGACCAAGTCTCCTCTTCCTCGGTTCTAAGGAGCACTCTGGCTGTACTTCTTCCAGGACAGATTTGTTTGCTCCTTTGGTAATCCATGGTATTTTCAATATTTTTCTCTAGCAAAATATTTCATAAGTGATTCTGATTGGCGCTGGTAGCCAGACTCCCTTGGCTTGAGGAATAAAGAGAGAGAAAACAGTTGCACCTTATTAGAAGAGAAGAAGAAAATAATATATGTATACTAATGAGACTTTTAAATTTAGAAAACAGATTACACCATGGAACTTTTAAAAAAATACGATTGAAATACACAATTTCCTGAGACACAGAAAATTCACAATAAACTAGAGAACAGAATTTACAAGTAACTTTGGAAGAAAGTACTGAGCCTGGACTATTTACAATGAGTTCTTTCATATCTTTCAAAAAGTACAAAATTCCCATGCTGCATAAATGAGCCGGGAACTCTTGAAAGAACAAAGCAACTGAAACAGCTTTAGTACATGGGGATGTTACTGAAGCTGAAACAATATGCTAGCAAAATATAGCTATGCTCACTGAAATAGCAGTAGACTAATTTCATTTATGAATATAGATACACATTAAATAAATAATCCACCAACTAGGGTTTACTCCAAGAACACAAAGATTGCTTGATATTAAGAAGTCTATTTCTATGTATTAACTTGAAGAACCACCACCAGTCTATCCGTTTCTTGTATTGTGGGGGCTTGTATGTTGCTATGAGGCTGGAATACGTGCCTCCATTGTTTCAAATACCAGCAGGGTCACCCATGATGAACAGGTTTGGGTGGAGTTTCCAAACTAACACAGACGAGGTCTGGTGATCTCCTTTAAAAAGTAAGCCAAGGGAAACCCTATGGATCACAACAGAATACTGGCAATCTAGGGCTGGAAGGTGAGTCCCTAGCTGGGAAATAGGTTAAAGCACTCGTTAAACCATGTAGAAAGTCTGGAAGCAAACTGCAAGGACAGTGAATTATTTAATGCGACTCTTCTAGCCCAAGTCTCTGTAACTTGCGTTCAACAACCTTTCTGGCATGGGTCTGGCTTAAAAGGTGGGAGGAGACACTAGTGGGATTCACCTGTGAGTGATTTTTTGTGATTGTCATCCTGATGCATCTAAAATGAGCCCTCTGAGAAGCCTGAAAGAGGACCTCCCTACCAGCAAGAGCCAGAAGTGGTACAATTCTGTAGGACATGATGGAAATATGGAATGATCTGATATATGTAGTAAGCTCAACGAATAACCAAAAAAGAAGCGGAGCACATCCTTCAGATCCTGCATCTGGTCCTTGGACATAATTTCACCAACTTCCACAGCCTTGGGGGTAAGGAGAATCCAGTGGTTCTCAACCTTCCTAATGCTGCCACCCTTTAATACAGTTCCTCATGTGAAAGGGTCATTTGACCCCCAAAGGAGTCGTGACCCACCGGTTGAGAACCGACAGACATATGAATTTTTATTCTGGACTTACCAGCACCCACAAGGTGTGTGCTGTTTTCCTTTATCATGTGAGCTCTGAGTGGCCATTGCAGCAAACTGCAGAGCCCTGGGGCTGAAGGAACTATGCTTAGGGGAGAGGCGGTGGTTGATGCCAGAAGTGATGCAGTGGTACAGCAGTGCGGAAGGTGGGACATATTCAACCTCCACCTTCTTGGAACCAGTTTTGTACTAGTTTTTGTGAAGAAGGTTTTACTTCACAAACATATATAAGAAAAGAACAGCACAGGAATTTAGAAAACTTATGTGTACTTAGCATTTCAAGTCTGGGGGGAGGGGAAATGTCTTATCCAGGTAATAGATTTTTAAAAACTATAAACTCACTGCCATCAAGTCGATGCTGACTCATAGAGACCCTATAGGTCAGGGTAGAACTACCCCTATGGGCTTCCAAGGCTAATTTGCTATGTGAGTAAAAAGCTTTGTCTTTCTCCCTAGGAGCAACTGGTGGTTTGGAACTGCTGACCTTGCAGCTAATAGCCCAATGTACAACCATTCCACCACCAAGGTTCCTAGGAAACACATAATTTGGGGGAAGTAAGCCTAGACTCTTCATATAAAAGAGCAAAATATACTTCAGACTCAAAGTCAACTGTAAAAAATGAAATCACAAAAGAAGTTGAAGAAAAGTTTTTTTTTGAAAATGATCATGTGTTAGAAAGCATGATAAACACATCTCGGGAAAAATATAGATAAACATTTACCTCGTCTCAAGGTAAAGTGAGTATTGTAAGCCTAAAAACTAAAAGGAAAAGATTGCATAATAGAAATTTTTAATAAACTTATTCATAAAAACCCACAAATATTTAGTGCATAAAATTCAATATTAAAAACAAATGATGTGAGGAAAATATTTGCAACTTCTATGAAAGTAAAAGTCTGGAGTGATCAAAATATAGAGGCTCTTGTAAGTTACTAATAATACAATGAACACTCCAAAAGTACACAAAAGTCACCAATAGATAATTCCCAGAGCAAGAAAGACTAAAGTCCAAAAACCATAGTAAAATTGTGGGCTAAGGTAAAGGCCTTCACTTGACCCCACTCCTCACCTATTGATCTACTCACTGGTGTGTGGGTTCATGTGCAAATCTCCTGGATTTAAGTTGCTTCAATAAATAAATTATTGATTGAAAACTCTTTTTAAAATTTTTGTATAATAGTTTTATTGACTTAGCTTACACAATCCAATATATCTGTTCACATACAATTCTGTTGGTCAATACCATCATGTGAAGTATACCATCATGTGAAGTATACAATCATTAACGCTACCAGCTCCTCATTCTCCCCATTCTCCCCACCACCCCACCATCCGCTCCCTGCCCCTCTCTTCCCATACCTTCAGGGAACCATTACTCTTGTTACTATTTCTTCAGGCTTATCTATCTTGATTTTCATATATTGAACAATCTAAATATACAAATGAAATAACAAAAGATCCAGAAAACAAAACAAAACTGTGCACACCAAAGACCTTGCAGCTTGTAATCTTGAAGACTAACTCTTCTTAACCAAACCCTGCTCCCATCAATTTGTCTTCCACTAGCCCAGAATAAGTGAGGTTACCTTCTCTCACATCTCCTAAGGTAAATCCTTCCCTCCAGAAAAGAAATCACCTTTCTCTACATGACCAGGAAAGCCAAATCAACCCATTGTTTATTGTCATGCAGCTACAATTTATGTTGATAAATCCTAAAGTGAGACAGTCCGTTGTTTACCTGTCTTTCCACTACTATGTGCCTTCAACCCCATTACCTTAGGGGAAGAATTGTCAGTGAAGTCAGTTGCTGGCCATTTTGAGAAATTAGCTCATTGTACCACTGCCATATCTAGTGTACATAGTGGGACAAAGCTCCATTTGTAAGCAAGGACTTGGCATTTTAAGACTTAATGTGTTATCTCTTCTCACTCAATTATAAATGGGTGAAGAGATATGGGATGGCAATAAATTCAAATGATACAAAATAGAAATAAAATAATAAAATAAGTACAATAAGATGCCCAACTCTTATCTTGTTAGTAGCCACAGTTTGGGTCAGAGTAGTTGGGCCAATACCCTATTCCAGTGTTCCCAAAGTGGGGGACACTGCCTCTGGGAGTGCTGGAATGACCAGGCGGGGCGGGGGCAGGGATTGCTGGAATGACCAGGCGGGGGCACGGGGTGGAATGTGAGGATGTGCAAAAGCAGGTACCTACACTTTATCCTGGATTGTGGATTACTGAGAGGAAAATGAGGCTTTCTACTCTTGTACAGGGTTACAGTCTCAGAAACCCACAGGGGCAGTTCTACCCTGCCCTATAGGGTCTCCATAAGTTGTAATCAGCTCCATAGCATTGAGTTTGGTTTTAATTTTTTGTGGATTATAATGCAAAAAAAGTTTTAGTTGCTGGGGGGCAAGAGGGTGCTGAGCTTTTGGGTTTTGTTTTCTGAAAGGGGGGGCAGTAAGCCAAATACATTTGGGAATCTATGTCCTTGTCCACCCAATCGCCTTCAGTTACAGGTCAGGCTTTCTAAAAAAGTGGCTTGTTCCGTCCCTTGTGGGTCACTGCCTGATATAAACAGCTTAGGCTAAGCAGCAATGGAGAGCGATGAAAAAAAGAAGATGAAGGAGAGAGAGAGATGCCAACAAGCACAATTATTTTATTCTCTCCACAGAAATAAATACTGCCCAGCTGCTCCTCCTCGTCCTTTGTAATAATTAAAAAGTCATATAATTTTCTTCTGAAATGTGTGCTTGGAAATCTACTGCCTTAGAAATAAATGTGAAAGCATCAAATAGATTGACGACTGCTTAAAAAACAAACTCCCAGGAAATCAGAACCAGTGTTGAATTCTGGGAAGGGCAGCATGAACAGACTGGCCTCCCCATCCTCTCCTACGAAAGCAAGAGGACATACAACGAAGACACGGTGCTTGGATTCCAGGGACAGTGCAGTGAAGAACAGCAGCTAGATAAGAACCACGGAACCCAGCGTCACAAAGGTTAGGAAAATCCCTTTTCCCAGCCACTCTGCCCCTTCCCCCAGCCACGTGGGTCTCTTGCTGCTGTGAACGAGGGAAGTGGTCCCAGACACAGAGTGTTAACCTCGATACCACATTATCTACCTGTGCCCAGAGAGCGAACTCTGGACTTCGGCTCTAACATCAAGACCTTCTTCCTTCAGGGCCATCCCACCCAGACATTGTCGCTACAAGCCTGCTCCAGATTGCTCCAGAAGGCTTGTGCGACAGTGGAGGACACTCCCCTAATGTACATCCTGCCGGCCTCTCCGCACAGCTCTTAGCCCAGGTCTCTGAAACCGACCAGACAGATGTCCTAGGTCAGCGGTTCTCAACCTGTGGGTCGCGACCCCTTTGGGGGGTCGAATGACCCTTTCACAGGGGTCGCCGATTCAATAGTAGCAACATTACAGTGATGAAGTAGCAATGAAAATAATTTTATGGTGGGGGGTGGTCACCACAACATGAGGAACTAACTATTAAAGGGTGGCGGCATTAGGAAGGTTGAGAACCATTGTCCTAGGTAGTCAATGCTGATCTGTTGGCTCCCCCTTCTGGTCGGGGCTGAAGACTGCTGACTGAGGCGCTTGGGTGCTAACCAGCCACCCACTTCAGTGAAGGGTAATCCACGGCCAAGGTACTTCAGGGAGAGCTCTGGTAGCAACACGGTGGCCCTGCCTAGCTAGCCTCTCCCTAACCCAGACATTGCTGCGGGCAAGCTGCTATGACTTGCTACAGAAGGGTCCATAGCCAGCACAGCCCTCTGCAGCACAAGCCGGAGTTCTGTCCGTGACTAACAGGACAAACCTTCGACTTGCCACTTGCAGTGCAGTGAGTTCTCGGGTATGGCTCTTCCAGCTGTAATCTTCATCACTCCTACTGGATGGTTGAGTAGAACTGCGCCCCTGAGGTGTTTGCGGCCCTCCGAGGGGATTGGACAGCTCGCTGACAATGTAAATAAGGCACATGGCACTCTTGTTGGGTGAGACCATGCAAATGAGGCTTGGACACTTACCCGGGATTGGTCAGTTTTGCAATCCTATTAGGTTTCAAATGTGCTATCCCAGATGTGCGAACAAGAATCCTTACTACCATCGAAAAAGAAAGCCTAGGAGTAGCATTGTCCTCTAGACCTTGAGATCCCTATGATTAGCCACCTTCCTACACACTGGGCTGCTAACTGCAAGGTCAGCCACTCCCTGCACGCAAAAGATGGGGCTTTCTGCTCCCGTAAAGATGAATCATCTCAGAAACTCACAAGGGCAGTTCTAGCCTCTCCTAGAGGGTCACCGTGAGTCAGAATCGACTTCATGGCAGTGAGATGCAGGAGACAGAGAGCTGTGACCCCAGGTGGTAAGATGCGATAGAGAAGCAACAAAGAGGTGGCAAAGAAGGGATGACAACAGGGACAGCAGAACCAAGAGCCTGGCACAAAGCAGTGGGCTTTCCCCTGCATGGGTCAAGAAAAACGGCAGCAGGCTTGCTGGTGGAATGGACAGTTCGTCAGCATTGATAGACTTGCTCAAGAAGAAAAGAGGCTATGGAGCCAGGAGCATAGGAGGTCAAGGGCTGAAAGAGCTCTGTAACACTTGCCCAAGCAGGCCCTGGGACCAATGGCCGGGGCACGCTTGCAAGCACAACTCAGGAGGCAGCTGTCTTGATCTAAAAACTGTATCCTGAGCATTCCTGATCCTCTCCGTTTCCCTAATCAACCCCAGCACTGGTTGATCTATGAGTTCTGACTGAACCCAATGGAGAAGCAGAGAGTGCCAGGAGAGGGATGATTGGTGTCAGGATTTGGAAAGAGGGGTAGAGGTGTGTGTGACCTTCACCTCATAGAAATTCCAGTTGGGCTGATGCTGAAGGTAATTATCCCCTACCCTGGAATCAATAGGGAACAGTGAAAGAGAAGCAAATGGCCACGTACAAAGGCTCCCCCCAAAAGACTATATGCAAAGATTTCCTAAGAAACATCAGAGGCCAAAAGGCAACGGAAGGATATATTTAAAGTGCCAAGGAAAACACACACACACACACAAATTGTCAACCAAGAACACTATGCTCCCGGTCAGGGTGCGGTGTAGCAACGATGAAACATACAACTTGCCTCTAGTTCTTAATGCTTCCTCA
>NW_022103899.1:29759975-29761353 GCF_000313985.2 Echinops telfairi | reverse complement strand
GCTCCCATATCACCATTAGCCCTTCCCTTGGTGTTCTCCCCTGTGTCCAGGGCTCCACAGTTTGTCACAATGTCTCACAGAACTCACAAACATCAAGAAAATGGCTCATGTCGTCTTCCTCATACCATATCAGCAGGTCAAAAAAAGGCAGCTGACTCACAGGACTGCGGGGGTTGGTCCGGTGATAGGCCACTGGCCTCAGACAGGTGCAAGAGCTAGAGCAAGAAACCACTCTTTGCCAAAACACTGGTCAGTACAGGTACAGGCTCAAAGCAGCCAAAGGTGGTAAGAAGGTCCCACTAGGTTGGCCAAGCAAAGGCCCTTTCTGGAACTCATATCACCAACACAGCCCCTTAAGTCCTGGGTCAAGAGTCTTTTAGGGCAGGATTTATTCAGCACAAGAACTATTCTTCTGAACATAGTTAAGGGTGGCAGGGGCAGGGAGGGGCGATCACAAAGATGGCATTCTGATCACCACTGGGACGGCGTCCTGATGGCAAGAAGGTCCGCTTGAAGGTATGTTGGACTTTACTGCACATGTCGGGGGACTGGACCTGTTCTCAGTCAGTTGTGCAACTCCAGGCTCCTGCTTTCCTTAATTACGCAGGAAGCTGATTGTTTGCCTAATAAGGAAACAGCTTAAAATAAGAAATTCTTGTTGTAACACAAATAGCAATGATAGCAATCAATTAGCAGACCTGAGAAACTAAGAGTAGTGAATTAAGTCACAGCCTCTAGTAGCAACCCACCTTAATCCCGTCTCACTCACGTAACAGACAATTCACTTCAAAGTGAGAGAGTGACTCGGCACACAGAGGCTAGGCTTTACAATATACCCCAAAATGGAGAACTCTGACTGGGGAGACCCTATGAAGTATTTCACGGCACTGCACTAGCCCTTTCAAACATACGAGTAGAAGTTATGCGGATAAAGGGGGAAAGATCCTAGGAAGTAATTCAAAGCTATGGAGCCCTGGTACCCTAGAGGTTATGCCTTGAGCTGTGATATTCGTGGTCAGCAGTTCAAAATCATCAGTAGGTCCTCCAGAGAGACTGGGCTTTCGATTCCTGTCAACAGGTACAGTCTCAGAAACCCACAGGAGGTCGCTATGAGTCAGCATTGACTTGATGCCAATGAGCTTTCGTCTTTCAAAAAGGGTTCCTAATAAAGGAAAATGCATGGGCAAGTATAAGGGTTAGTAATAAGATATAAAGGTGTGTTAGCCTGGGTTGATTACAGAAATAAATCATATATGTATATGTGTCGCTTATATACATATATGATTTATATACAGTGAACCCTCGTTTATCGCGGTTAATCGGTTCTAGACCCTACCGTGATAAATGAAATTCCGCGAAGTAGGATTCCTTATTTGTA